>NW_006300234.1:294963-299052 GCF_000327345.1 Myotis davidii | reverse complement strand
AACTGCAGGCTCAGAGCAAAGGCAGGCGGGGAATGTTGGAGTCCTCCGTCACTGAAGCAAGCAAGCCTCATGTTCAGTTTAAGCTGCCTGGCTGCCGGCCGCCATCTTGGCTGGAAGTTAATTTGCATATCTCGCTGATTAGCCAATGGGAAGGGTAGCGGTCGTACGCCAATTACCATGTTTCTCTTTTATTAGATAAGGACTAGAGACCCGATGTATGAAATTTGTGCACGGGTAGGATCCCTAGGCCTGGCTGGTGATCAGGGCCAATCTGTGGGGCAACCAGAAGGGCAATCAGGGGGCCCCCACTGGCACCCACCTTGGCTGGCCTGGCACTGCCCACTTGCTGGCCCTGCCCCCCACCACCAGTTGCCTCCCTCTGGGGGGCAACCGGCAGGGCAATGGGGGCCCCTGCTTGTACCTGCCTTGGCTGGCCTAGGGCCTCCGGCTAGAGGCAGCTCCTGTGTTGAGCATCTGACCCCTGGTGGTCAGTGCGCGTCATAGTGACCAGTCGTTCCATTGTTTGGTTGATTTGCATATTAGGCTTTTATTATATAGGATAGATAGGCATATCTTCAGAAGGAAGATAGTTCACAGCATGTTTTGGAAGTAAAATCTATTTTGAGGTAGTTTGCTGGTTTGTCTAGAATTCATATTCCCAGCAGAAAGCCAAAAGGAATGAAGAAGACCAACTGTTCTAACAAATTCCAGGAGTAATGTCTGTCTATCTGTCAGTCTCTTTCTCTTTAACAAGTAACTCAGCATCTTTGGCTTTTTGTCATTCCAACATTTTTTTCTGCTAACATAATATGCTCCCTCCTTTTGATTCAGGGACCACAATATTGTTTCTGAACTCAGTCCTTTAGCCTAGAAAAGCCTGTCCTATAATTCTGAAAAGTCCTTATATATTTGAATATTATCTACAATTATACTTTTTCTATCAAGTTTCATATAAAAGGTGAGCAAATTTGTTCTGACTTATCCCTGTTTTAAAACATCCTAAAGAGCTCAAAATCCTAGATAGTAAGACAAGGAAGAGCCTAACTCTCACAACACTAGACTCTAAATCTTGAGAGTGGAGGGGCTCAAACAGAAGCAGAACTTATATGAAGCTTTAAGAATATTACAGGTGATATTGATCTTTGGATACAGAGAGCTTCAGGGCTCTTTCACATTAGGATATCTTTTAAGAGAAACATCTTCAGTCCACAGCCAACATGCCATGAAGCTAAGATTGTTCACCTGCTTCAGTATCTACCATGACAGTTTATGAATTCTGAAAAGATTTGCCATTTTAATGACATAGTTATTGAAAAGGAATCTCTATGCGATGAAAGTAAGCATTATATATCAAATAAATTTCTATGAACAATTAATTCTTACATTTTCATCCACACCTATTACTTTTTAATTTTTTTAGTACTCACCGAGGATATTTACCTAATTAATTTGACAGCTTCCATTGATTTTCAGAAAGAGTGAAAGGGAGGGTAGAGGAACCAATTAAGAGAGAAACATTTATGTGAGAGAGCCACATCAACTGGTTGCCTCCCACACACTCCCCAACTAGGGCCTGGGAGCAAACCTTCAACTGAGGTATGTGCCCTTGACTGGGAATCAAACCCACGACCCTTCAGTCCACAGGCTGATACTCTAACCACAAAACCAAACTGGTCAGGGCCACACCTATTATTTTTTAAGTTAAAATGATAATTTTTATAATAGTATGTCAAATAAAATAAAAACAACATGCCAGTTTGGCTCAGTGGATAAAGCATCGGCCTGTAGACTTAAGGGTCCTGGGTTCGATTCCGGTCAAGGACACATGCTGAAGTTGTGGGCTAGATCCCCAGTGTGGGGTGTGCAGGAGTCAGCCGATCAATGATTGTCTCTCATCATTGATGTTTCTTCTCTCTCTCCCTCTCTCTCCCTCTCTGAAATTAATAAAAAAATATATATTTTAAAAAGTATGTAGATTCTGCCCACAAAAATATCCTTCATCTTAAAAATTAAATTAGAAATAGTATCATTTTTATGGACTTTTATAGAAATATGTGCATTGTTCTTTTTTTTAAAACATGTTTTTATTGATTCTAGAGAGAAAGGAAGAGGGAGGAAGAAAAACATCAATTGGCTGCCTCCTACACTCCCCCTACTGCTGATAGATCACACAACCTTGGCATCTACCTTCACCAGAAATTTAATCATAACCTCCTGGTGCATGGGATGACACAATCAACTGAACCACACCGGCCAGACTAGAAATGGGTATTAATAAAAACTATTCTAAATGTATAGAATTAAGGTTTTGGGAATTTACCTAATTAATTTGACAGCTTCCAGCTCCTTGGCAGTTGGTAAAGTCATCTTCAGGAAAACCATGTTGAATGTGCACTCATTCAGAAGTGCTGCTGCCTTCCTCACATCACAAATGGTTATGGTGACTTTTGCTATATTTGAAAACAATTTCTGTACAATATCAGACAGGTATTGAACAGTGACATCTCCAACTAATAAGAGGTCTATTTTTGCCTGAAAGAGAAGGAAAAAAGCAGAAGTATCACATAATTAATATTTGAGCACAGAGGAAAAAAAAAGTCATATATGAGAGGACAAAATAAAGTTCACAAATTACACAATGAGTGACTATACAACTGGACTCAGTGGTCAGCTATAAGCACCATGAGGCAGAAGCTATTAATTTCTGGTCCTCAGTTCCTAGGACAGTGAACGGATCTGAAGGCCATGCTATTTTTAAAAGTTTTGCCTACAAATACTATTTTCCTATGGTTTTCTTGCAAGTTTCTTTCTCATCCTATTAACAACAGATAGGATTCTTATGGCCTAGTTTCCCAATCACCTTTTTTGATGGAAAATCTTTTTACTAATGAGAGAACCAAACTGGTTATTCTACCAAACTATTTTTTTTTTTACTCCCAAACAGCTTTGATGTAACACAAATTCTATAAAACAGGGTAAGCTTTAAATTCCTAAATTCCAAGAAACACTCAAAGTCCTTTATTTGAATGGCATATACATTCTATTCAAATCTCAATATAAGGAATCAAAAACCTTCTTTATTTCCATTTAGGGGTATTTTAAAGCACATTCTATTAGGAAAAATATAATTTCCATCTTCATCTTCTATTCCCCATAGCTATTGAATACATACTACTGAAAATGTCAAAGAATGGACATGCTTGCAGTCAGTAGACAGTTGGAAATGTCAGGCCCTAGCCTAAACAGCTCCACATGAGAAAACAAATTCGGGAGCTAACCAGAGTTGAAATCAAAACAGGTGGGGGAAGGAATTAGAAACACCTGTACAAAAAGAAAGGCAGCTTCTCAAACACACAATTATGTGGGGCAGGATGCTGTTGTAGGTGGCCCACCATGGGGTTCCCTGCCCCTTCAGCCTAGTTTCTCAAGGACTGCTGGGAAGAACATGCAAGGTGCAAGACACGAGGCAAGTGAGTTCAAAGTAAGCAAAGCTTCTGCACTTCTCACTTCTATCTTCTAATTTCCTCCCCTTTTGTTAAAAAAAAAAGTGAGTCTCCCTTCCCTCATTTCTCATATCCTAATTCAATCCCCTCCCTAGAAGCAACAACTGTCAACAATTTGGTCTATATACAGCAAACAATTTCTTTGTCAACTATATACCTTGATTTATTCTGGTCATCAGATTATTTATTCACTTCATTTTTAGATTCACTTGTTGATAGATGTGTATTTGTTATTCATAATTTGTATCTTTACCTTTTCCTTCTTCCTCTTCTTCTTAAAGGATACCTTTCAGCATTTCATATAATCCTGGTTTGGTGGTGATGAACTCCTTTAGCTTTTTCTTATCTTTGAAGCTCTTTATCTGACCTTCAATTCTGAATGATACCTTTGCTGGGTAAAGTAATCTTGGTTGTAGATTCTTGCTATTCATCACTGAATATTTCTTGCCACTCTCTTCTGGCTTGCATGGTTTCTGTTGAGAAATCAGCTGACAGTTGTATGGGTACTCCCTTGTAGGTAACTGACTGTCCTTCTCTCTTTTTAAAAAAAAAAATATTTTATTGATTTTTTTACAGAGAGGAAAGG
>NW_006300234.1:287950-294747 GCF_000327345.1 Myotis davidii | reverse complement strand
GCAATGGAGGAGGAATGGTTCAGCCTCCCCAAGGTGGACACTCTTGGTGCACCCCTTTGTGGGCTTTGTGCACAGCCTTGTTGTAGTTAAGCCTTGATTGTTGTAGTTATCACTGGGAGGAATTGACCTCCAGGCCAATTGGCTGTGAGAATCAGCTGTGTCTGCAGTGGGAGAACTTCTGTGCTGGCGACACCCCTCTGGGGCAAGACTTGCTTCAATGGGGCTTTGATGCTCACTGAGTCTTCCCCCTGAGTGTGTCCTTTATGTTTCCCGGAGCTGAAAACTGGATGGTCCCACTCTGACCTCTGGGCTTCCTGGCTCCTGGATCTCTAGGGAGGTGCTAATCTAGCCTTTGCCTGAGGCTATCCAGCAAAAGCTTTCCTGCTGGGCTTGGATAGGGCGGATCCCACAGGATCAACAGGGTGGGGCTAGCAGTTATGGCTGCTCTCAGTCTTGCCTTCAGAAGCTCTGCTTCTCAGTGTCCCAGTAATTGCTGCAAGCCCCTTGGAGAGAAAGCTGCCCTCGAGTTCCAACCGATGCCAGACAGTCCCGTTTCTCCTGTATGAGTCTAGGTCCCTGGAGACTCGCCTGTAACTGGATCTCAGAGCCTGAGACTCCCTCCCAATTAAAAATGACAACCGCGCCCTCAGCTGCCAGCCCACTCCACATGCACCTCCACACCTTAGTATTTTACTTCCATACTGCGCCTCCTCTTAGGATCGGTATGGTTTTCTCTTTCCTTCTAGTTGTAGAATTTCCACTCAGCCAGCATTCCTGTGGTTCTGGATGATGTCTGTTCTGTCTTTTAGTTGTATTTTTGAACTGGTTGTTCGAGGCAGCAATCTCCGGTGTTTACCTATGCCGCCATTTGGTTTCTCTCTATTTTATTTTTTCTTTATTTTATTTTATTTTGGGATTAGTGTTCTACGTTCTATTTTTGTTGCTTTTACCATTATTTTACTCTATCTCAATTTTTCCTTTTTGCCAACACTCTTTTCCTCACTTTTCTCCTTTTTTATCATGTTTCTCTTACCCTGTTCTTGCTTTAGTTTTTCTCTAGCTTTTCTTTTTACTCTCTGTTAAAAATTGATCTTACTCATATACCTAGTTTCCTCTCCCCTGCTCCAAGTTCAGGGACATTTCTCTCTTCTCTTTCTTCACCATCCAAATTTTTTTCTTTTCTTCCTTTTTTTTATTTTTTTCCTCTTTCTTTCATTCTGTCTTGTTGTTGTTTGTTTGATTGTTTCTTAATTTTATTTATTTTTTTATTTTTTTGTGCTTCTGTTTTTCCACTCCTTGCTTGTTCTCCTCTCACACTAAGAGCCTAATTAATTCCAATCACCAACTCTGGCCCATCTCTATTCCCCTTTTCCAATAGTATATGAATACATAGATAGATAGATTAAAGAATGAGGAATTTTTTATGTAAATTTTCATATACATATATATATGTATATATACTTTTTTGTATTTTGTTTTTTACTTTTCTTCTGTACATTCATTCTCTTTCTACTTCCTCTATACTGAATTGTGGCTGTTTCCCCATTCATTCAATTCCTTGGCCTTACCTTTTGGAACTAAGTTCTGCTTCCTCAGATTCATCTGAGTGTTTGTTATTTGGGTGTTTGTTGTTTCATTTTTTGGATTAGTTGTTGTTTATTGTTTGCATTCATCTCTGGAGTTTTCTTATTTGCATTTTTTAGATTAGTTGTAATTTATTGGAATTTTCTCTCCATATACATATACTTTTTCCCCTTTCTTTTTTTCTTCCCTTTCTTTCCTCTCTTAGATTTTTCCTTTTCTCAATATCATTTTTGCACTCTTTTCTACCCCCTAATTCTCTGGTGGTCACCTTTATTTGGGGTCATTATTATTGCGAATACATTTGAGTTGCTGCCATGTGCATTGTATCTTCTCATGCTGTATTTTGTGCCTTTAAGTCAACACAGGAGAGAGAGAGCTACATACCCAGACATCCTAAGAGGAGCGATCATGGGGAGACAAAAAAACATCCTGCATACAAAAGAAAAGAAGGAATCACTGGAAAAAGAGTAAACGAAATGGAGGCAAGCAATGTGTCAGAAAAAAATTCAGAGCAATGGACATACGAATGCTAAAATGGTTGGAAAACAAATTCAACAATATGTGTAAGAACCAAGAGGAAATGAAGAAGAACCAAGAAAAAATGAAAAATGACATTGCTGTAATAAAGGACTCAATAGAAAGCATCAACAGTAGACCAGAAGAAGCAGAGGAGCTAGAAGACAAAGTAGGAAAAAAAAAACCCAAACAGAGCAGCATCTAGAAAAAAAAACAACTTAAAAAACAGGAGGAGAACATAAGGGAACTTTGGAACAACATGAAATGAAACAACATCCGCATAATAGGGGTCCCAGAGGAGAGGAAACTGAGCAAGGAATAGAAAACCTGTTCGAAGAAATAATGACAAAAAAATTCCCTGATATCAGGTAGAGAAAAACTCACACAAGTCCAAGAAGCTCACAGAGTCCCAAACAAGATGAACCCCCCAAAACTGACACCAAGGCATTTTATAATTAAATCGGCAAAGACCAAAGACAAAGTAAGAATATTAAAGGCTGCCAGAGAGAGACAGAAAGTTACCTACAAGGGATCTCCTATTAGAATATCAACTTATTTCTCAACAAAAAAAATCAGGCCAGAGGGAATGGAATGAAATATACAAAGTATGCAAATAAAGGGTCTGAATCTAAAAATACTGTACCAGCAAGGCTATCAATTAAAGTTGAGGGTGAAATCAGGAGCTTCACAGACAAAAAAGGACTAAGGGAGTTCATTACCACCAAACCAGCAATGCAAGAAATCTAAAGGGACTGCTGTAAAAAGAAGAAATAGGAACGGAAGAAGCAACACCAGCATAAAGAATAAAAATGGCAACAAGCAAGTACCTATCAATAATGACTTTAAATGTAAATGGATTAAATGCCCCAATCAAAAGACATAGAGTAGCTGAGTGGAAAAGAAAACATGAACAACATATCTACTGTCTACAGGTGACTCACCTTGGAACAAAGGGCTCACACAGAATGATGGTGACGGGATGGAAAAAGGTTTTTCAGGTGAATAAAAATGAAAAAAAAAAGCTGGGGTAGCAATACTTATATCTGACAAATTAGACCTCAAAGTGAAGGCCATAACAATATAAGGAAGGCCACTTCATAATACTAAAGGGAGAAATCCAACAAGAAAATATAACTCTGGTAAACATATATGCACCCAATACAGAGGCACCCAAATATGTAAAAAAGGATATAAAGAGAGAGATAAACAGCAATAGAGTCATAGTAGAGGACTTTAATACTCCACTAACACAACTGGAAAAATCCTCTAAACAAAAAATCAGCAAAGAATACCATGTTCATGGATTGGTAGAATAAACATCATCAAAATGTCCATCCTACCCAAAGGAATCTATAGATTCAATACAATCCCCATTAAAATACAAATGGCATATTTCACAGATCTAGAACGAACGTTCCAAAAATTCATCTGGAATTAAAAAAAGACCTCGAATAGCTGCAGCAATCCTGAGAAAGAAGAACAAACTAGGTGGGATCTCAATACCAGATATCAAGCTGTATTACAAAGCCACTGTTCTCAAAACTGCCTGGTACTGGCACAAGAACAGACATATATGTCAATGGAACAGAACAATGGAGACACCCCAGAAATTGACACAAGCCATTACTCTCAATTAATATTTGACAAAGGATGCAAGTCCATACAATGGAGCTAAGATAGTCTCTTCAGTAAATGGTGTTGGGAAAATTGGAGAGATACATGAAACAAAATGAAACTAGATCACTCAGGAGGCAGCTGATCAATGTTTCTCTCCCATCAATGTTTCTAGCTCTCTATCTCTCTCCCTTCCTCTCTGTAACAATTCAATAAAATATATTTTTTTAAAAAATGGGCAATGAACCTAAATTGACACTTTTGAAAGAGGACATATAGAAGGCCAAAAGACATATGAAAACATGCTCAAAGTCACTAATTATACAAGAGATGCAAATCAAAATGACAATGCGGTATCATCCCACACCTGTAAGAATGGCTATCATCAACAAACAACAAGTGTGGAGAGGATATGGAGAAAAAAGAACCCTTTTGCACTGCTGGTGGGAATGCAGACTGGTGCAGCCACTGTGGAGAACAGTATGGAGTTTCCTCAAAAACCTAAAAATGGAACTCCCATTTGACCCAGTGATCCCACTTCCATGAATATATCCCAAGAAGCTAGAAACACCAATGACAAAGGACATATGCATCCCTATGTTCATAGCAGCACAATTCACCATGGCTAAGATTTAGAAACAGCCTAAGTGTCCATCAGCAGATGAGTGGATTAAAATCTGTGGTACATCTATACAATGGAATACTGTGCCACTATAAAAAAGAAGGAACTTTTACCATTTGCAACAGCACAGAGACAAATGGTAGGGAGGAGGGTTTAGAGAACAACCAAAGGACTTGTATGCATGTATGTTAGCATAACCAATAAACACAGACAGTGGGGTGGTGGGGATTGCCCGGGGTAGGAATGGCTTTGTGGGGAGGAGTCAATTGGGAGAAAAGGAGACATATGTAAAACTTTAGACAATAAAAAAAAAGGCCATCAAGAATATTGATTTTACTAAGGGTATAAAAGTGCTCATGAAACAATGATCACAGGCAATTGAAGAGGTAGAAAAACTGTTTTGATTTGAAAAAAATAAAAAGCAGTTAGCTGGTGATAGCATTTCAGAGGCAGTGATATGTGAAAAAGTGAAGATGCTGTTTACTAACCTCCTAAAAGAAACTCCTGGAATGAATACTGAAAGTGATTCATTTAAGCTAGTAGAGAGTGGTTCAATAAATTTAAGAATTTTTTGTTCATAGATTAAACAGTTCATTAGACATGTCATATACATAAGAAAGGTTAAAATAGGGAATTATTTGGAGATCTGGAATGGATTAATTCAACTTATATTAATTCTAATTAAGTTCAAGAACCAAGGTTCTACTGTACTGTGCTCATGCATAGGAAGAATTAGCATCCTTAAAATGTCCACACTATCCAAAGCAATTTACAGATTCATTGCAACCCTTATCAAAATACTAATGGCGATTGAAAAGATGGTGGCTGGCAGGACAGAGGTGAGCGATAGGAAGTGAGTGAGTGAGGGGATGAATGGAGAGTGTGTGGTGTGTGTTTGAGTAAGTGAGGGACAGTTAAATCCCGCAGGAGCAGCAGAGGCTGGCAGACCAGGCTCTCTGGGACACTGAGAGACTACCACTACCACCGCTGTGGCACTCCTGGGACTGTGGGACTGGGGCACGGAGCCCACGCCATCTTAAAGGGGAGAGTGGCCTCTTCTAGGAACTCATCAGCACCACCACCCAGACAGGCCTTGGACACTGCCCGCAACCCGGCAGCCACTCCAGCCAAAATCCTCTGCCCCACCTGCAGACTCACAGACCCTAGGATCTCCACCTCCAAAGGAGCACCGCACCTGCAGCAGTAAGTGCAGCCTCCCCATCCCCAGCTGCAGACATCCGACATCACCTTCGCATGTCTCCAGCGTGCATGTCTCCAAGGCACACCACTCCATAGACTTCTCTTAGGAGTCACTGGAAGCCTCAGCTGGGTGTGATTTTATACAGACACAGGTGCACTGACACCCAGTAGAAATTCTGAATTCCCTCTGCCTGAATAACTTCCCAGACGTACTCAGCTGCGCAATTTCAGCGCCAGGGCCCCTCAGAGTGCATCAGAGCTCAGCGCCAGGGGAACTGCACCTGCAAACTACACCACCAGAGTTGCTCACTCCCCCTCAGCCCCTCTAGCCACAGGGCACTTTGGGGAAGCTGCAGTGAGCCTCTGCTGGGTCCGATCTTGAACTAATAGGGACACACTACCCTGGGCAGTAGAAATTCTGAATTCACCCATTCTGGATACCTGCCCAAAGCGTGCCAGGGCCCTTCAGAGTGCTTCAGTGCGCCTGCGCTAGCAAACTCACTGCGGGTGCTCCTGTGTGCCGCCAAGGAGAACATGAGCCTATCCACCACAGGTGCATCAGCAAAATCTGAGTTTCCCCACTCCACAGCTGCAGAACTCTGGACACGACAGTTGAATGCTTTTGCAGCATGCAGGTCTCCCAAGACCACCACTCCACAGGCAGCCCTGGGATCCCGCTGCGAGCCCTGCTGGTCGTGCACTTAAACAGGGGTGCACTGCTGGGCTGTAGAAACACTGAATTCCCTCTTCTGGGATACTTGCCCACAGACACTGCAATCCAATGGCTTCAGTGCCAGGGTCCTTCAGAGTGTGTCAATACACCCTGCTGGCAAACACACCACAGGTGCCTCTGTGAGCTGCTGCTGGAATCGCGTATAATCCAACCATGGAGGCAGCAGCAAAAGCTGAGTCTACCCACCCCATAACTACAGAACTCTGGACACCACAGTCACACTTTGCCAGAACGCAGGCTTCCTGAGCCCCACCTCCCCAGTAGATGGTTCCTGGGTGCCACTGTGAGTCCCTGCAGGGCACGTGTGATTTCAACCAAGGGCATAAGACAGCAAAAATTGGAACACCCCCTCCACGGCTGCTGACTTCTAGACACCTCAGTTGTGCCTTTCCAGCTCGCAGGCCTACATCAAGAGAACCCAAATAGCTCAAGTAGGGAGCTACACTAGACTACCAAACCCAGGAGACCTGAGAGGTCACACCAGTAGCACCACACCCTAAAGAAACTGGGTAGCAAAGCAGTCAGAAC
>NW_006300234.1:286430-287774 GCF_000327345.1 Myotis davidii | reverse complement strand
AACGCAAAACAAAACAACATTCGCTTAATAGGGATACGAGAAGGAGAGGAGGAGAAGCAAGTAATAGAAAATCTGTTTGAAGAAATAATGACAGAAAACTTCCCTGATACTGGCAAGAAAAAAATACACAAGTCCAAGAAACACATAGAGTGCCAAACAAGATGAAGCCCAAAAGACCAACACCAAGACACATCATAATTAAATTGGCAAACACAAACAACAAAATAAGAATCTTAAAGGCTGCCAGAGAGAGACAGAAAGTTACTTACAAGGGATCTCCTATTAGAATATCAGCTGACTTTTCAACAGAAACACACCAGGCAAGAAGGGAATGGAATGAAATATACAAAGCAAGGGAAAGAATCCACGAATACTATACCCAGCAAGGCTAACATTCAAAATTGAAGCTGGAATCAGGAGCTTCATAGATAAAAAGGGGCTAAGAGAGTTTACTACCACCAAATTAGCAATGCAAGAAATGCTAAAGGGACTGCTGTAAAAAGAAGAAACAGAAAGACAAGAAGAAATGCAAACATTAAGAATAAAAATGACCACAAACACATACTTTTCAATAATAGCATTAAATGTAAATGGATCGAATGCTCCAATCAAAAGACAGGGTAGCTGAATGGATAAGAAAACATGACCCGGAAAAACCAAGATGGCAGCATAGGTTAACGCCAGAGATTGCTGCCTTGAACAACCAAATCAAAATACACCTAAAAGACGGAACAGACATCATCCAGAACCACAGGTAGGCTGGCTGAGTGGAAATTCTACAACTAGGAGGAAAGAGAATATCATACCCAGGCTCGGAGGAGGCGCAGTGCTGAAGTGAAATACTCAGGTGCGGAGTGCGCGGAGTGGGCTGGCAGCGGAGAGCGCGGTTGGTGTTTTCAATCGGGAGGGAGTCTCGGATTCTGAGCTCCAGATCTGGGCGAGTCTCTGGGGACCCAGACTCAAACGGTAGAAGCAGGACAGGCTGGCTTCGGTCGGAGCGAGTTCAGCTTTCTCTCTGAGGTTTGCATCGGTTGCTGGGACTCAGAGAGGCAGAGCCCCTGGGGACAGGACTGACAGCCGCCATAACTGCTCACTCCCACCCACCCTGTTGATCCCGTGCGACCCGCCCCACCCAAGCCCTGCACAGAGGTATTTGCCGGATAGCCTCAGGCAAAGGCTAGATTAGCACCTCCCTAGAGGACAGAAGTTCTCTCACTGCAGACACAGCTGACTCTCATAGCCAGTTGGCCTGGAGGTCAAATACCCCCAGTATTAACTACAACAATCAAGGCTTAACTACAACAAGACTGCGCACAAAGACCACTAGGGGAATGCACCAAGAAA
>NW_006300234.1:284613-285131 GCF_000327345.1 Myotis davidii | reverse complement strand
AAAAAAAAGAAAGAAAACATGACCCATATATTTTCTGTCTGCAAGAGACCCACCTCAGAACAAAGGATTCACACAGACTGAGAGTGAAGGGATGGAAAAAAATTTTTCAGGCAAACGGAAATGAGAAAAAAAGCTGGGGTTGTGATACTTATATCTGATGAAATAGACCTCCAAGTAAAGGCCATAACAAGAGATAAGGAAGGCCACTACATAATACTAAAGGGAGCAATTCAACAAGAAGATATAACCCTGTAAAGATATATGCACCCAATACAGGAGTACCCAAATAGATAAAAAAAACTTCTGGAAGATATCAAGGGAGAGATCGATAGCAATACAGTAATAGTAGGGGACTTTAATACCCCAATGACATCACTGGATAAATCCTCTAGACAAAAAATCAGCAAAGAAAAAGCAATCCTATATGACTCACTAGATCAGATGGACTTGACATCTTCAGAATATTTCACCCCAAAGCTACAGAATATACATTCCTCTCCAGTGCACATGGGACATTT
>NW_006300234.1:279217-282622 GCF_000327345.1 Myotis davidii | reverse complement strand
GGAGAGTTTCCTCAAAAAACTAAAAATGGAACTTCCATTTGACCCAGTGATCCAACTTCTAGGAATATATCCCAAGAAACCAGAAACACCAATCAGAAAGGATGTATGCATCCCTATGTTCATTAGCACAATTGTGAAATAAGTCAGTCAGAGAAAGATAAATATCACATGCTCTCACTCATTTGTGGAATATAATGAACATAAACTGATGAACAAAAACAGATGTAGAGACAGAAGCATTGATCTGATGCTCATAACTCAGAGGGAAAGCAGGGGAGGTTGGGCATGAGGGGGAAAGATCAACCAAAGGACTTGTATGCATGCATATAAGCATAAGTGATGGATGTGGACAACAGGGGATGAGGGTAAGGACAGTATTGGGGGGATGCGGGGACATTGGGGATATATGGACACATTTGTAATATCTTATTCAATAAAGGGGAAAAATACTAATGGCATTTTTTTACAGAACTATAACAAATAATCCAAAAATGTATATGGAACCACCAAAGACCCCAAATAGCCACAGTAATCTAAAAAGAAGACATAAGTGATGGATGTGGACAACAGGGGATGAGGGTAAGGACAGTATTGGGGGGATGCGGGGACATTGGGGGGATATGGACACATTTGTAATATCTTATTCAATAAAGGGGAAAAATACTAATGGCATTTTTTTACAGAACTATAACAAATAATCCAAAAATGTATATGGAACCACCAAAGACCCCAAATAGCCACAGTAATCTTGAAAAAGAAGAGCAAAATTGGAAAAAGCATGCTATCTGATATCAAACCATACTGCAAGGCTATCATAATTAAAACAGCATGATACAGGCATAAAACAGACACATAGATCAATGGAACAGAATAGAGAGGCCAGAAATAAACCCACAATTTAATAGCCAATTGTGTACCAGGCCTCTAGTATAAACATAAAATGTTTTATGTAAGCCTCATGATAATCACAAAGCAAAACCCTATATTAATACACAAGATAAATAGAAAGGAATCTAAGCATACCACTACAGAAAATCATCAAATCACAAAGGGAGCAAGATAAGAAAAAAAATTACAAAACAGCCAGAAAATAATAAAATGGCAATAAGTACATATCAATCAATAGGCAACACCTGTGTACTGTTGGTAGGAATGCAAATTGATGCAGCTATTGTGGAAAACAGTATGGAGGTTCCTCAAAAAATTACAAAAAGAACTACCATATGACCCAGCAACTCCACTTCTGGAAATTTATTTGTAGAAATCCAAAACACTAATTCAAGAAGACATATGCACCCCTATATTCACTGCAGCATTATTTACAATAGCCAATATATGGAAGCAGCCTAAGTATTCATTGATAGATGAATGGATAAAGAAGTGGTACATATATACAATGGAATATTACTTAGCTATAAAAAAAATCTTGCCATTTGGGACAACATGGATAAACCTAGAGGGTATTATGCTAAGTGAAGTAAGTCACAGAAAAGCAAATACCATATGATTTTGCTTATATGTGGAATCTTAAAAACAAAATAAACAGACAAAACAAGAACTCATAGATACAGAGATCAAATTGACGGTCGCCAGATGAGAGGGGTGTTGGGGAGATGGGTGAAAAGGAGGAAGGGAATAAGAACTACAAATTGGTTGCTACAAAATAGTCATGGGGACGTTTTAAAGTGTAGCATAGGGAATATAATAAAAAATATTATAATTACTATGTATGGTGTCGGATGGGTACTTGATTTATCAGGGTAATCATTATAAGTTATATAATATATACATGAAACATAGTATTGTATATCATCTCTTATTGAAAATTTTAAAAAAATTAAGATATGCTTTGACAGTGTATTCTAATACTTTTATGGTACTACTTTAGCAGTTAGCTTTTTATCCTATTTGGAATTTATTTGGTGATTAACATGAGGTAGGAGTTATCCAGTTTCATCCTTTTCAAATGCAGAGTTAATTACCCAAATAACATTATATGTATTGTTTTCCAGGGCTTCATTCTGATCCATTGATCTGTTTCCCTATTCCTGGTTAATACCACACTGTTTAATTTCTGGGTCTTTATAGTATGCTTTATATTTGATAACACATATGGTTCTTGCTGTTTTCATTTTGGCTCTTACATATTTTCCCACAATTTCTTTTCCAACAGAATTTTAACATAAGCTTTGCAGGAACCCTGTCAAAATTTTTGTTATCGTTACATTTACTTTAAAGATTAATTAGAAAATGTCATTACTGTATCAAATCTCTCTATCTAAGAAGTATGATTCACAGAATTCTGGCCTTTTTAATGTCCTTCAGTTTTACAGTTTCTTTCAAATGGATTTTGCATGTGTCCTCATATATTTATTCCTAACTATTTCAAAGTTTCAGAGTTTTGTGGTGGGAATAGCTTTTTTCTTTCACTACTTTTCTGATTGATCATAGCTGACAGAGAAATGTCATTGATTTCTGTATAAGGAATTTGCTTCAAGTACTTTATTGTGCTCTCTATTTAGTTACAATACCTTTTAGTTGATACTTTTGAATTTCCCAGGTAGAGAGTCATACTGCCTTCAAAAGGACATTTTTGCCCCTGTTACATAATATATGCCTTATATTTATTGATCTTAAAGCATTGGCTGGAATATTCCAAACAATGGTGAATAGCAGAAGCGACAATGGGCATTCTTGCCTCTTTCTTTAGTGTAAATATTTCAAATGCTTGTACCAATAAATATGATACAAAAGGTTTCTGGTCGGAAGTTTCTTTGTACTTGAAAGTTAAGAATTTTTCATCAGAAATGGGTGTTAAAATTTACCAAATGCTTTTTTAGTAAACATTTTTTTCTCCTTTAATCTGTTAGGTAGCGAATTACATTAATAGATTTCCTAATATCAAGCCATCATTGCATTGCTGGAATAATGTGTAATGTACAATGAATTAAATTTGTTCCTTTTATTTTAGTTTTTTGTATCTATGTTCATAAGTGAAACCAGATACAATTTTTATTTCATTGTCTTATCTGGTTTGAGTATAAGGGTTATGCCAGCCTTAAAGAATAAAATAGGAAGTTTCAATATTATTCTACAGTCTTAAATATCTTGTAATATATAGAAATTATCTGCTTCTTGAAGTTTAGGTAAAACATCTCTGTGAAATCTGAGCCTGATGTCATTTAGAGAGGGGGTTTAATTACCTTTAATAGTTCCTTAGAATTCAAAAATGTAGGTTTTATACCTCCTCTTACTTTTGTTCATATATATTTTTAAAAGTCCATTTCACATACCTTTTCAAATGTATTAATTTTAAAATTGCTATTTATTACTTGCTTTTAATTCATCTTGCTTTCATTTTTTTTCCTGGCAATGCTTTATTAGAGACCGTGAACTCCTAGTTCA
>NW_006300234.1:275459-275935 GCF_000327345.1 Myotis davidii | reverse complement strand
CCGGGGGTGCGGTCTGGCCTGCACCGGGGCTCTCTCTGCCCCCAATTGCCATGGTGATCACGGGGTAGCAGGCCAGTCAGCACCCACAGCCCAGGGGGGTCCGGGTCTGCCGGCAGGATCGGGTCCCAGGCGACCGCCAGCACTCACGCCCCCAACCCGCTCTCGCGGGTTGGCGGCGTGAGTGCGGGCGGACGCTGCAGTCGCCCCGCCGGCTCGCATCCAGGTCTGCCAGCGGGATCGGGTCCCAGGTGACCACCAGCACTCATGCCCCCAACCCGATCTCGCGGGTTGAGGGCGTGAGTGCGGGCGGACGCCGCAGCCGCCCCGCTGGCCCGCGTCCTGGTCTGCCTGGCGGGGTTGGGCTGGTTTGGGGGCGTGAGTGCGGGCGGATGCCGCAGTCGCCCCGCAGGCCCGTGTCTGGGTCCGCTGGCGGGATCGGGTCTCTAGCGACTGCTGGCACTCACCCCCCCTCCCCG
>NW_006300234.1:274374-275390 GCF_000327345.1 Myotis davidii | reverse complement strand
CCATCTGAGTTGGCAGTTAATGTGCATATCTCGCTGATTAGCCAATGAAAAGGGTATCGGTCGTACGCCAATTACCATTTTTCTCTTTTATTATATAGGATGTTTACTTTGAATTTATATTAGTTCACACAAACACTCCATCCATGCTTTTGTTCTGGCCCTCCGGTCAGAACAACCAACTGTTGTTAACGTTCCATGGATACTTGAGAACAATGTGTATATTCTGTTGGGCATATATTCTCTTCATATATTTTAGATTGAACTTGTTAATTGATTTCTTTCTTATTTTAGTAGCCCTGATCTTTCAGTTTATGAGATAAATTAGAGAAGTCTATTTCCCTCTTTAATTATGGTTTGTCAATTTTTCTAACTATAGACTCTAATTATGGGTACACTAGTGACCAGTGAATGGATTCATGCACATTGAAAGGAAATTAATTAGAAGGTGGCTGGCAGGGCAGGATGGGGCGAGATGGGCCAGACACGCCCTGGAGCCAACCTCCCTCAGTCCCTCAAGGGCATCTGCAGAGTGAGCAGGGTCCCTCTGGTAGGTGGGGTTCCTTGGCCTGGCCTGCGGGGATCGTGCTGAAACCGGCTCACTGACATCCCCCAAAGGGTCCCGGAGTGAGAGAGGGCACCCTGCAAAGTTGCTGTCATACAGGGTGTGGAACGCAAACGCAAGTGTGCAGTTAACCAGATTCGGGGCCAACAGTGCGCAGCAACAGCATAACCCATGGCCGAAGGTGGAATCACATGGCACCACGAGGAATCCAGCTCCCCCCTCTCTGATTTCAGGGTGCATAACCAGAGAACCACCATTGCCAAGTCACTGCAGTATGGCAGCTCCTACATTGAGCGTCTGCCACCTGGTGGTCAGTGCACGTCACAGCGACCAGTCAAACAGGTGGAAGGACACTTAGCATATTAGCCTTTTATATAGAGAGAGGTTGATAATTATACATATTCATATGACTATAATATTTAATATATACAATATGATATATAATGTATATATT
>NW_006300234.1:272837-274333 GCF_000327345.1 Myotis davidii | reverse complement strand
GTGTAGAAATAAATTAAATGTTTTTACATTCAGTCATGTATTATTTGAAAGTATTTTATTGCATCTTCAAATCAATGCCTGTCTTTCCTTTGTATTTTTTTAAAATATATTTTACTGATTTTTTTTTTTTTTACAGAGAAGAAGGGAGAGGGAGAGTCAGAAACATCAATGAGAGAGAAACATCAATCAGCTGCCTCCTGCACACCCCCACTGGGGATGTGCCCGCAACCAAGGTACATGCCCTTGACCGGAATCAAACCCGGGACCCTTCGTTGACGCTCTATCCACTGAGCCAAACCGGTCAGGGCTATATATTAAATATTTAAATATCATATATTGATAATTACTTTTAAAACTATATATGTTTGAAATATACCTTTTTGTCTTTTAAACCCTTTTTACCTGAATTTTTTTTCTGATATAAAGCACTTTTTTTTTCATATCACTCTATTTTGAACCCTTCTATATTATTTTGATTTTTGTGTGAATTTTGTACATGACATATATTTGAATTTTTAGTTTTTCTTCACAATCTGAGACTTCAGTTTTTAATATAAGAATTCAAGTTATACACTACATTAGTGGCATTAACTAATGTTATTAATGTGATGTAATTATTAATTAATTGTGAAACATTTAGAACTTAATGTGAAATGGTTTTATTTACCTTATTTCAGATTTCCCATATATTGAATTTTATTTCTTCTTTCTCATTCCTTCTCTTTTACTAATCAAATTTTTCCCTTTTCTCTCCTGCTGCTCATAAAATATTTGGGAGTTAGACTTCTTATTTCTGTTATTTAAGTGGCATTGGGGAATCACAATTCAGTGTTAAGTTTGCCTAATAAGTACTCCTATGGTCAAAATTTCTTTCTCTGAACTTTGAAGATACTGGGATATTTTATTTTAGTGATACCATTGTAATTAGCTGGTTATTAATAATAGAAAAGGAGCAAAGGGAGGCCAGACATTATAGGCATGTCATTTAGGCAGTTTCACCAGGATGCTGCAACTTCACACTCCTCAGGGAACTACTGGCCCATTCCCTGCAAACACTGGGGAAAGGGATTGAACAAACAGGGATATTGGGGTATGCACAGTGAAGTTGGGGTGATATAGGGAAGGTGCTTGCTGTCAATCTAACCTGGAAACAGAGGGGGCAGGGCCAATGCAAGCCCATGAATATTTGGAAATACATACTCCCCTAGAGCCTAGAGCAGCCGTGGGCAAACTTACAGCCCGCGGGCCAGATCCGGTCCGTTTGAAATGAATAAAACTATTGAAAAAAAAGACCATAACCTTTTATGTAATGATGTTTACTTTGAATTTATATTAGTTCACACAAACACTCCATCCATGCTTTTGTTCCGGCCCTCCGGTCCAGTTTAAGAACCCATTGTGGCCCTCGAGTCAAAAAGTTTGCCCACCCCCGGCCTAGAGACAAAGGCATTCGCTCTCTCTCTCTCTTGGCTCTTGGCTCTCTGGTTCATTTGGCT
>NW_006300234.1:260892-272800 GCF_000327345.1 Myotis davidii | reverse complement strand
CCCCCCCCCCCCCACCCCTAGCCATGTCACCCTATGGAGCCCACATGCAATGGACTAATGGACTATAGCAAGGAACATAAACTAAGCTAGCCTGATGCTGGACTGGAGGTGTTCTCCAACATGGAGCAAAACTCTGGACACTGGCTTTTACCTTAGCCCTGCTAAAAATAAAATGGGACTTTTTTCTTGACAGGACAAAGGAAAAAGGGACCTTGGAAACTTAGGGTATAATTCCACAGAAATAAAGCTTTCTATAATAACTCTTATAAGGGCCTCCAGAAATTCTTATTCCAGGGGCACCCCAGGAACCCCATCCCACTGATAATACTAGCATCAAAGTTTCTGATGAAAAGAATAAGCTATTTTATTTTTCTTATGGTGCTTTTCTCTTTTGCTGTGGGTTTTAATAGTTTTCTAGGATGTGCTGGGCATGGGTTTTATTGATCATACTTGGCACTCAGTGGATCTTTAGCTCTAGAATTTCCTTCTATTTCTTTATTCCCTCTTCTTTGTGTCTTGTCTCTTCTTAGAAATCTCCCATTATATATTAGACATTCTAAATTGATCCTTCATGTCTCAACTTCTGAGAGACTTCCTTAACTTTATTTTTCATATGAACAGCTCAGTCTTCAGTCCTTCTAAAAATTTTTACAGTTTCAGTTTGTTTAATGTAAATGGCTCATTGCTAAAATTTTTTGGTAATTTTTGTCTAGTGTCTGTGCATTACATCTAGTTCTGTTCATGTCTGGTGATCCTGGTTATCCAAACATAAAAATGAGTCATGGTTTAAGTCGATGGTTTTAAGTAGTTTCCCTTGCAGTTGAGGTGGTCTGTTTCCCCAATTACTGATTCCTTTAAAGGGACAACTAACAACAACCTTGGTGTGAGTGGATGGAACAATGGAAGCAAAGATTGGAGAGCAGAGGCTGGGATTAACAATTTGTCAAAAAACAGCAAGCTTTACTCTGAAATATTTCCCTCATGGGCAGAGTTGCCTTTCTGCCAGAAGCCGGTCCATCCTTGCTGCTTGACACAGTTGCTGCAGGGAAGAAACATCTGCACAGCATATGTCTCAGGGGATCTGGCTTATATGGCATACAGTTCTTGATGTGTTTGCTCCCCTTCTTGGCGCTATGTGTTTTAACCAAGGTCACCTCTCCAAGAAGGTTGTTTCCCCAGGTAGGGATTTTTCCCTGAAGTTAGGGAGTGAATAAAAACCCCTTAACTAAGTGCCAGGCGGGTAATTAATCACTTTAACTACGAATAATCATGCTTAAGCTACATAATCTTTACTCCCTGGAATGGAGATAAGAAACACCCTAACCTTTGGAATAGAAATTGACAGGATTAAAATCAACTGGTATAAATACAGATGTAACAAGACAATAAACACAGAACCTGGCTGAAGAACCTAGCAAGAGAACATGGCTAGAGAACCTGGACAGAACCTGGCTATGATGATCACCTGAACACTGCCTCCGTGTCATTCCTTCTTCGCCGACTCTGTCCACACCTTTGGGGACGACTGGACTTGCTGGGGTTGGACCCCAGCACCTTTCCTAATCCTTTTCAGTTATACAGTTCTGCAAATTTCTAACAAGAACCTGTTGTTACTACATATAATTGTACTACATATAGCTCATTTTCTTTGGAAAGAGCAGTTCCTAGGTTTTATCCTTGATTTAAAAGAACTATGGCTCCAGCTGTAGTGGGAGTGAGCTGAGAGAGTCCAAGGGCTAAAGAAATTCAGGGGTTCCACTGGCCCAGGTATTTAGCATGCAGCTAACTTCATCACCAAGTGATTGCCCTCTAGCCCATTTCATTATTATTTCACTTAACATTCTGCCTGAACTGTCACTTGAATTGCTTGACCTCCCATTTCTTCTCTTCTTTATGTATTTTAAATTGTGTTTTTGTACCTTTGTTTTAGTGGCAATTTGATTCTATCTGATTTTTAAATTTCAAGTTTTCCAGTGGAAGTGTGTGTGTGTGTTTTCACAGAAAAGCTGCTTTGTTCAAGCCAAGATCCCATTGAGGACCTGCATTTAGTTGTTATGTCTCCTTGCACTTTTAATTTAGAATACTCCCCTTTTTTTCTCTCCATGTTATTTACATTTTAAAATATCTCCTGCCATAAAGTCTGGGTGTATGGAGACATTGACATGCATGTTCAATTCACCATCATGAGCCAATCTTGCTCACCTGCCTCACCCTGTTTTAAACAGGATAAAAATTCATACTCTATAATATAGCCTTTTGTAGCAGAATATCAACCCATGTCACCAGTCTCTCCTTTCTACTTCCCTCAAATATCATTCATTATGACAACAGCATAACACTTTCAAATGAGCTTTGAAATTTTGAATTTCTATAGTTGAGAATATTAGGACCCTTGATGAGAGAAATACCCTTGTAGAATGTTTCCTTTTCATTTTATAAACATTCCTCATTTCTAATAGTACTGTAGGAGCACATGAGACTCTGAGCCACCTTGATGCTTTTAGTGCAGACTTTGCAAATCACCATTATGGCACAGGATTTCCTCTGTACCAATATGTTCCTATGTGAACCAAACACTAAGCATTGAAAATGTTTATTAACAAGTGACCATAAAAGGAGTGATTCTAATTTTGTTTTTGAATTAACCTACAAATGTCCAAAAACAACCTATCTGTTACAGATAGGGTGACCATTGCATTTACCTTCCAAACAGAGACATTTTTGAGAATGAAAAGGGATGCTATTAATAATTATACTAAAACTAGAGGCCCGGTGCATGAAAATTTGTGCACTTGGTGGGGGGGTGGTCTCCTCAGCCCGGCCTGTGCCCTCTCGCAGTTAGGGCCCCTTGGGGGATGTCCGCCTGCAGTCAGACATCCCTCTTGCAGACCAGGAGCCCTCTCTTCTTACCACCTGCCTGCTCGCTGCTCCTTAGCGCTGCCTGGGAGGCAGGAGAGGCTCCTGCCACTGCCATTGTGCTCACCTGGCTTCTGGCTGAGTGGTGCTCCCCCTGTGGAAGCACACTGATCACCAGGGAGCAGCTCCTGAATTGAGTGTCTGCCCCCTGGTGGTCAGTGCACATCATAGCAACTGGTCATTCTGCTGCTCAGTCAATTTGCATATTACCCTTTTATTATATAGGAGAAACACATATAAATCAGGGTGTCCTAGCCTATGAATAACTTGTAAAACTCTCAATTAGAAAGGTTTATTTCCTTTTCCTTTAAAAGATCCTGCTACTTTGCATCTGCTTAAATATGGCTGAAATCTATTTATTCTCTCCATAGATATTTACTGAGCCCTACTATAGGGCAGATGCTATGCTGGGAATATAAGGTGAACAATTAGACAAAGTCCCTGTCACCATGGAGCTTACATTCTAGTAGTCCTTTTTCTGCTGATAAGTAAGTATGGCTTTCAATCCTTGGAACTCATGAAGTATAGTGTATGAGCCTCAGTTCCACCAAAGCTGTTACCACTGCTCCTTTTGTAACAGCTCTATGCAGTGAAAAGAGAACAAAGGCTTTCAAGGCACATAGACCAGGGTCTGTCACCCTAGTTCAGCCACTTACTAGGAAGATACTTACGTGATCCTAATCTGGGGTATAATACCTCAAAAGACTGTTATAAGAAGAAATGTGTGTACAATATCCTGTAGGTGGTTGTTATTGTCATGTTTTCTCAAGTAATACCAAACCTGGACACAAAGAGTACAGAAAAATGTCAGATCAACTCGGGGAAAGGGAGAGGTACAATTAGGAAAATGTGAGCACCTCAGGCAGTGAAAACAGCCTTAAATCAAACTGCTCTCTGCATTACTTGAGCCATAGGGCTCAGGTAATTGGGCCTACTGAGGAGCAAAGGTTAGTTTTGAATAGCGGACATCAGGTGATAACTTGATCCCATACCTAGCTAGCTAGTCCTGGTCCTTCTGACTGCATGCACCTCAGAGGCTCAGTTCTCTATTTCCCCCAACCTCTCAGCTAGTCTTGTGGAGTGAAGGACGGAGTGCGGGTCCTGGAGAGTGGGGAGAAATCCAAAAAGTGGGAGAGGGAACCACAAACTTATGAGGAAGTGCAACACCACTAAGCAGTCCTCTGCACAGGAGTCTAAGTTTGCAGAGTGCCTGGCACCAGAACACAGAGGGAGCATGAAAGAAAGCAGCTTTCGGAAGAAGAACCGATTGCTCTCCTGCAAAGGCTTCTTTCCCGGCCCTACAAAATTAGTGCCATAGCATACTTGTAATGTTAGAAATCAGACAAATTAGAACACTATCCCAAGGTCACACAAATTAACTTAGTAGCTTCTAATCAACTTAAATCATAATATTTATCAGTTAAAAAGATCTTGTTGATGGTTTAATATGAATACATGTGATGAGAAGAATCTACTGGTAAGAATAATAAAAGAGCCAAAACCTGTTTGGCTCAGTGGATAGAGCGCCAGCCTGCAGACTGAAAGGTCCCAGGTTCAATTCCGGTCAAGGGCATGTACCTGGGTTGCGGGCACATCCACAGTGGGAGATACGCAGGAGGCGGCTGATCGACGTTTCTCATCGATGTTTCTAACTCTCTATCTCTCTCCCTTCCTCTCTGTAAAAAAATCAATAAAATGTATTTTTTAAAAAAAGAATAATAAAAGAAAACTGAATAAAACTTCTAGGATATGCTGCTCTGGAAAACTGCCTTTTAGTACATTTAAGATTTTCACCTGTACGCACCACAACTTGAACCAATGCTAGATTTCCTTTGGCAGACTTTTTTTTTCCTATTTAAATTGAACTACCAAGCAAAATAGACAGATTCAGATAGAGAGAAGGCAGATAGTTTGGTGGTGGTGGGAAATGTTGAGGTGGGTGGAGGGATTAAACAGAAAAGAAAAAAAAGAGAACACAGAGACTTGGACAACAGTGGAGTGATTGAGAGGGGTGTGGAGGTGGAAAAGGGCATTGAGGGAATATATCATGATGGAAAAATAAATTTAATGTTTTAATTGCTTATTACACCTTTTTAAAAAAATAAAAGTGTGGATGACGAAGGGACACATGCTAATCTGAGTAACTCAGGGAAGGCCTGTGCGGTGGCCTTGCAAACTCAAGAGACCTAAAGTAACCATAAAGATGGTCTGAAATTAAAACCTTCTCATTAAAAAGCCTTTTATAGTGGGTAGTCATGTCCTAGGCCAGTATCTTCCCTGACAAAGATCAACTTCAATCTTTACTGAGGATCTAAGATAACATACCTGTGGAATGTCAGGGTAACTTATAACTTCCCTTTTTCAGGGCACCTCAGGGCACAAACCACAAATTCCTTTATTGTTAGTTATCTTGTTAATTGTTGACTGTTAACTATCCTGTGCTCTTCTATGTAAAAGAAGTATGTGTCTATCATTTTACTTTTTATCCAATCCCAGAGGTTTCCCCACTTTGCTTTCTTCTGCCTTCCTAATCTATCACCAATGAA
The DNA here is from genome assembly GCF_000327345.1 of Myotis davidii. Taxonomy (NCBI): domain Eukaryota; kingdom Metazoa; phylum Chordata; class Mammalia; order Chiroptera; family Vespertilionidae; genus Myotis; species Myotis davidii. Next base: position 267,338 of record NW_006300234.1, on the reverse strand, counting down.
TTTTCATGTAACCCACTTACTTCTCCTCCTTTGATTATAATGTATAAAACAAGGTGAAAACTGCCATTCTCCAGAGCACTATCTTCATAGCTTGAGATCCTACTTCCCAGCAATTGTCAACAGTTTGGCTCAAATAAATTCACAAAAATTCTTTATAGGTTTGAATGTTGTTGTTTTTACATTAACAAAACCAACATTTGGGAAATATTGGAACATTTGAAAAAGCCTAATGAGAAAGTAAAAAGTACCTGTAATTCTACCTCTCAGGAATAAACACTACCAACACAACACCTTGGTGTTGATCTTTTAAGTGTGGCAATTTTTATAATGCAGCATCCTTATCACTAATACTCCTGATGCACTCCCTCTGATTTCTGAAATTACAGTAGCACTCCAGCCACTCCAGTCTCTAGATTTTTTAAATACTGAATTTCCATTTGCAATCTGCCCCAGGCTAAACCCTTAATTAGTAGCAATAAGTGCTCAAGTGCTTCAAGCCAATGGCTTCTACATTTTAGTGAGTTGTTATTTATGTCACTCTCTCACCTGGAGCAGCACTGACACTCACCAGAGCTGGAGGGGCTGATGCTCTCACCTGGCAATCATTGGCCCCCATTTTCCCCAGGAGTCAAAGGCTTAAACATTTAGCTCTATGTGGAGAGACTAAATTGCTCTTCAAATGCAAACAAAAGGTTCATTTGGGGCTTCAGACTGTCTTAAGGGTAGAAAACCACAATTATTTATTTACTACTAATCAGACATTTTATTCAGAATTCCATTTTGTGCAGCTTTGCCTAATCCTGCACCACAAAATACTATTTTTCCTTTGTGTTTAAATAGGTGCCTCCATTTTGAAATAATTAAGAAAACCAATTAAACTGATCCACTTCCAAAAGGCCATAATTCCAGTTCAGAAAGCTTATTCCTAAGGAGTGAGGACATCGAAGTATGTAGAACATTTTAAGAGGTAACAAAACTTCACACAGCCCAAAAGGTTTCCCTCTCATATGGGAAATAAGAAAGCCAACACTGCCCTGCTTTCTGGGATGGGTGAGGTTTTGTTTACACTCTTCCAATTGGGATAATAATCCCCTTTCATTTTTACCTAAAACAGCTACACAAGTGATTGTGTGCTTCTGCTACTGGATGATAAGTAGGGCGCTTTCAAAGAGGCCCGTGGGCTTTTGGAGTTCGATGGAGGGTGGGAAGAAGTGTGAAGAGGGCAGCCGCTTTGGTTTCCACACACAGCTGCCCATGAGGGTGTGCGCCGAGGAAGGCTGCAAGGTCACTTGGGAACGCCATGCCAGTAAGCAAACTAAAGAAGAGCATCCAAGTTGAGCCAAGACAACAGTGCTGAAAGTAAGCTTTCCTACATTACATACACTTTCCTATATTCAAGCTAAAAATGTAATTCACATTTTTCCAGGCCACCAGCCCCAACTACCTACTAACTTTTGCTCCTACCAGTTGTCTCCTGACTGAAAATGCTTTTAAGTTTGACAGGTGCCAGGGCTAGAAAGAGGTTTCTTTGTAAAACACACTCTTCTTCCACCTCCTTTCGTGGGAGGATACAGCCTGGTCCCAACCTCGAGTGGGGCAGGTGCCCAGCGTGGGACTCCAGGACCTTGGGCCTGGACAGCCTCAGGAGCCCTGCCTTACCCTCTGTCCTAGGCTCGCTCCCGCCCTTGAAAGTAGCCCTTCCTGCCCCTGCCCTCCCCCCTCCCGGGATGAGGCAATGAGAGACGCCTGTGCCGGCTGTGCAGCCGCAGGGGCCACCACTGCCCTGGGCCAGAGCAGTTACAAACGCAGCTGCCTTCCCTTCCTCCTCCTCTGCCTCTTGCCTCTTACCTGACTGGAGATTTGGCTCGGCTCCTGGCGGATAATTGAGGTCGCCATGGCCCGTTGCCCACGTGCTCGGTGCTGGGGCAGCCTCCCCGCAGATCAGCTACCCCGGGCGACCAGCCCGGCTAATGGTTCTGGGGCCAGCAGCTGCCGGCACTTACGCCAGGCGGCCCTTAAAGTGGCCTTGCCGCTCAGGCCTGAGCACCTGGGGAAGCAGCAGAAGGCTCTGCAGTGGAGGAGGGGAGGACTGCAGGAACCGGGTAGGGGGAGGATGGGGCTGGGGGCAGGTGGCAGGCAGCAGGGCTGCCTGAGAGGAGCTGCCCAAGGTGCCCTGGAGGGCCTTAGGGGACAGGACCCTGGGACTGACCCTTTCCCTGGGAGATGGATTACACAGACCTTAGAACTGCCACTTCCCCACCTCAGGCTGGTCTAAATATCATGAGTTATCTTATGGGAAATCTTTCAAGTTTTAATATTAGGTATTAGCAAACAGGTTTATTTTCTTTTTCCTAGACAAACGTATGTATAGGATAGGGAAAGCTAGTGCTGTGTTCTTTCCAACCTGTAGAAAAATTGAAAATTGTAGAAGCATTTCATTTTGTCCTGTGATTCAACAAATATTGTCCCCATTTTCCTAAGTGAGAAAGTGAGCCAATAAGAAGTCTCCTGGAAGTGCTGCTATGTAACCCACTTTATTCCGCCTTCACTAGACATTTTATTGAAGTCTGTTGAGTGCCAGAATCTCTTGTAGGTCTTTACTGCTGCTTCTGATTTCCCCATTGCTAAAATGGGGGGAAGTGGGGAGAGACAGAGGGAGAGGATGATTTCTGATAGTGTTTATCAGTTTGGATTGCCTAAACTCTTGATCTCACTTGAACCATCAATACCCCTTATCTCAGGGCAAAACTCCTTTATGTCCTGAACAGGTCCTGGTGTGTTCTGGGGGCTTTAGATCTTGAAGGCATGAAAAATTATTATTGTAGTTTTGTATGATTTTGATGGGAAAAGGTGAAGATAAATTTCTGATGAGATCATTCTGCATTCTTTTTGAAAGTAAATGTACACGTTTTAATTGATATGAATTTTGGCTATTTATTGGTTTTTCCATAATCAGGAACTGAGAATATCAGTGAGGCAGTTTGCTCATCAATATAGAACAAAGGTGAAGTCGTGCCAGGGAGTGTGAAGTGTTAAATGAGCTTTAAGTATTTCCCCTCTTTATGATAATCAAGTTTGCATTGCTTCAGAGGTCTAGATTAGCAAATCTGATACTAATAGAGACAAAGACATTGTTGAAACTGATAGAGATTCATGCCCCTAAATTTATGTGAGAGGAACTAATCATTCCTGTGTTGCAGGAAGCAAAAAAGATAACAAATCTCTTCCTTATTCAAGCTTCATAAGAGTCAAATTAAGTGTTTTAATATTTTCCAATCCTTGTACCCTTTAACATTTTTGAATCATATGCATTTATATTGTTAGACAAATGGGCAGATGGATGGCCTTTGTGGTTCCCAAGAGTAAATATATGCTACTGATACTGGAATTTTTGGACTAGAATACGCAGTGTTCCCCTGGCTTCCCAGGATTCTTTGTCTGTCGCAGTCGAAGAATGAAACCATGGACGGAAGATGGTATAGCAAAGGTGGAAATTTATTGAAGAACAAGTACAGAGTCCCACGTGGGGGAGGGGGAAGAATCTCACAGCATAGACTTCCACGTGGGGAACGAGTCCCACTGAGTTCCTTTTTTTTCTGGTTTATAAAGGCTGCAGTTTTTTGGGCCTCAATATCCCCTCTGATTGGCCACTATTCCCCTCTGATTTGGTCACTATCGCAACTCGTGAGCTCAAAGGTCAAATCTCACATGGAACATGTGAGGCCCTCCTTCTTTATTTTGCAAATATAGACTTTTGGCTATTTCTAGTTCCCTTATCTTCTGTCTTTCCCTTGTCTTATGGAAATGTAACTGCTGCTTCCCCCAACTTCCTTGTCTTATGGAAATGTAACTTCTGCAGGCTCCCTGCTCCCTGTCTTATGGAAATGTAACCTTTTGCAACTCTGTTGCCCTGTGTTTCTTCCATGGGCCCCCTTAATTTTAAAAATTTCCTAAATCTGCCTATTTCACCCCTAAAAATTCCTATTTCACTACTTATGCTCTTGATGGAAACCCTGAATACTATGAATTATTAAATATGGTGAGAATAATTCTACATAGAGAAATATATGTAAAAACTTGCACTTAAAATTAACAATTCAAATAATCTCTTAGAAAATAGTTTTTGGGTCACCTAAAATTATTAGCATTCATAGTATATGCTTTAAATTACTTTTCCTAAAAAATTAAATTATAATTGTGTACTTATGACAATATTCATATACCTTGAATAGTTCTGTTATAGGCAGTTAGACAGACATGAGCAGAACCAGGACGATGGGCCAGGTACAGAAGGTCACCAGGGAGGACAGCCCTGGGTACCTAGCAAAGGACAATTGTAGAGTGGGACTTTACCCCCAGAGTAAACTTTCCTCACTTAGCATATCCCTGGCCATGCCATTTGGACCCCCTGATCTTTCCTTCCTAGAGATAACATCTGGCCTCAGCTGTATTTCAGCTCCAATTTCATAAGAGCAACAAAACCACTCAGGGCTGAGCTCAGGACCAGCTGCATTGAATAATGACCCCCTGCCCTGGTGCCTACTGTTAGGTTTGATCAAATAATTGAATCAATACCCCTCCCCTGGGAACTGACCTTTAGGCCACTTCACAAGGACATTCCCTTTTGCTTAGACCACATTCCACTTGCTGAGACCATTATCTCTCCACTCCGGACCTTCTGAGGATCAGGACTTGCACAAAGAATTCTTTGCCCAAAAAAAGCCCACCTAGAGCCCTTTCAAAACCTCTGACTCCCTGTCTTTGGGGGCTGGCACCATTTTGGGGCTCAGCCCATCTGGTATACAGGTAACCTAATGAAAATAGGGTTCGGGGTACAGATATTTATTCTTCATCTTCCCGTGGGTTCTTGTCTCTCAAAGATGAAGAATAAATTTGTGGACTAACGGATTTCTTTAATAAAAATGTAGAAGTTTATTGGAAGCATATACAAACTCCATCTGGGCACAGGTGTCCCTAAATGGGATCCCCTGGGGTGGGGACCCAAATGAGAAAAGCTCTCTTTCTCTCTCGAAAAAAAAAAAAATCTAAATCCCCAAAATCTAAAACCTAAGTCTGAAAATCTGTAATCTAAAAAAATCTGTCTTCTATCCCTTTGTCTTGTTTATATATGCTATAGTTCTTTGTTTGAACCTGACCCTTTCTAATTGAACCCTTCTTAAGTAGGTGGCAATGCCTTAACCGTATGCGTGTTGTTAGGCCCGAGAGCCTCTTAAAAACAGTGGTTAGATGCCACGAAGTAGGTGGCAATGCCTGAACCCTTCTTAATTTAGGACCCTTGTGCTTTCCTCATTGATCATTTTGTTACATAGTGAAATGGAATTTTTGGACTGGAACCTGGATTCTTTGTCTGCCAGAGTCCAAAAATAAATCCACGGACAGAGAGTAGTATAGCAAAGGTGGAGATATATTAAAGAACAAGTACAGACTCCCACGTGGGGAGCGGGCAAGAGTCCCACAGAATAGACTCCCATGTGGGGAGGGGGAAAAGGGTCCCACCCCATCCCTTCTTCCACAGTTTATAAAAGCTGCAAGTCCCTGTGTCCGGATATCCCTTCTGATTGGCCACTCTCCCCCTTTTTGATTTGGTCAGTATAGCAACTCCTGAACTCAAAGGTCAAACACCACGTGGCACATGTGATGCCCTCCTCCCTCATTATTCTTCTTTTCTTTCTGGGCTTTCTTCCTTCTTTATTTTGTAAATATAGACCTTTTTTGGCTACTTCCAGCTCCTTGTCTTATGTAAATGCGACTATTGCTGCTCCCTGCACCTGGCTTCCTTGTGTTATGGAGGAAAGCACAAGGGTGACTTAATTATAGGTTGTCTAGAATGTACACTGGGCTTGCTGGCACAAATCCAGATTGCTAGCCCCCCAAATGTCAGGGTTACATTGGAATTAGCCCTTTTTAACCTTCTCACAGGATATACACTGAGTGGCCAGATTATTATGACCACCTGATGTTTGTAGGCAAATTAGCCGTACACTGAATCTTATGGGATATGGAAGCTGAAGGCCTGTTCGAACACCTTTGCTGTCTGCAGTTACCAAGATAAAACGTCTCCAATTTGCACAGGAACACAAGGATTGGACAGTCGGGCATTGGAAAAAAAGTCATGTGGTCCAATTAATTATGTTTCCAGTTGCATCATGCCAATGGCAGAGTGAGAATTTGGCAGAAACAGCATGAAAGCATGCACCCCACATGCATGAGTACAACCCTTCAAGCTGGTGGGGGCAGTGTTATGGTTTGGGGCATGTTTTCCTGGCATGATTTGGGCCCTTTAATTCATGTGGAACAACGTCTGAATAGCACAACATACCTAAGTATCATTGCTTATCAACTTCATCCTATCATGTTGATGGCGTATCCCAATGGAGATGGCTTCTTCCAACAAGACAATGCGCCATGCCACGGTGCTAGTATTG
>NW_006300234.1:254341-260614 GCF_000327345.1 Myotis davidii | reverse complement strand
CTCAACCATCAAATCTCACAGAACTGGACAGTGCTATTAGGCATGGTGTCAGATTCCTCTCATCACCTTTCAACATCTTGTGGAGTCAGTGCCATGAAGAATCGCCCCAATATTGAAGGCAAAAGGTGGCCCAACGAAGTACTGATGGGGTGGTCATAATAATCTGGCCACTCAGTGTGTGTGCGTGTGTGTGTGTAATTTTAAATCCTCACCCAAGGATATTTTTCCAAGGATATTTTTCCATGGATATTTATAGAGAATGAAAGATAGATAGAAAGACAGAAATATTGATGTGAAACACATCAATTGGTTGCCTCTTGCATGCACCCTGACCAGGGCCCTGGCTGAGGAGGAGCCTGCAACCGAGATATGTGCCCTTGACCTGAATTGAACCCAGTACCCTTTGGTCCACAGGCCGACACTCTATCCACTGAGCCAAACCAGCTAGGGCCAGTTTCTGGTTTTTAGCTAACAAGTCCTAAGGCTGGCTAATACCTATATAGACTGTTAGTCTGTCCTGGGCCCAGCACACCTGGCCGTGCTCCAGGGGCTCCAGATACAGGGAAGTCACAAGTTACCCAGACATTTCAAGGGTATGTTATCACAGATGCAAAAAGACAGATAGGCTCAGTTACGGTAAAGGTTCACCTTATCAGTGAAGATATCGGCTTAGGACGTAACTGCCCACCATAACTGCTTTTAGTTAAGGTTTAATTTCAGACCATCCTTTGTGGTTACTTTAGGTCTCCGAGTCTGCAAAACTGTCATGCAGGCCTCTCCTGAGCGTGTCAGGTCAGCATGTGGCCCCCTTTCGTCCACAAGACAGAGAGAAAGACAAAAGCTCATACTATCATCAAAACCTAGCACTTATGATCTATTTGCTATCATCTTGGGGTATTTTCTATCATCAAGCCAATGGAATTATAATTTAAAAATACTCATTGTTAAGAGCTGGAATCAGAGGAAATCTATAAAGACCATTTATCCTTCCCTATCTACCTCTGTTTAGGAAGGACAAGACAGATGTCTGGCCTAACAACTACTCTTCTGTGTAGGGTCCCTCCTTTTTGAGGCTAGTGTGTGACCTCTTCTTTCATACTGTTCTCTTCCATCTTGGGAGTTACTTCTCTATAGCTCAGTGCCCTATTCGAATAAGACTATAATAGCATGCATAGTATACACCTCATAGGAATGTGTGAGGTTAAAATAAATTGATATAGGGGAGACAAGATGGCGGCAGAATAGGCGGACGTGTCCCAAGTCTTGTCCTGAAGCAAATAGAATGAGCAGCTGAAATGAATAACATCCACCCTGAATTGGCGAAGGAGACTCAGCTGGTGAGACAGTTTGCAGCTGGGAAGGGCAGAGTTCCCCTGGAAAGGTAAAAACCAGGGATATGGGCCGGAAAGTTTGCCAGATCTCTGAGCCCAGAGGGGCAGAGGGAAACTGCACGGCATCTAGCCGCGTCCCTTGGGACAGGCACAGCCTCTGACTGTGGAAAGGAGATCTGCAGGACTGTTGGCACCAGGGGATTTGAGATCTGGGTTCCATAATCACGGAAGACTGAGCCCAGAGGGGGCAGCCTGAAGGGCTGACCAAATCACGCAGTGCCGGTAAGAGAGGAGCTCACAGAGACTCAGTCTTTCCCATTTCTGTGGTCTGGGTGTTTTTTTTTCACTGAACCCTGTTCATAGGACATTTCGGATACAGACACTCACCCATGCTGAGGTGCAGGAGAAGGTGTAGATGAGTGGAATCTGGGGAGAGGCTGGGGAGAGGGAGGGGATCCAGGAGAGGTGGCAGTAAGTCGAGTGCTGAGTCACACCTGAGCCCAGGACCTGGGCAGCCATTTTCTCCTGAAGATATAACCCCTCCTGCCAGTCTTCAGGCAAATAATACAGCCACACCCAGATTCCACCCTGAATGGTACAAAGGATTAAAAAAATCTGAATAGCCCCTAGGAGTCCACAGGGTCTGGCCTATAGAGAGGCCTTCAGTCCCAGCAACAGAAGAAAAAAAAAATCACAGACATTCCAGAAAACTGGGATCTTAAGCCAGCCAAGGGAACGACATTTCAATTTTTCATTTTCATTTTTATTTTTTTTATTTTGTTAGCTTTTTTTTTGCTTTTTTGTTTTCCTTTGTTGCTTTATTTTCTATTTCTTTATACATTATTTTTCCATCATTCTATTTTAATTTTACTTGCTATTTTCTATTTTTATACCATTCTTAAATCAATTTTTTTGTAAATATATTATTTTGTTCTCCTTTTTCTTCTTATCCACTCATCCATTTTCTACTTCCTCTATACTGAATTGAGGTCCTCCCCATATTTATCCAATCCTTAACCTTATTTTCTGTATATCAACTCAGCCTCTACAGATTCTGCTCAGGGTCGCTCTTTACTGGGTGTTTGCTGTTTGTATTTGTTTTATCTATTGGTTCTGTGGTGTTTTCTCCCCCCCCCCCCATATATATTTTTTCTCCTTCTTTTATCTTTTTTTCCCCTCTCTTAGATATCATTTGTGCTCTCTTTTCTCTCCCCTAATTCTCTTTTATCAGGTGGTCACTTACATTAGGGTTAATGGTGTCATGAGTACATTCATGCTTTGTTCCCTTTGGGTCATGTCTTAAGGTGAATTTTATACTGTCTGGCTAATGTGCTAGAGAGCAAGCCACATAACCAGACACCTGGAGAGGAAACTCAATCCATAAACAGGTCAATTACACCCTAGATCCAACTACAGAGGCAGGAAGAAGGTGGCAGTGAGGGAGCAAAAGAGGAGTGTGTGGTTGTGTGGGGTGTGTGTGTGTGTGTGTGTGTGAGTGAAGCACAGTTAGACCCTGCAGGACCTGCGGGAGCAGGCTAACCAGGCTAGCCTAACTAGGCAGCCTCTGCTACCATTGCAAACAGGATCAGGAGGCCAGCTCTTCTTCAGAGGTCTCGCCTTTTTGAAGGGGAGGGCTGATGTAACTAAGAGCGCAGCCTCATCTCTACCCAGGGTGCCCTCAGGTAACACCTGGGACTCTACAGCCACCCCTGCCAAAGACCTGCTACCTCGGCTGTGGTCCCATGGTAACCGAGGCCCCAGCCACCCCGGGCACAGGCTCCTGTAAGTTCTGAAGCACGCTCCCCTCTGAAGAGCCCAACACTTTAGTCCAGGGCACTGCAACCACGTGAGCAGTAGACACGTGAGCAGCCCGCTTCTATCCAAGGAGCATCAGTCCTGCAATCTGCCTGCCCCAAGCCTAAGAGCAGCAGCCTCACATGGCCTGCCCCTGTCCAAGGAGCAGCAGCTGTGTGAGTGGCCTGCTCCCCTGTCTGAGGAGCAGCAGCCACACGAGCAGTCTGCCCACAGCTGAGTAGCAGCAGCCCCCCACAGCCCACCCCCATCTGAGGAGCAGCAGCTGCGAACAGCCCACACCCTGCATCAGTCCAAGGAGCAGCAGCTACACAAGCAACCTGCCCTTGTGCAAGCAACAGCAGTCACACAAGCGGCCTACCCCAATCCAATGAACAGCAGCTGTGTGAGAAGCCTGCCCCCATCTGAGGAGCAGCAGCTCTGTGAGCAGCCCATACCCAGTCGAGGAGCAGCAGCAGCTTGCCCCGGTCTGAGGAGCAGCAGCCACATGAGCAGACCGCACACGTATGAGGAGCGGCAGCCCTGCGAAGCCCACACTGGTCCGAGGAGCAGAGCCACACACAGCCTGCACCTGTCCGAGGAGCAGCAGCCGGGTGAGTGGCCCGTCCCCATCCGAGGAGAAGCAGCCACATGTGCAGCTCACTCCAGTCCGAGGAGCAGGAGCTGCGCAAGCAGCCCATCTCCCATCCAAAGAGCAGGAGAAGCGCGAGCAGCCCTACCCCATCCGAGGAACAGCAGCCATGGAATCAACCTGCCCTTGTCCAAGGAGCAGTAGTCTCACAAGCAGCCCGCCCCATCAGAGGAACAACAGCAGCGTGCAGCTAGCCCCCATCCAAGGAAAAGAAGCCATGTGAGCAGTCCGCCCCAGTCCAAGGTGTAGAAGTTGCGTGCAGCCTGCCCCCATCCAAGGAACAGCAGCCTCGTGATCAGTACACCCTCTGTCTGAGGAACAGCAGCTGTGTGAGAAGCCTCCCCCCACCAGCCAGAGGAGACACCACGGCTGTGAACAGAACCCACCAGAGGAGCTGCTGCCAACTGAGGAGCAGCTGCTACCGCAACCACCCGAGGAACAACCATAGCATGAAGAGCCACTGCCACCCAAGGAGCAGCCCCTGAACAACTCAACATCTAGATCTGTCGGTGAGATCAAACATGGGTAAACAAAGAAACCCCCAAAGGAAAAAAAAAAAAGGAGGATTTGCCAGAAAAGCAGTTAAGTGAAACAGAGGCATGCAATATGTCAGAAAAAGAATTCAGAATAGACCCAAACCAAGACACATCATAATTACCATGGCAAAAGTTCGGAACAAAGAGAGAATCTTAAAGGCTGAAAGAGAGAGACAGAAAGTTATGTAGAAGGGATCTCCCATTAAATTATCAAATGATTTCTCAACAGAAACATATCAGGCCAGAAAAGAATGCAAGCAAATTTACAAAGTGATGCAAAGCAAGGGACTGAATCCAAGAATACTCTATCCAGCAAGGCTATCATTCAAAATTAAAGGGGGAAATAAGAAGCTTCACAGACAAAAAAAGGCTAAGGGAGTTTATCACTACCAAAGCAGCAATTCAAGAAATGCTAAAGGGACTGGTATAAAAAGAAGACATAAAAAGGTAAGAAAGAAAAAGAAAAATGGCTACAAACAAGTACTTTTCAATAATAGCTTTAAACGTAAAGGGACTAAATGCTCCAATCAAAAGACATTGAGTGGCTGAATGTTAAAAAAAAAAAAAAAAACATGACCCATATATACGCTGTCTACAAGAGACCCACCTCAGAACAAGGGACTCACACAGACTGAAAGTGAAGGGATGGAAAAATATCTTTCAGGCAAATGGAAATGAAAAAAAAGTTAGGGTACCAATACTTATATCTGATAAAATAGTGAAGGCCATAACAGGAGATAAGGAAGGCCACTTCATAATACTAAAGGGATCAATACAACAAGAGGATAACCCTGATAAACATATATACACCCAATGCAGGAACACCCAAATATATAAAAAGAACTCCTGGAAGATATCAAGGGAGAGATTGACAACAATACACTCGTAGTAGGGGACTTTAATAAACCATGACATCACAGGATAAATCCTCTAGACAAAAAACCAGCAAAGAAACAGCAATCCTAAATGACTCACAAGATCAGATGGACTTAATTGACGTCTTCTGAACATTTCACCCCAAAGCCATGAAATACACGTTTATTTCAAGTGCACATGGGACATTTTCAAAAATAGACCACATACTGGGTCACAAGCAAAGTCTCCCCAAATTCAAGAAGATTGAAATCATATCAAGCATCTTCTCAGACCACAATTGCATAATATTAGAAATAAAAAACAATAAAAACAATCCAAAGAATTCAAACACTTGGAAGCTAAATAGTATGCTATTAAACAATGATTGGGTCACCAAAGAGATCAATGAAGAAATCAAAAACATCTGGGAAACTAATGATAATAAAGACACAACAACCCCAAATCTATTTGACACAATGAAAACAGTCCTGAGAGGGACGTTTATAGCTCTACAGGCCTACCTCAAAAAACAAGAAAAAATGGTAGTAAATCATCTAACTTTACAACTCAAGTAATTAGAAAAAGAGCAACAAGAAAAGCCCAGAGTGAGCAGAAGGAAGGAGATAATAAAGATCAGAGCAGAAATAAATGACATAGACACCAAAAAAAAATACAAAAGATCAATGAAACCAAGAGCTGGTTTGTTGAAAGGATAAACAAGATTGATGAACCTCTAGCCAGGCTCACCAAGAAGCAAAGAGAGAGAACCCAAATAAACAAAATCAGAAATGAAAGAGGCGAAATAACAACAGACCCTACAGAAATACAAAGGATTGTTAAAAAATACTATGAACAACTCTATTCCAATAAACTAGAGAACATGGAGGAAATGAACGTATTCCTAGAAAAACAGAACCTTCCAAAACTCAATCAGGAAGATTCTAAAAATATTAATAGGCCAATAACTATGGAAGAAATTGAAGCAGTCATCAAAAAGCTTCCAGCAAACCAAAGCCCAGGGCCAGATGATTTCACAGGGCAGTTTTACCAAACATTCAGGTTAGAACTAACACCTATCCTCTTCAGACTATTCCATTTTATTCAAGAG
>NW_006300234.1:245848-254207 GCF_000327345.1 Myotis davidii | reverse complement strand
TTCATTTCATGCTAAGAGAATCTGTTCTTGTTTCTGTTCTGTTCAAATATTAAGAGGGACTTGATGAGGACATGGATGATCTGCTTATCAAATCCAAAGATGACAGACTTGAGGCAGATAGCAACTCCACTGGCTGATCATGTAAAGAGCCAGTTGGTCTCAATGGGATAGAATGATGGATTGGATCTACACGAAAATAAATAGGATAAATGTGAAAGTCTGACATATGCATTTATGAAAATTCATGAGCATCAAAGAGAGATGGTGTGACAAACCTATCTCTGCTCTCAGAGATTGCAATTTCAATATGAAAGCAGGTGGGCAGATGGATATGAACTAGTGTTTATTGAGTGCCTCAGGTCCTAACCATGGGTATCAAGGAATCATAGACATTATTATGATTCACGTTTTACAGAGGAACAGAGACATAAAATAATTTCCCCGATGTCCTATACATTACAAGAAGCAGATCTGGGGTTTGAGCCTCTAGCAGTCTTGTGGCAAAGCCCTGCCCTTCTCAATCCATCACCGTGTGAACAGTGCCGTACACACAGTGTGAGAGCTAATGCAGTCTTATGTTAGACGAACAAAAGTACAAGGTCAGAACAAAGGAAGAAGGATGCACTGGTCAGACCACTGAGAGGAGTCTCAGGTAAAGAACAAGGCACACTCCCAACATTCATCAAAAGAAGATTAAAACAAAAAGCATATATTCACACAATGAACTACCACTCAGCATTGACAAAGAACTATTACCACACGCAACAACATAGGCGGATCTCAAAAGACATCATGTTGAGTAAAGGAAGCCAAGCTTCAGTAAAGGAAAAGAGTGCATACTAATATGAAGTTTAAGAAAAAAAATGAAATTAGATCACCAACTTACACCATACACAAAAATAAACGCAAAATGGATAAAGGACTTAAATATAAAACGGGAAACCATAAAAATACTAGAAGAAACCAAAGGCAGCAAAATCTCAGACATATGCCGAAGCAACTTCTTCACCGATACTACTCCTAGGGCAATGAAAACTAAAGAGAAAATAAACAAATGGGACTACATCAAAATAAAAAGCTTCTGCACAGCAAAAGAAACCATCAACAAAACAAGAATGCCCACTGCATGAGAGAACGTATTTGCCAATGTTATCACCGACAAGGGTTTAATCTCCAACATTTACAGGGAACTCATATAACTAAACAAAAGTAAGATAAACAACCCCATCCAAAAAATGGGCAACGAACCTAAATAGAAACTTTTCAAAAGACAGAAGGCCAAGAGACATATGAAAACACACTCAAAGTCACTAATCATCTGAGAGATGCAAATCAAAATGACAATGCAGTACCATCTCACACCTGTCAGAATGGCTATCATCAACAAATCAACAAACAACAAGTGCTGTCAAGGATGTAGAGGAAAAGGAACCCTCGTGCACTGCTGGTGGGAATGCTGACTGGTGCAGCCACCGTGGAGAACAGTATAGAGTTTCCTCAAAAAACTAAAAATGGAACTCCCTTTGACACAGTGATCCCACGTCTAGTAATATACCCCAAGAAACTAGTAACACCTATTAGAAAGGATATATGCACCCCTATGTTCATAGCAGCACAATTCACCATAGCTAAGATTTGGAAATAGCCTAAGTGCCCATCAGCAGATGAGTGGATTATAAAACTGGTGTACATCTACACAATGGAATACTATCCTGCAGTAAAAAAGTAGTTCTTACCATTTGCAACAGCATGGATGGGACTGGAGAGCATTATGATAAGTGAAATAAACCAGTCAAAGAAGGATAAATACCAAATGATCTCACTCATTTGTGTAATATGATGAACAACAAACTGATTAACAAGGACAGACCCAGTGACAGAGAGGCATCAATTGGACCGTCAGGTCTTGGAGGGAAGGTAGGGGAAAGGTGGGGGTGAGATAAACCAAAGGACTTATATGCAAGCATATAGGCCTAACCAATGGACACAGTCAACAGGGGGGTGAGGGCATAGTGGGGGGTATAGGGGTAACGTGGTGATAAGGACACATATGTGATAACTTAATCAATAAAAAAATAAAATAAATAAAAATAAAAATATAATTGATATAAAATCACTTAGAACACCACTGGTTCATAGTGGTGAGAGTAAGTAGAAACAGGGTTAGACAGACAGGGTAAGGGGTGAAAGGAAGGAGGATATATGGATGTAACTGTTGGAACCAGCTAAAACCACAATACTGGTTTTGCAGAAAAACAGGATGCCATAAGAATGCTTATCTTGCATAGGCTGGAGGTTACAAGAAATGGGGAGGAAGAGGAACAAAAAGAGGGGGAGCATGAGATGGATTTTAAAATTGTTACTGAACAAAGAAGATAGAAGAAACCAATCAGCGAGATAGACAAAGAGTGGGTCCATAGCAAATAAAAACCTCTAGACCAGCCATGGGCAAACTACGGCCCGCGGGCCAGATTCGGCCCATTTGAAATGAATAAAACTAAAAAAGACCGTACCCTTTTATGTAATGATGTTTACTTTGAATTTATATTAGTTCACACAAACACTCCATCCATGCTTTTGTTCCGGCCCTCCGGTCCAGTTTAAGAACCTATTGTGGCCCTCGAGTCAAAAAGTTTGCCCACCCCTGCCTAGACAAATAAACTTCGGCAGGAACCCATTCTTGGGTCCCCTCCTCATGTGGGGAGTTTATATCTGCTTATAATAAATTTCCATACTTTTGTTTTAATCTTCTGGTCTGAGATTTTCTTCAACTTCGTGAGACACAATCCAGGAAGAACTTCAGTTCAGCATTTGATATCAGTGGTACTACCTAAGCATATTATTTCTATAGCTAGTCACTACCTGGAGGCATTCCCAGAAAACTACCCAGTACAGCCTGGGGGAGGTCTGTAGAAGCAAAGTGACTAAAAAGCTGGTAGCAGTAAATATTGAAAACTGTCATTTTTCATACACTGTATTACCTGTTGAGTCTCAGAGCCAAGCAGAGCTAAGTGAAAGGCCTCTGGACAATGAAAGCTGGGCTAAGAAGCTGTGATGGTTAATTTAATCAGCTGGACTGGTCCACAAGGTGCCCAGACATTTGGCCAAATATTACTCTGGGTGTGTCTGGAGGAAATTAACATTCAATTTTGATCAGTAGACTATGTATAGCAGATTGCTCTCCCTAAGATGGGTGGCCCTCAATCAAGGATCTGAATAGAACAAAAAGTCTGAATAAGAGTGAACTTCTGCTTTACTGCTCTAGCTATAATGTTAGTTTTCAGCCTTGGGACTCAGTCTGCAAGGGGTTCGTCTTGGGTCTCTAGCCTGCTTTCAAAATGGAACTGACACCATTGTCTCTTCTGGTTCTCAGGACTTCAGACTTGGACTGGAACAAATATATCAGCTCACCTGGCTCTTCAGCTCACTGACTGCATATCTTTCGGATTTCTCAGCCTCCATAATTACTGGGTGTTATAGTAAATCAATGTGTGAGTGAGTGAGTGAGTGTGTGTGTGTATGTATGTGTACAAAAGAAACATCCAAACCTATAGATAAATTTTGAGTTTATCTGAACCAACTGATGACAATTGCAGGGAAAAAAAATTGAGAAAATGCTCTGGAGAATGGCAATTTTACTGCTTATTTAATGCATCAGAATACAAGGAGAAGACATTAAGAGGGGTTACATGAAATCCACTGGTGGTAAATTAGGGAGGCAGGAGAAAGCAAAGCAAAGAAATCGTTGGGACTGGATGAAAAGTAAAATGGAGAGAGACATACTTCTTTTACATTGGTGGGTAGATAACAATTCACATTTACAGCACATAGATGGTATTCGGGGTAGAAGATAACAATGAGGGGTTATGTGGTCTCAGGTTATGGTGGGCAACTGTGCCCTGAGGGATCTAGAATATAGGGGATTACTCTGCCATTCCAAAGGTATGTTATCCTAGATGCAAAAAGACAATAGACAGGCTCAGTGAAGGTGAAGACTGACCTTTGTCAAGGAAGATACTTGCCTAGGACATGACTCTCCACCATGACTTGCTTTTAGTTAAGAATTTTATGTTCAGACCATCCTTTGTGGTTACTTTCTGTCTCTGAGTTTATAATACTCACCATGTAAGCCGCTCCTGGGCTTGTCAGGTTTAGTATGTGGCCTCTTTTTCATTATATTTATATACATATATATTCTTTTGAGCTCTAATATAGAAGCTGTGCTTATCCAAATTTTGTCTAGCTGTTACTCTGAAAAGACAACGCACAATGAATTTAACAGTAATGAAGTAAAACAGTCATCTAGATACCTGCTGGCAAATCCAATTTTGCTGACCTTTCTGGTCTAAGGTTACTTTTTAAACTTTAAGCTCCACTATTTGTCATTCCATTTCTTAAACAAGGCAGAGACTGACTGAAAGCTATTTACCAATTCAATTTTATTTCCATTTTAACTAGTACAGAATCCTTGGCCTTAGGGAAATACTCCACCAATTCTATGTGTTCCCAAAATACAAACCAATGAATATATTTAAGACCAAGTAATTTAGGGACAGTTTATTCAAAAAGTGCATTATTTAGAAAGTTTCAAATAAAGTCTAATAAATTAAGTAGCCATTAGAGGTTTTAAAAATATTAGAATGGCTGATAGCTATAAAAACCAACAGCAATCTTTCAAAATCAATAAACAAAAATAAAATGCTATTAGATATTTACCTACATATCTGTAGTTTATAGGTCTGTGAATATCCTGTCTTCTGCCAAAGTAGAAACTGTGATGCCCACTCACCACAGATTAAGCCTAACGTCTTCCCATTCATTACATTAATTATGAAAGCATTTTCTTTCTAATAATTTATTGGCTTTTTAATACATAAAATTCCAATGACTGAATTCCAAAATAAAAATATATTTATCATCCATAAACTCAATACTGTTTATATTTGTTTTTACAAAAGTTTAGCCTTTTGGAAAAACTTAAAAGAAATAGATATGGCAAAATGATTTCTTAAAGAATTTTTTTGTCCAATTAAGCTGATTAATAATCACTGCAAATTTTAATGCAATACTAATCATACCCCAAAATTTCCCAGGTTCTTACTAGGTCAATACAAGTTGAAATCCAGAAGACTTATTAATCTCTCTGTATTCATTTTAAGTCTAAAAGACCATCTCATTTCCTAATGAAGAGTAAGCTACTAAATAATTTCATAAACCTTATTTTGTTTTTCATTGGTCTATTCCCTATTTTGAAAAAGTCTTTTTAAATGTTATCTGAGAATTATTTTAGTTTAGAAATATAGTTTTTGTTTAGCTTATATACTGGAAATACTGACAAATACCTAAAAAAAAATACACAATTAGTGCAAAAAGAGAAAACAATATTTTAAGTCATTCCTTCCCAGTACAAATAAAATTAAGGTTACTATACTAAATGCCAAATTTTATGTAAGTATATAATAATATCCTACTTTGCTTTCTGAAAGATAGAAAATACAAAAACAGTTTAACATTAGGTTTAATGAGGGCACATGTATTATTAATTTTAACTGCAAAAATGTTAGCCACATTTAGAAAAAAATAAACTATAACTATAATAGAATATAACTATATTTCTAAAGGCCAGATGAAAGAATACCAATTATTTTCTTTATAAGTAGAATACATGCCTTAAAACTTATTAAACACTCACTTTGTAGAAATGAACACAATTAAAAACTACTAATCCATGGGGAATTTCACATTTGCCTATCAACACAATTGCATTCATCTTGTAAGGCTTTGGTATAGGTGAATCATAGCATATCCATCATTTATCTTTCTTCTTTGCTTCATTCTTCTCCAGTTCCTCTGTCTGGTCATCCTTCTCCCCCTTCATGTTTACATTTGCTCCCCCTGCTTGATTTCCCCCCTTTGAATTATCAACTATTTTATAGTCCTCAAGGATTGTATGTCCAGTTTGTTTAGCAGTTTTCTTTACCATTGCTTTGATGCCAATGTTGTCAATATTATAGGCAGTTACACCAACATTGATGGCAGAATCTACTGCATCATGTGTAGCTTCTCCTGCAGTATGTCCATATCTTTAAAAGAAAGATTAGAGAAAGTACAATGAAATTATAAATATAAATTAAAGTCTTCTGAATAGTCACACGATTAGCATGTTATCCCTGAAAGCAAAATCAAAGGTTAGGTTTCAATTTAATTAATAACTTAAAACATAGGAAAGAATAAAATCACACTGTACTAAGGCTGTATTTTCTCCTTTAGCAAAAATTGTATATGAAAACAAATTCTAGGTTAGTTGAAATTAATGTAATATTGTTTATGCCCTAGCTGGTTTGGCTGAGTGGACAGAGTGTTGGCCTGCTGACTGAAGGGTACCAGGTTCTATTCTGGTCAAGGGCACATGCCCGGGTTGCGGGCTCCATCCCCAGTGGAGGAGCGTGCAGGAGGCAGCCAATCAATGATTCTCATCATTGATGTTTCTCTCTCTCCCTTCCTCTCTGATATCAATAAAAAAAATTTTAAAAAGATTTTTTAAAAAGATTGTTTATGTTGAAGAATAAAATCTCTATATATAAAAGGCTAAGTGTCTGTCTGACCAGTAGCTATGACGCACACTAACCACCAGGGGACAGACGCTCAATGCAGGAGCTGCCATGACGCACACTGAACATTTAAAAATAAACGGCACCACGAACCTGGTGCCGACAAACCAACACTCGGCTTCCCTCAAGTGGGACACAGGTCCCGCCACCACCCCAGAGCGACACCCCACCAAATCGCAGCCAACGCTGCCAAGACCCCACGGTGCAAAATGCAGCCCATGGACTAGCCCAGCCTGGAAATGGTTGCTGTGGGTACCGGGTAATGACATCACGTAGCAATGCCCGGCTTCCTCTCCCTAGCAACTACCCTCCTTGGGGTTTCTTCAGCCCAGAAACCCGACTTGCTTTATAGCCAGGTGCAAACATTTTACAGTTTAACCAAATGTCTGTGAAGCGTTTTCACGTGCCTCATTGCATTTGAACTTCACAGAAGTCCAGGAGTAGGTAGATAGGAGACTCAGTCCTATTTTCTTTTCATTAGCCAGAAAACGTAGATTTAGAATGTTTAGAAACTTGACCTGACTGAAAAGAAGAAATGGTGGAACTTGAAAATGACTTCAGGTTTTCTCACTGTGTAAAATATAGTCAAACACTGCTACAGTTAAATATTTTACCCTTTGTTCTCCCTGCATGATTTACTATAATCTGTTTCATGCTGATATTTACTGCTGTGTTGCTGACAATTACCTGAAAGAGAAGTTGGGGTGCTTCACTGGGCTGGAAAAAGTTTAGCTAAATCAGAAAGCAGGTCTAATTAAGCAAGTTTATTCTATATATATAAAAGGAGAAGTTGACTTGCGCATGTGCGATACATATAAAACTCTCACTGGCGCCAATCGCAAACATGTGTTTCAATGTGTCATTGTCGATTGTGAATTTGGTTGACACTTCTATTATAGAGAAAGGGCAAATAGTGATATTTACATATTTCTACTAATTAATTTTCTTTCAATGTGCACAAATCTGTGCACCAGGACACTAGTCTACACTAATAAAAGAGAAACATGCAAATTGGTGTCACTCTGCTACGCCCACCAGCCAATCAGGATGAGTATGCAAATTAACCCAACAAAGATGGCGGTTAATTTGCATATGCAGGCATGGAGCAAAGACTGAAGATGACTGAAGACTGAAGACTTGGCTTCTCCGCTGCAGCCGGAGCAAAGAAGCCAAGCCTTGCTGCTATAGCCTGAGCAGAGAAGCCAAGCCTCGCCACTGCAGCCGGACCAAAGGCCTGGGTCCCAGGTGCCGGAGGAAAACTGGTGCTGGCAGCCAGGGGAAGGAAGGCCTATTTCACGAATCTTTGTGCAATAGGCCTCTAGTATGAATTACAATAAAGACTTTTCATTAGTCATGATTTCCTTTTTTTTTTTTTTAATCTGTCCCTTCTGGAAATATAAGGGAATTTCCACGGAAGCAACTGCAGAACATAAAGACTCTGGAGTCATGATAAATGTTTTGTGTTCTACCTTAACTAGATTGGTTAAGACATTTATTTTTAATTGATTTCAGAGAGAGGGATAGCAACATCAATGATCAGAATCATTGATTGGCTGCCTCCTGCACGCCCCCTACTAGGGATTGAGGTGGCAACCCAGGCATGTGCCCTAAACGGTAATTGAACCATGACCTCTTGGTTTGTGGGTCGATGATCAACCACTGGGCCACACCAGTCTGGCAAGACTGGTTAAGTCTTTTAAACTATCAGAATCTGAGTTTGTCTTTATTTTTATATTTTTTTAATTTTA
>NW_006300234.1:228620-245785 GCF_000327345.1 Myotis davidii | reverse complement strand
ACCTTCCCCCGGCCTTCTCTACCCCCCAGTGTCTTGTGTCCATTGGTTATGCTTATATGCATGCATACAAGTCCCTCAGTTGATCTCCTACTCCCCCTCCCCCACAACCCTCCTTAGGCTTCCCACTGTAGTTTGACAGTCTGCTCAATGCTGCTCTGCCTCTGTATCCATTTTTGTTCATCAGTCTATAATGGTCCTTATTATCCATAAATGAGTGAGTTCATGCGGTATTTTTCTCAGCTTCCCAGGGACTGTCTCAGTCTCACAGGGGCCGTCCCAGCCTCACTGGGACCGTCTCGGCCTCACCAGGGCCGATTCAACCTCACCGGGGCCGTCTCAGCCTCACTGGGGCCATCGCAGCCTCACTGGGGCTGTCTCGGTCTCACTGGGGCCGTCCCGACCTCATGGGGGCTGTCTCAGCCTCATGGGGGCCGTCTCAGCAACACGAAGTTTGGCATTCTGTCCTTTGTTGGGCAGCTCCTTGCTAGACAAAATCTCCAGGCATGCCTGGTGGCTGAATATCTGGTATGCTTGTTTGGATTTCGTTTTCTACCAAGTGCACAGACTGCCTGTCTGCCGTCTCCCAGCGTCCCATGTGAGACTGGATCTGGTGGACCTGCCTGGGTGTTTGCTGGTACAGCGGTTCCACATCGCCAGCCCAGCTGGGTGTGGCTCCGGCTTCCTCCAAACCTGATTCTGCTTCTTGAGTGTGTGCCTTATGTATGCGAGGAGTTGAAATCTGAATTCTGCTGGGCTGGGCTGCAAAAGTGCCGGTGGTTCCCTTTGTGCCACTGGCACAGCTTGGGTGGGGATGTAAATTGAGTAGGGCAGGGTCCCCGGGAATCACCAGGGTGGAGCAAGGGGCAATGGTGTCTCCTCGACTCCTCGCCTCTCCACGACTCTGCATCTCATGTCCCCAAGTGCTGGTGAGCAGCTCCGCAAGACAGCCACTCTCACTCTCCGGCCCATTGCAAAGCCGCGCCGCCTCTCCCCGTAGGGGTCTGGGACCTCAGGATCCCGCCCCAAACAAGCTCAGTGGACTCCAGAGTCTGCATCCCCTTCTGATTGAAAAAACCGCGCATCCAGTTGCAGCCTGCCTGGAGCATGACTCCGCACCTCTGTTCTTGGCAAATCACCAGGGCGGAGCAAAGGGCAATGGCATCTCCGCGACTCCTCGCCTCTCCGCGACTCCACGTCCCCGCGACCCCGAGCACTGTGGAGCAGCTCCTCAAGACAGCCACTCTCTCTCTCCGGCCCACTGCAAAGCCGTCCTGCCTCTCCCCGTAGGGGTCTGGGACCTCAGGATCCCGCCCCAAACAAGCTGAGTGGACTCGAGAGTCTGCAGCTCCTTCGATTGAAAAAAAACGCGCATCCAGTTGCAGCCTGCCTGGCACGCGACTCCGTACCTCCGTTCTTGGAGCCTCTGCACAACCTACTCAGTCTCAATGCTCTTCTTTCTTTCCTTCCAGTTGTAGAGCTTCCAATGGGCCAGCTTTCTCATGGTTCTGAATGATAGCTGTTTGTCTTATAGTTGGTAGTCTCGATGTTGTTGTGGGAGGCAGCATGCACAGGTCTGTACCTTACGTCGCCATCTTGGTTCTCCCTGAGTTTGTCTTTAACCAGAGATTTTACAATACTGTCTCTCCCTCACTCCACTCCACTGCGACTCACTGGCCTTTCTGCCAAGCACACATGTGCCACCTTATGACTTATGTACTGGCTGGTATTTGCCGAGCCTACACTCATCCCAGGTATTCAACATGGCTAATGGCCGCACCTTCAAGTCAGCTATTATCTTCTCAGTATCAATTTTAAACGTATTTAAAAATCACTTTATCCCACATGCCCCACCCCACTACCAGCCAATCACCCCTTAAACTGCTCTTTGTTCTTTTGTAACTTAGCATCTGCTACATATTATAGAACTTACTTATGCCCATCGTTTTTGTTTTGCTTATTGTCTTACTAGAGTATAAACCCCACTAAAAAAGAGACTCTGCTTTTATCATTAATGTATCCTAAGTACTTAGAACAGCATCTGACATTCAATATTTGTTGAATGAATGCAATGAGCACTTCCTGCCCTACCCATATCATAGAGTTTCTTGAGTATTAAATGTATAGCAAAGTGCTTGGGAAATTATAAAGCACTACTATA
Organism: Myotis davidii; assembly: GCF_000327345.1. Lineage (NCBI taxonomy): Eukaryota > Metazoa > Chordata > Mammalia > Chiroptera > Vespertilionidae > Myotis > Myotis davidii. The sequence goes on along the minus strand of NW_006300234.1, from coordinate 243,627 downwards.
CAAATGTAGTTATTATTGCAATAATGAATATCTGTTAAAACCACTTCTATGAGAAAATATTATGAGATCCTATACAAAGATACGAAAACTTGCCCTGTTTTGTTTTACCATTTACTTTTTTTTTTAAATACCAGACTCTTAAAGCCTTTCTTATTTATGCGTTTCCCCAACTAAAGGATTGGTTAAACAAGAAATAATAAAAAGGCAAAATTATGTAATTTTCTCCACAACACACTGAAGTGCTTTGTGACCTGTATCTGGACATTTTATACTAACGCCAGATCTGTCCTTTGAACTAACAAATCCTCTATTACTATTAGCATGGCCTAGAACAGGTGCTTTGTGATCCTATTGGCTTGTTCATGCTTGTTTCAACCTCAGGTCTAGAAAAGTGAAGTAATCTATGCTCCTGAATGATTTTATTTTGTCCTTTGCCTAATGTTAACTTTAGCAGAACCTATGATCTGTCAAACTTTACATCTATAACAGTCTTGATTAGGGCTTTCTCCCTAGATACCGGACTACAGTATGCTTTCTGCCAGTCCCTGTTGCTTTGCAACCCCAGAGTATTCCACAGGATTTGCTGATGTTACAGAACACATGAGCATTCTCATTGTCAACCAAGCCCCAGTCACAATACTAACATCACATGGCAATGACTAAGGCTGAATGACAACAAAGGGTCAGTGGCAGTTTTAGCAATAGAAGAGTGACCACAACAACCCTTGGTTAAGCAGCTTTCTCTTATGGCAGATCTCTCCATGACTGTGAGCTACAGTGAAGTGACATGGTAACTTAAACTTTCACTTTTGAATATTTGGAATGTTCCCTATTCTATCCAATTAGTTTAACACCTCTAAATTCCTGTTAATTTGGAAAAAAGTGCCAAACTAAGAGTCAGAAAACTAGATTCTAATAACAACTAACCATATGACCTTAGTTAAGTCTTGACCTTTGTACTTCATAAATTTCATCTTCTTTATCTCATAAATGGGATTTGTACTTTAAAATTTCCATAGTACTAAATATTTAATTATTTTTAAAGGCCTTGTAAAGTAGCTCAGCAGTTATGTTTATTTTTTTTTTAAATACATCCTCACCTATCACCTCTGTTTCCCAATAAGCCTTAGAACCAGTATTGCTGGCAGGTATCTATTCTTCTCTTCCTTGATAAATAATTGTTAAATGCTTTTCTTCATTTAGATTCAAACAACAATGCTAAAAACTCCTAGAAAGCCTATCTCTAACAAAAAGATAAAGCTTATTTTTGAAATGTTACTTTTTAAAAAGTTAATTTTAATTAGAGCTTTTAAAATAGATTTTATATATGGAGTATCCATACCATACCAATTGAAGAACAATAAAAAATGAATATAAAATATGCTCTAAATAAGTCGATGGGATTCAATTTATAACTTGAGATTTTTCTGAACTTTTTCCAGTGCATTCAGTAATGTCTACAGAGAGCACATTGGCAGTAAGTAAATTTCACTAATTATAACAAAATTTCAGTCATACAAACTTCAAAATTATTCTCAGAAATATTAACAACCTCAAATAATTAAAAAAGAAATAGCTTCTTACTAGGCTATTCACCAAACAGACTAATGGCAGGTGGGTTGTGGCCAATTTATGAAGAGCCTTGTAGGTGAAGCTGAAGAATTTAAACTTTATCTTGAAATCAGTGGGAATGGCATGCAAACTTAGGTTTTAAAAAAATATAACTCAGGTTACACTATGAATTGTAAGGATTTAAGGAAAAGGAAACAAGCTGTGAACTGGATGAGATATATTCTAAGGTAGTGGTAATGAGGCTGGAGAAAAAGGGATGAATACAAAAAACAACAACAAAAAGGTTCTGGTGACTGAATGGCTGTAGTGGTTATTTAGTTGGGACATATAAGCCTGAAGATTAAGAAAAAAGTTAGTAAGGAACAGAATTGAGAGTTGCTGGCATATAGGTGGTAACTACAGTCATATGTATAGATCATATCCAGGAAAAGTATAAAGGATAGAGCATAGAGTAAACCTTAGAACCCATACTTAATGAATGAGTGTGGAAGACAGCAACGCTGAGAAGTAGTTTGATAAGACAAAATTGAAAGGTGAGTGACATGAGAATATACTGTTAGGAGATTTGTAAACACCAATCTTAGAAAGCATTAAATGGAGAAAATTAATCAGGAGGACAGGTTATAGTAAGCATGTGATTATCTTATTCATGAAAAGTTGTGAGGGGGAAATCTAAGACGTAAAAAAGATGTCTTTCAAATCTACAGATAACACAAAATGAAGGTTAATATGACAGACACACATCAAAATCTGAAGCCAAAATGAAGAGCAGACTTAATAAGGAGTCAAAATTAACAAAGTGGAATTAAGCAAGTGTAAATATGAAGTTCTTAATTTTAGGTACAAATATCAAGCGTCCAAAATATAAGATGAAGATTTAGATTTTAAATAAAAGGATCATTTAAAAAAATACCAACTTTGATATGGGTCAATAAATAGCTACTAAAAACATATATTCTTTGTCTTATGTGCTTCATTTATCAAATGCCAAATATGACCAAAACAAGGGTGGCAAATCCAACTGTATTCAATCTGGAATATTAGATTCAATTCTGGGTTCCACATTTTGAAAAGAATGCTCATGAATAAATGATCTGGAAATCATACTGTGTATGAAATTATTAAAGGAACAGAGTATTTAGAAAACAAGAAAAAATAAGTGAAGGATATAATGACAGTGTTTATATATCTGTATAGTTACCAATAGGAAAGAGAAGACTGCTCCTATATAACTCCTGAGTATATATTATACTAGAGGCCTGGTGCATGAATTCATGTATGGGTGGGGCCCCGCTAGGTGGCCTGCAGGGTGGGGCCTCTAGGTGGCCAAAACCCACAGTCCAACACTGCCTGCAGCTCCTACTTGCTGCTCCCACTCATCCCAGTCCCACTGAGCCTGCTGCAGGTTCGCACCCATCAGTCTCAATCGGGAGAGGCTCGTGGTGCCCCAGCTGCGTGAGCCCTGTGCTGGCGCCCTCACGAGGGGAGTGGCCCATGGGATCAGGCTGAAACTGGCGTTCCGACATCCCCTGAAGGGTCCCGGATTGCGAGAGGGCGCAGGCCAGGACTAGGCTCCCCACCAGTGCACAATCAGGCGTGGGAAGGACCGTGGGAGGGCTCGAAGACATGTCTGCCCCATCTTGCTCAGTCCTGATTGGCCGGACCCCAGCAGCAAGCTAACCTATTGGTTGGAGCGTCTGCCCCCTGGTGGTCAGTGCTCATCATAGCGACTGGCTGACCAGTCAACTGTCTGCCCCCTGGTGATCAGTACATGTTATAGTGAGCAGCTGAGCGGCCTTAGCATATCATTAGCATATTACACTTTGATTGGTTGAACAGTCGACCAGTCACCATAAGACCAGACACTTAGCATATTAGGCTTTTATTATATAGGATACAACTAGTTTTGGATAATATGACATCTGCCAAAAGAGTTACCCGCAAGAGATTTATATTTGCACCTTTACCAAGTGCAAATTTAAGGGGAATTTTAATTAAAATTCACTAAGCTAACAAAACATTATACCTTAAAAGAGTAATAAATTCCTTACAGTAAAATATTTTTGCTAAGCTTATTCTTCACAAATGTATGTTCTATGACAAAATATATAACTTACTTAAATTATTTTCCTCTAAACAATTTAAAGTGGGGGAAAAGGTGCTAATGTGAATTCAGAAGCTATGTAGAACAGTGATGAATTATGTATTAGGTACTATACTGAAATTAAATATAGCAGTTTTGAAATTACTTATTGCTTTTCATTGTTCCTGCAGGTCTACAGGTTCCTAAATCTAAAATAAGACAAAAGTATTAATGTAATTGACAAAAATAAATAATCTTAATAGTTCCTATACATTTACCACAAATCATAAGAGTATAATTAACTATATAGATCCTCAGGTAAACAAACCATTCATAATCAATGAACATGGTCCTGAATCATAATCAAAAGCATAAAAGACAGAAAATATACTTCTCTTAACACAATCTGCTTCTAAATGTGTCTAAACAAAATAGATAATCCTCTGTATTGGCTTCTACCACCAAAAATCAGATTAAGAAAATTAATATAAGACATTTATTTTTCTTATAAGTATAAGGAATAGAATTAAGGAAAATTTAAAATAATTACTGGGAGCCCTGACTGGTTTGGCTCAGTGGATAGAGCATTGGCCTGCGGACTGGAGGGTCCCAGGTTCGGTTCCAGTCAAGGGCATGTACCTTGGTTGCGGGCACATCCCCAGTAGGAGGTGTGCATGAGGCAGCTGATCAATGTTTCTCTCTCATCAATGTTTCTAACTCTCTATCTCTCTCCCTTCCTCTCTGTAAAAAATCAATAAAATATATTTAAAAAATAATAATTACTGGGAGAGTAATTTATCATAGGTAATAGAATACAAAGTTTCTTTTTTATACTATTATCAGTTGGATTAGAGTACAAAAACACAGATGCTCACTCTATCAAATACTTTTTCATAGTGTAAATAAATGAAAATTCATAAATGTAAATAAATTATATTTAGATTCATACATGTTAATAAATATCAATTTACATAAATAAATGAGAACAGAATTAAATGAGAGAACAATTGGCTCTTCCAATTCTTCAATGATAAATATCTGATTTAATATTTGCAGTTTCTTCGCTTAAAAGAAAATTTCACCCATACAGCGTGGCTCAGTGATTGAGCATTAACTTATGAACCAGGAGGTCTTGGTTCAATTCCTGGTTCAATATACCTGGGTTGTGGGCTTGATCCCCAGTGTGGGGCATGCAGGAGGCAGCTGATCATTGGTTCTCTCTCATTATTGATGTTTCTCTCTCTGCCATCTCCCTTCCTCTCTGAAATCAGTAAAAATATATTAAAAAAAAAAACACAAATGCCTACTTTTGGGACAGATTATTGAGTGATAAAACAGTATTTCTTGGATAAAACTCTTTATTCCCCACTTCCCCTCCCATCTTTCCAAGTTTCTATTTAAATCACTACTCTGGTTTATCTTCAGATCGTATAAATCTTTCACCTTTTACTGCTAAGATTAAAGTACCCTTATAGTTAAAAATAAAAACTTATCTAACTATATGCCTACTTATCTACTTTTTTTCACTCCATGAATCTTTGGAGGAAAAGGATAAAAAGAATAGCAATACACACCATAACAGAAATAAATTAGTTCAGAACCACTGCTAAATATCCTATTCATCATATTAAGTTCTCCTCACTTAAGGACCAAAAATACAAAATCTATACCAAAATCTATACTTCCTTAGTTATGAGAATCCCAAAGCTTTAAGAAGGCTCTACTTAATGGTACTTAGGTAAGCAATTTTTTCTATTAAACTAGGAAATGGACAAAGCCAATAAAGTACTTCCTACTTTCTAATATGACTGCCTAAATATCTGTGCTAACAAATGACACTATTAATCCTATATAATAAAAGGCTAATATGTAAATTGTCCCCTCCACCTTGAGTTCGACCTGAAGTTCAACCAGGAGTTTGACCAGGGGTGGGGACAGCCCACCAAATGCCCGTGACCCCTCCCCAATTCGGGGTGGGGTCAGCCAGCCAACTGCCCATGACCCCTCCCCCCAGCTGGCCCAGCCCGATCAATCCTGATCAGGGTGCGCTGGCCAGATGCCACCTGTGCACAAATTTGTTCCCTGGGCCTCTAGTCTAAAAATAATTCACTTTGGGCCTAAAAGAACTTCTGACCTTCTCATGCTCTTGCAACAAAAGAAGAAACTATTTTCTAATTATAGCTGATCCATCAAAGTAACCTCAGAGGCACAACACAAAGAGTATTAGTCAAAAGTCAATGCTAAGAGTAGCAAGAAGTGAGCAGGGAGACTTGGGTTTTACACTTCCATCTAAAGATTCTCAGATCTGCTCTGTATTTTTTTTTCTAATCTTTTGATAAAATTGACAGTCCAAGATGATGTGCCAACTTGCTTTATTTCAAAGGTAGGCATGTCTCAGAATGAACAAATCAAATCAAGTTAGGAAATTAAATTAATATTTCCTAAGCCAGTGGTAATGTACTGTGGTGGGAAGGAATCTAAATACATGCTAGGCATCCTAGCCAGTTTGGGTCAGTGGATAGAGCATCGGTCTGCAGACTGAAGGGTTGTGAGTTCGATTCCATTCAAGGGCATGTACCTTGGTTGCAGGCTTGATCCCCCAGCCATGTGCGGGAGGCAACCATTAATATGTCTGTCACATTGATGTTTCTCTTTCTCTCCCCCTCCCTTCCACTCTCTCTAAAAATCAATGGAAAAATGTCCTCAGGTGAGGATTAACAAACAAGAAAAATATATATAAATAAACAAAAATAAATACATGCTAGGCAGTGGTGAAAAATAATTCTAAATACTAAACTTACACAGAAGTCCCACCAAGGAAAATGGTACCCTAATACCATTCTCTGACACTGCATGACAAAGGTCACCTGGCTTATATCCCAGCTCTACTACTTACTGGGGGTATAATTTTTAACAAGGTATTTAACATCTCTATGCTTTGGTTTCCTCATCTGTAAAATGGAGATAATAGCATGAAAGATTAAATAATACAGTACACATGAAAAGCACTAAGCACAATGTCTCTTACAAAAGTATGAATTCGAATGTTGTCAGTGAGTAGATAATTAACACAAGTAGCTAAGAGTTGAGAACACCATTATTACTTTTTTCTTTAAAAAACATTAAATATTAAGATCTAAAGTAATTCAAAACTAAGAAAGCAACTGAGGTCCTTTATACTAGATTAAATTTTTAGAAGTTGATTCTTCTAGTACTTATAAAAACAGAATAAAGAGGCAAAATCAGAAGATCCTGTTTTAAGTCTCATCTTTAATAACAACACTAATCAGATGAGCTTGGGCAAATCATTAACTTCTCTGTCCATTCATCCTATATAATAAAAGGCTAATATGCAAATAGGCCAAACGGCGGAACAACCAAACAACCAGTTGCTATGATGTGCACTGACCACCAGAGGGCATTGGCAGCAAGCAACAAAGCGGGGAACATGGTGGGCATTGGCCGTGGTGGGATGATGGAGCAGGTGAGCGGGGGCACCAGGCTAAGGCAGGGCGCCGGTCGCTGTTATCGGGGCAAGCCTCTGGTGGTTACTAAAAATTCTTTGCTCCCATGCACCGCGGTCCTGCCCGGTGCTTGCACCTGCTGCCACCGTCAGCCCCGCTTGCACCCGCTGCCGGCACCGGAGCCGCCACTTGTACCCACTTACAGTGCCCGGCACCAGCCCTGATCACTCAGCACTGTCAGTGGGTGCAAGAGGTGGCTGTTGGTCCTGATCGCCCCTCACTGCTTCTCCACCTCTTCTGACTCCTGAGGGGTGATCGGGGCCGGCAGTCACCTCTCACACCTGCTGTGGGCGCCTGCCCCGCTTGCACCCACAGCTGGTGCTGGCCACAATTTCTCCGTGCCATCAGTGGGTGCAAGTGGGGCCAGTGCCATTAGCGCGTGGGAGTGGCAGTGGCGAAAGCAGGGCTGCCAGCAGACAGGGGACCAGGGGCCACAGCGGGAGGGGCTCCACGGGGGCACGGAGGATGGGCCAAAACCTGCCCCTGTGCCCACCGCAGCCTTGCAACCCACAGTTCCTTTCAAGGTGCACAAATTCGTGCACTGGGTCCCTAGTTAATATACGTAATAGAAGACATACAATCTATCCATTCCAATACAAATGTATAGTGGTAGAGTCAAATAAGATATACATAAAGAGCTAATATTTACAAGACACGATAGCTTAATTATAATTCAATTTTCCTATCAAAACTACAGACAAACATCACCCATCAAGAACATGCAGTTAATAAGGTATACAAAAACTCCAGGCTTTATAAAAATAATCTATTCTTTTGCATTAATGATGAGAAGCTATTTATAACAATTAGTAATGTAAGGCAAAAATCACAGTAATTTTATTATTTGCTAAAAATATTCTTCTCCTTAAGAAAAATAACAAGTAAAAAAAAGGTCTCAGATACTGATTTTACAAATGCTGTAAGAGATTTAATCATTAAAATAAAATTTGGCCTGGTTGGTGTGATCAGTGGTTGAGCATTGACCTAGAAACAGGAGATCCCAATTTGATTCCTGCTCAGGTCATATGTCTGGGTTATGGGCTCAATCCTCGGGTGTAGGATATGCAGATAGCCAATCAATGATGCTCTCTCATCACTGATGTTTATATATTTCTCTCTCCCTTTTCCTTCCTCTCTGAAATCAGTAAGAAATACTAAAAAAATAAATAAATACAAATTAAAAATATAAAATTCAACTTACTTGTATCTGACAGTTTGTACTGTTTCTGCTGAAACATTGTTAACAATGCATTTAGCAGCACATTCCAATCCCTGCCAAACAGTTGAAAATCCTGCAAATATATTTAAAAGTAAGTAAAAGTAGCCTATAGCAAATAGACTTTCCTAGTTTAAATTTCTGGCCTTTATGTTACCTTGAACACTACTTGCTGCCACGACCATAGCACCATCCAGGGGAGACTTCCCATTTCTGTCTTTTTTAAGAGATTCTGGAACAAGTTTGCTTCCATGCTTCTTGACATGTGGAGCTAGTTCCTTCCCAACACAATTTGCTACAGTGCAAACTCCATCAACTACATAATCATTAAAAAAAAAACAACTTTTGAAATAATGTATTCTTCCCTTGATTTTACCGCTCTAATAAAATTCTTACACAAGCATCTAAAGTTGTTTTACTGCATGTTACCATTTCTGTTTAAGGATAAGCACCAAGGCTGGCTATTTTTTAAACAAAGTCTATTGTTTGGTTTAAGGATGTGTCTTCAGAGCCTACTGATATTTTGAATCCTACTTCAAATATATGTTCTTTTTGGCAATTTGTTTAAAAGAGAAGGATCTGTCCTAGCTGGTGTGGCTCAGTGGAGAGAGCATCGGCCTGAAGACTGAAGGGTCCCAGGTTTCATTTTAATCAAGGGCACATATATATATATATATATATATTTTTTTTTTTTTAAAAAAGCGAGAGAAGGATCTATCTTTTCTATCTGATTGCTGCATTGCAAGATGGTAGATCCACCTTTCGGGTTTTCCAGCTAAGGGTATTTGTATTTTTTCTCCATGTCCACAGATATCTCACTGAAATAGTAGTAAAGTATTTAAATCTACATAAAAGTAAACAAACCAAAATCTGATTCAAAAGAAAACTAGATAACAAAAAGATAATCTTACAAAATCTAAAGATAATCTCTAAGAAGCTATCTATCTTAAAATACCAAACTTTAGAGCTGTCAAAGAAGGGTAGGTAGAAGCATATTGCTTGGGAAGGCTGACACCAGAATCACTAAATCAGCTTTATTCAAACAATATATCCCTTTCTCTTGACCTTCAACTACCATTCAGTGAACAGTCCTTAAAAGACTGTGTCATATTTGCCTAACCATTGTGGCTCAGTGGTTGAGCATCAACCTATGAACCAGGAGGTGGGTCATGGTTTGATTCCTGGTCAGGGCACATGCCTGGGTTTCGGGCTCAATCCCCAGTGGGGGTTGTGCAGGAGGCAGCTGATCAATGCTTGATGCTTCTATGTCTCCCTCTCCCTTCCTCCCTGAATCAATATATATATATTAAAAATAGATATATTTTTATATCTATATATATATTAAAAATAGAAAATAAAATCAATAAAAATATTATTTAAAAAATGTGTCATATTCAAGGATAGTAAACACATATTCAGGACCATTCCTTTTCAAAGATACAGATGCCCTCTTCTCTAACATGATCAAAACAACCCTTTAACCAGTGTTTCTCAAACTTTTTATACACAAGTAAAAATCACCTAGGGAGCTCATAAAAATGCAGATTCTGAATCAGTATGTCAATTTCAGAAGTATTGTTAAGGCTCTGATAGGTTAATGTTGCTGGTCTATAGATTCAACTATGACTTGAAAGATGAAACTGCTTTGTTCTAATTCTTTACTCTTAAAGATAAACTAAATTGAGCATTCAGATTAATTTGAATTAAGAGATTATTTGTCATTTAACTGAAAAGAGGTAAAGCCATCTAAAATCATCTTACCCAGGAACTGACTGACTTTCGCTGCTCCTCCTGTAGCCTGCTTTGCTATATGAAGTCCCCTGGTCACAGCTGGACTAACTTCCGCCGGTTTTTCTTCTGGTTGAATCCGTTCTCGGAGTTTAGAAGCACCTTTCTGGATTGCTTTGCCAGTAAATTCAGCACCTTTAACTAAACCCCAACTTACCCAGGAAGCACCTTTTAAAAGATAATTTTAAAATGCATAATATTATATGGTGATTATACCTTTAAACCCTTTAATAACTAACTGATCCGCAGGAAAAAATCCAAGGAGTTCAAATATCAGATTCCAAACATGCCATAAATTTTCAAGCCAACTTTTTGCACTTACAGTTTTCTGTCTGGAATATACACATTTTCTAAGTAAATTCATCTTTAATACTTATACTTCCCAATAAGAATTCTGTACCACTGTTTGCTCCCACTACAGCTTATAGGTGTATCTGTGTACCACAATATACTATTGTTAGGGACTAATTTGGGGTAGTGGTGCCATTAAGATAGTATTTGGCTAGAAGACTCAGATATCCTTGTTCTTTTTGCCTTAGTCCAAGCACCATGTTCTCCCCATGGAGTCCTTTAGGGTAATAGACACAAAGAATGCTAACTGGAAACCAAAGAATCTATATCTCAAAACCAAGCAGAACTCTTGCTTGCTTGCTTTAGTCTAAAGGCATAAGACAGGGGGCCCTGTTGCTCCCTCAATCTTAAACCCAAACCTTTGAGTCCCAGCACTTTTTAGCTTGCAACATAAACGTAAATGACAAAGACATGAGATCACTAAAGGAATGCATGAGAAGAAAAAACCTAGAGAGAAGAAAACTGAGAGGCCTAGTTGGTGTAACCATTTCTCATGAGAGTAGGCTCTAGTCCTTTGCTTTGCTTGGGCTTCTTGCAGCATGAATAAAAGAGACTGTCAGAGGGATAGCAGGATGGCAGAGACTTCTCTAGTGAATAGGCCCCCAAGGAGCACGTGGGTGAAGAAGTGGGAAGGAAATGGGAGAAGCAAGAAAAAATGCACAAGGAGAAAGGTTCCTCTTAAGAGGGGGCGTAAAGTGTTACCCTGACCTGGAGAGAGCTTATAATTTTAACTATATCCGTTTTAGCAATACCCTGAATCTAGTTTTTAAAATTAGACATGTAAAATACTTATGTCCTGCCTAGGTCTGTTGCATGGTTCTTACTACTTCAGCCTATGAGTGAGCAAGTATCCAGTGATCATGTGAAAACCATAACTATTTTAAAACACTAGCAACAAAATGTGCCAAATATAACTGATTAGAAAAACTGATATATTTCTTTTCCTGTTTCAGTAAACATGTCTACTTTCAGTTCTAACCCTGCCACCAGTGTCCTACCCTTGGGAGAGGATCAGATCTCAAACTCAGGTAAACAGGTTCCATCCATGAGTTCCCATAACAATAAAGGGATTGAAGATGTCTAGTAAAAAAAAAAAATGTGTTTCTAGAGTTAAGCTGTAGGTTGAAAAGTTTTAAGAAGTAAAAACCAGGTAAACTTGAGAGAGGAAGAGTGAGATACTGAAAAATGGGCCTTGAAAGGACTGACTCCATCCTGTCCTTCTGAGCCTGTGCCAGTAATCTAATGTACATTCTATCGGCCTACAGTCTAGTCACTGCTCCCTCTTAATTGTCCTGTCTTGCAAGACCTGTTTACTTAAGCACTACTCCCATTTTAGAAAGGCCATAAACCATGAACAATACAACCCCCAGACTGAGTTAGCAATACTAGCACCAGGCCAGGCCTTGAGATATAGTCTCACTGCCCCATCCCAGCACTAGGGTTTTTTCAAAGCCTGTGAAAGGTCCGGAAGTCCCATCCCATATTTGGGAGACAAAGACAATGGGAAAGTATAAAGGGAAAATTTCCTCCATGTTTTTTTGGCTCAAGACTTTGAGAGGCAACTCCTCAGACCACTGGCATAATAAAGACTCCAAATTTGGCTTACTGATTAAGGCGTCCTTTGTTTAGCTCACTGATTTTTAATACAACAATACCATAAAATAAGTGACAATGAAACAAAGGAGAGCTCAAGTAGACTAAACAACTACGATGCAACTCTATAAAAAATGAGGGAAGAATTCCATTAATGAATGAGAAAAAAAAATGGAAATGAGATAAATGAAAAGTCATGGGACTAATGAGAATACTAGATGCAAATTATAAATAAGCCATCTGCCGAAACTGGTTTGGCTCAATGGATAGAGCGTTGGCCTGCGGACTGAAGAGTCCGGGTCCCAGGTTCGATTCCGGTCAAGGGCATGTGCCTGGGTTGTGGGCACATCCCCAGTAGGAGATGTGCAAGAGGCAGCTGATCGATGTTTCTCTCTCATTGATGTTTCTAACTCTCTATCTCTCTCCCTTCCTCTCTGTAAAAAATCAATAAAATATATTTTTAAAAAATAAATAAATAAATAAATAAATAAGCCATCACCATGGAAAAGCATAACAGAGGTGATAAATACATTCAAACTCTAGACATTGCAATAGAAGATAAGGAATACAGCATTTCATTAGTAGCCATTAAGAGCTTTTAAATGGCATGTATAATGCCAGATATAGATTTATTCTACCCATGTTTGCATCCTATGCACCCAGTTAATGCTAAGATATAGCCAGCCATGAATGTTTGCTGAATAAGTGAGAGGTTGGCAGATGACTTAAAATGATGTAACTCAAATCAGTCTATTATCACCAATCCTCTACCTCCTCCCAAATTAGGTTACTAGACTCTACTCCATCTAAAATGTTTGATAGCTGCCTTTTTAAAATATAAGTCTAGACTTCTCAAGCCAATATTCTACACAGGTAAATTTTAAGCAGTTATTTAACTTTTTGCACCTTTTACATTTTTAAAACAAGACTATAAATTTTACTAATTTTACTTATCCTTTGACAAGTGAACAGGAATCAATCTTGGGCTATGATGAATGAGTTCAATTTGGATACTTGGTTACTCATCTTTGTACAAATCTGCATGAGTCAGGTAGCAATAGTCTCTTGACAAACCAGATAATTTTCCCTAGAGTAAATCTTTAGTATTTTCTGCACCTCTTTGTGACTTGTGCCTTAAGTAATTGGTGAGCTAATGGTATTTCATCCACTTATTAAAAAGCACATAAGAGACATATACTCTGATAGGCATTTAAATGGTTTTAATGTCACCAACTGTTAGGGGTATTCCTAGATCTCTAGCCCTCAGGGTATAGCATGAAAAAGAAGAGTTACAAGCCTGAAGACACTGAGAGTACTTCTGAAAGCTCTAAAGAGATCTCTCCCCAGGATTAGATGGTTCTAAAGATGCCTCACTTCCTTGAGTAGAACTAGCCTGTAGAATCTGTGTAGTACCTGGGAGGCCTAAGACTTTGCAGTATGTGGTATTTTCTAAGATGCCCCAAAACAGTGTCTCTTATTCCACATTTTCTTTCAACATAATCTTGACATTCTTCCCATTAAGAAGTGGAATCTATGTCACATCCCCTTGAACCTAGACAGGTTTGCTATTTGCTTGTAATGAGTGATGTTGGAAATTTCCAAGAAAATGTCAGAAAGGGTAATGCAGCTTCTGCCTGCTTGCTGGACCATTCATGCTTGAAACTCTGAGCTAACACAGAGAAGCCAGACCAGCTTAAGGCCTTCATGCTGAAGTCAAGCTGCATGGAAAAGCCATGTGTAGGCACTATATTTGGCAGTCCTAGATTTTGTGTTCTCCCAAACTGGATGCCAGATGTGTGAGTGAAGGAGCTTCAAATGATGTCACCCCCCCCTCCCCCCCCAGTTATTGAGTTACTAGTCAGCCTGAGTCTTCCTAGCTAAGGCCCTAACATCATGAAGCAGATATAAGCCATCCTTGCTGTGACCTTTTTGAATACCTGGCCCACAGAATTCCTAAGCATAAAAAAAAATGTTTGTCGTTTCATGAGATTAGGTGTGGGATGATTTGTTACACAGTGATAGTAAATGGACAATCTTATAGCAGTATAAACTCAAAAAACTTAAGAAAATAACCTTTGAATTTAATTATCTACACAAGTGTGGATACAGGCACACATGAATACTGACCTAATAACAGCTTAGCAGCCTGTAAAGGTAAGGGGCAAGGTAGTAAGAGTAAAGGTTTTTCTTTACAACTTCTTTGAAAATCTCTTTCAAGCGTCAATTTTAACTGTTACAATTATATTTTTAAAAATTGGCTTCATTTTTTCTTCTTGATTCAAGCAGCATTTTGAAACTGGGCAAAATAATTTGTTAACTCCCAACTAATGGTTATTTTTCACTTATTTTAGCCTGGTGGTTTTTCATGTTGGCAATTTCCTACAACTTTATTAGTTTAATGAATTTTTACTACAAGATGAAAACCTGTATCAATAGTCTTTTAAATGATTGGTGAAGATCCCATTATTGAGTCATGAATTTGTCTTACTGAATAGTGACTGGCAATGTTTTTTTAAACTAAAGTAGGTGGTCTAAATCTGGGAGCTATTACAGTTGTAAAGCTCAAATGTTAACTAATTAAAGAAAGATAGAGAGAAACCAAGATGGCGGCATAGGTAAAGACCCGAAATTGCTGCCTCCCACAACAACTTCAAAAATACAGCTAAAAGACAAAACGGACATCATCCAGAACTACAGGAAGGCTGGCTGAGTGGAAATTCTACAACTAGAAGGAAAGAGAAAAGCACACTGAGACTCAGAGGAAGTGCAGAAGTAAAGTGCAGCGGTACGGAGGCTCGAGAGCACGGAAAGGGGCTAGCACCTGAGGACACGGCTGTCTTTTTGAATCGGGAGGAAGTCACAAGCCCCCGACTGCTCTCA
>NW_006300234.1:216755-227168 GCF_000327345.1 Myotis davidii | reverse complement strand
AATATCAAGTGAATAAAAAATCTGATGAACAGAGTAAACTGGTGAATATAATAGAACCAGGGGCATAGAAAGGGAGTGGACTGACAATGCTTGGGGGAAAGGGGTGTGAGGGTGCGGGAAGAGACTGGACAAAAATTGTATACCTATAGATGAGGACAGTGGGAGGGGTAAGGGTAGAGGGTGGGGTGGGAACTGGGTGGCAGAGAGCTATGGGGGGAAAAAGAGGAACAACTGTAATAATCTGAACAATAAAGATTTAATTTTAAAAAAAGAAAAGAAAGATATATGTCAGCAATGACCATTCTGGTTTTCAAATCATTAGTCTGAAGCCCATTGTAACCACAATTAAATAGTAGGGACTACTCCCCAAACAGCTTGGCTGTAATCCTTATATCTTCTCATGCTTGCACATCTGTGTGGTAAGGGAGTACCGCTTTGCTTCCAAAGACAGATGAATATCTTACCATTTTTTGGTTGTGGAGAGGAAAGGGGGGGGGGGGAATAAAAGGATTAAAAGGAAATTTCAAAGGGAAATGGAAAATAACTAATTTTATGTTCAGAACTGTTTGTAGATTCCTGAATCTTTTCACTATCAATTTTCCCAAGAATAAAAGAGAATAGATGAAAAAGAACTTACACCTATATGTCAATAAGTTCCTTCAATTTTTGTTTTAAGTGTTTATAAACTGATCATTTAGAACCAAAATATAAAACATTATCTTCCTAAATACTCTTTTATGAGTCCCAAAGGTTTCACATTAAAGGGGAAAAAGTTATACCTGACAAAATGTTTTGAGCCACTTTCTCACTCCATTCAGGTAATTCCTTTGCTTTTTCTTCTGCAACTGGCTCATAGGGTACCATGTGACTCAGATTGACTTCTTCACTTGAAGTACCTTTACCCTGAATAGTAAACATGTTTCAAATGTGAAACAGAAAGGTACTAAGGGGGAAAAGTTGTAAGTTTTATGTACTAAAATATTAAAACAACAAATATTAGATATAATAATGAAATATCTCCAGCCAAACTAGTTACCACTACATTTTATAGTATAAAGTGCAATACCATAACTGCCATGAAGTTGAAAACTTTCTGGTCTTATATATAGTCCGAGTGGTAAGTAAGACTTAAAAACCAACGTACCTCCAGTACAGCATTTATCAAATCATATTTAAAATGACATTTTTCTTTTCTTGACTAACTATGAGTTCCTTCACTCTGCTATAACCCCCTAGATATTAGTATGTACATGGTTAGAAGATTTCTGTTAAATGACTCAATCAGTGAGGAAGGATGTATCCAAATAAACTGGTTTTGAAAGAAATCAAGTAAAAGCAAGTAAAAATATATAAACACAAAATAACCTGCCATTCCATTTGAATAGAAATGGGAACACAGAAATACCTGTACATTGATTATTCAACAGTTATTATGAGAGCTAGGGCCAACACTCAAAAATCTCAAAACTAAATTTATTCATTTTAAGAACTTAGAAGCAAGCTAACTCATACCTTATAACTTGAAAATCAAACTTCTCAACAGAAATACAAAGAGAACTTCACTTAAAAACTTCTACACAGGCCGAAACCGGTTTGGCTCAGTGGATAGAGCGTCAGCCTGCGGACTGAAAGGTCCCAGGTTCGATTCCGGTCAAGGGCATGTACCTGGGTTGCGGGCACATCCCCAGTAGGAGATGTGCAGGAGGCAGCTGATTGATGTTTCTCTCTCATTGATGTTTCTAGCTCTCTATCTCTCTCCCTTCCTCTCTGAAAAAAATCAATAAAATATATTAAAAAAAAACTTCTACACAGGCGAAAAGCCACTCATAAGTAAAAACTCCTGATTGCTTCCCACATCAGCAATATGCCCACACTTATTTCTGAGGCCAGATTGTACATTAGAGAGAAGGTACAACCTAGCTTTCTATACAATCTATGTACCTTCATCAAATAATCACACTAGACAGAAATGGTCTCTTTGCTGACCTGTCCTCCCCACTGAATGGTCAATTACTTGAAATGAGAAATTTAAACTTTTCCCACTACGTTCAACATTCTGGCACTTAAAATTTACTAACTCTAATCCTGATGTACCACTTATAACATACTAGAGGCCTGGTGCACGAATTCATGAACCAGTGGGGTCCCTCAGCCTGGCCTTCGGGATCGGGCTGAAACCAGCTCTCCGATATCCCCTGAGGGGTCCTGGATTGTGAGAGGGCGCAGGCTAGGCCAAGGGACCCCACCAGTGCATGATCGGGACCATGGAGGGACGCAGGAGGTTAGCCAGCCAGGGAGGGACTGTGGGAGGGTTTAGGGCATGTCTGGCCTGTCTTGCGCAGCCCTGATAGGCTGGACCCCAGCAGCAAGCTAACCTACCAGTTGGAGCGTCATCCCCCTGGTGGTCAGTGCACGTGATAGCGACTGGTTGATCAGTAGACAGTCTGCCCCCTGGTGGTCAGTGTACATCATAGTGAGTGGTTGAATGGCCTTAGCATATCACTGGCATATTACACTTTGATTGGTTGAACGGATGACCAGACGACCGGACACTTAGTATAGTAGGCTTTTATTATATAGGATCATATACTCAATATAAGAAATGAAAGAAGAAACCATTAAAAAACTACAAAATATGTTAAATAACCCATCCTCTGTCTTGTTGACCATCAAGAAATAAGGAACTGAAAATGGCAGTCTAAGAACAAGCATACCTAGCCCCAAGATCTTGGTGTATATAGGAAGGTTTGTGTTTGAGAACAACACAAAACAAAAAAGTATGTACATCATTAAGGTAAATATCAAAATCTTTCAAATAGTTGCAAAAAAAATCTATCCCTCAAAACATAGAATATCTTTTAAATCACTTTAAGTAACAAACACTTGGAAAGGGAAATATTAAAGCTGCTAATTATGTTTACTAGTAATCACTTTGTAACTCTACAAGTTGTGCCATTTTTTTTTTAGTAAATGGGGATAAGATCTTATAAATAATTGAAACTGGTTAAAGGTACCTTCGATTAGAACACATACACAGACCTCACTGCTCTTTTACTTAATTTACTTACCTTCTTACCCCGTTTTCCTTTATGGCGTATATCCTTACTACCTTGGTCCAATGAAGGATCCAATTGTCCCACATCAGAGACACTGGCTTCCTTTAGTTGGTCAGAGGGGCATCTTGCTCTGCCAGGGATTTGGAATTCATTTTCTCCTTCAGCCCGGTTCCAGTTTGCCTAAGAAGTAAAGGACTAAGATTAGCTAAAATCTGACTTTTTCCAGATGACTTTCCTCCAAGCTATGGTATATCATGGTCTAATTATACACCTGGTCACATGTCAGTGTTTGACAGTCTTATTTTAAATACAACTATTTTTGTTTGTCTTTCCCCTATATTTCAGTTTTATCTCATCACCAAACCTCAAACCTTTGAGTTTGTTAGTTCACAGCATATGACCTAAGTCAAATTTCAAAAGACAAAGAATAAAAAAGTTACAGCAGTTTGTTGGTATAAGCTACCATAAAGTCAGATGCAGCTACATGTGAATTTAATTATATAATAACTAATATGTTTTAGGAAACATATATAAGACTAAATAAGTTTAAAGGCAATTAACAAAACTCATGTCCAGTTTAACTACTCTGAGTTGTTAGAAAGCTGATTGCTGATTTAAAAAAAGGATTTTTTTGCACTTAATACTAAAGGTATTTCGCTAGCATACACTTTGCTGAATGAATACTTAAAGAGTGAAAAAGACAGGTCAAAATTATTGCTGGTAACTAACTTCTGTTTACAATTGGGAGTTTTGGGACAACAGAGAAAACGACAAAACACATGCAACCAAAAAATAAAACTCAACAGAGATAAATATATAACCTAAAAGTCAGTTTAATTTCTTTACTAAAGCCCCAGTAATATAGAGCCTATGAATGTAGGAGTGAAGAGAAAAACAGCTCCATGATTGGTCTGGAATACTAAATAATATCACTTCATTCTGCTAGTAAACAATAAAGCTAAGACACTCATATACATATTTCACCATGTTCCTGCCTTTGTAAACTCCTCTCAATGAACACACAGTCTACCCACACCTCTGTATGGGGATCATGTTTTGTTAGCATAGATTAAATGTTTAGCATTGACTATGCTAAAATATATGTTGATCACCAGGTCATTTATATTTACACAACTTAATGCTGAGATGACTCTCTACCTTTTTACTTAGCTGGTGAACTGCTCCCATCATCTTTGATCTTTTAAATATAAGTATGGATTCAAAGTGTATTCTACTTCCTGAGAAAACAGGAACAAATCTTTCAAAACTTAAATAAAAGTGAACTACAGTAGATCCTTGAACAACACAGGTTTCAATTGGTGGGTTCACTTTTATGTGCATTTTCTTCAATAAATACTGTAAATGAACTTCTGGCCAAGATGGTGGAGTAGGTAAACACTGTGTTCATCTCCACTCATGCCCACATCAAAATCACAACTAAATTGCCCTGGTCAGCATGCTCAGTGGTTAGAGTGTTGGCCCATGCACCAAAGGCCTCGGGTTCAGTTCCTGGTCAAGGGCACATACCTGGGTTGCAGGTTTGATCCCCAGCTCCAGTCGGGGCCCATGTGGGAGGCAACCAATCAATGTGCCTCTCTCACATTGATGTTTCTCTCTCTCTCTCTCCCGCTCTCTCTCTCTCTCCCGCTCTCTCTCTCTCTCCCGCTCTCTCTCTCTCTCCCGCTCTCTCTCTCTCTCCCGCTCTCTCTCTCTCTCTCTCTCCCCCCCCACCCTCCCTCCCTCCCCGATCTCCCCTCTCTCCCACTCTCTCTGAAAATCAATGGGAAAAAATTCCTCAGGTGAGGATTAAAAAAATAAAATACAACTAAATTATAGATCAGCAACCTTGAGAACCCCCGGAAGACTAGCTGAACAGAACACCTATAACTAAAGATATAAAAAAGACGCGTTGAAACTGGTAGGAAGGATACGGATTCAAAATGGCCTGGTTGCACACCCACGTGTGGGGATTGAGAATCAGGAGAAGTATCTCAGGTATGGAGGCTACCCCTTGCCGGGAGCCGGTCCATCCTTGCTGTTTCAAGGGACCTGGCATATATGGCATACTGTTCTTAATATGTTTGCTCACCTTCTTGGCACTATGTGTTTTAACCAAGGTCACCTCTTTGAGAAAGGTTGTTTCCCCAGGTAGGGATTTTTCCCTGAAGTTAGGGAGGGAATAAAACCCCTTAACTAAGTGCCAGGCGGGTAATTAATCACTTTAACTACAAACAATCATGCTTAAGCTACATAATCTTTACTCCCTGGAATGGAGATAAGAAACACCCTAACCTTTGGAATAGAGATTGATAGGATTGGAGTCAACTGGTATAAGTGCAGATGTGGCAGGACAACAGAACACAGAACCTAGACACAGAACCTACACACAGAACCTACACACAGAACCTAGAGACAGAACATGGCAAAAGATCCTGGACAGAAACTGGCAACAGAACCTAGAGACAGAACCTAGCGAGAGAACCTGGCTGAAGATCCTAGAGACAGAACCTGGCTACAGAACCTGGATAGAACATGGCAAGAGAACCTGACTAGAACCTGGCGACCGAACTTGGCTAGAGAACCTGAATAGAACCTGGCTAGAGAACCTGGATAGAACCTGGCTGGAGAACCTGGCAACTGAACCAGACTGGAGAACCTAGAGACAGAACCTGGACAGAGAACCTAGTGAGAGAACATAGCGACAGAACCTGGCTGGAGAACCCGGACAGAAATTGGCTGGAGATCCTGGCCAGAGAACCTCGCTATGATGATCATCTGAACGCTGTCTCTGTGTCATTCCTTCTTCGCCAACTCCGTCCACACCTTTGGGGACCCCTGGACCTGCTGGGGTTGGACCCCAGGAACCCCTGAGAAGCAAGTGGTCCCCACAACAGCTGGCTGTGAAAATCAGTGAAGATTAGACCCAGGCATGCTCTTAAACAGCCTGGGTACAGACTCATTTACAAGCATTCACCGTAAGCTCCAACAAAAGGGCAGCAGCTTGAAAAACACCAGGAACATACAGGGAAGAATTGAAATGTCTGGCTTCAGAACGAGGGCTACAGGGGCAGCTTTTGCCAAGACAGAAGTGCTGGCATTGTTACCACTGTTCCTTAGTTTAGCCCTCCCCCACACAGTGGGCACCATATCTAAGTCTCTATTAAGCCAAATAACACCTTTCTTCCTCATGATTCTCTGAGATCCTGCCATACCCAACTCGTGCACCTCTTGAAGCTCTTTCAGCAACTGTTCCTCACAAGCAGCTAGTGGCCTCTGCCTGTACTGCAGACTTCCCTAAAATCTCGCAAAGGTCTATAAGCCCCAAATAAGTAGCAGATGGCCTCAGTGTGCCTCCTGCTAAGTGGCCCCAAGCCTGGCACTGGTGGCAGCTAGCCTGGGGTTGCAGCATAGCCTTTACTAGGCCCCTCCCAAGCCCAGCACAGGCAGCTACCAACAACAGATAACTGTGTACCTCCTACCAGGTAGCCCTGGACTAAGCACAAGCAGCCGCTGACTTTGGCAATTACCAGAGTTCCCCCTGAAAAGGCTCCAGAACCAACACATCTGGTGGCCGGCTTCAAAACAAACCAGAACAATAGGCAATTAGCATTACAAACAATACACCCATAGAGTGAACTCCGCAGGCACCAGGGGTCAGACACATCAAATTCTGCTCTGTAGGATCACATTCCTGCATAAAAGCTGGTCAACTGTAGTCATGGCCAGTCCTCACAACCAGTCAGCCTCAGGGTCAATCCGACCCACTGATGTGTTAATAGCAATCAAGGCTCAACTAAAACAGGAGAGTACACAACCCACAAAAGTGACAACCCCACTGGACCACCTGGCTCAAGTAAACAGAGAGGCTGTACAACTGGGCCCCAGAGGACACCTACTACAAAAGGTGACTCTACAAGACTGGGTGACATAGCAGATATACCTATCATACAGAAACAAACACAAGAAGGCAGCCAAAATGAAGAGACAAAGAAACATGTCTCAAATGACAGAAAAGGACAAAACTCCAGAAAAAGAGCTAAACAAAATGGAGGGGAGACAGGAACCAAGATGGTGGAGTAGGTAAATACCTGTACTCACCTCCTCCCATAACCACATCAAAATGACAACTAAAATACAGAACCACCACCATTCAGAACCACCTGAAAACTGGCTGAATGGAAGTCCTACAACTAGAGAAGAAGAAAGCACACTCATTGGTAGGAGGGGCGGAGGTGCAGGATAGACTGATACAGCACCCATGTGTGATTTTTTTTAACTGTAAGGGAGATCATCTCTGCAGAGGCCACCCTTAAGGAGCAAAGGGTTCCAGCCCCACACCAGCCCCCCAGCCCAGGGTTCCAGAGCTGGGAAGATAAGTCCAGGCTGTAAAAATCAGTGGGGATTATGGCTGGAGGACACAGAGGCTGCCAGAGACCGCTGTGTCCCTCTGAAAGGGCGGCACATGAACTCTCGAACTTGAACCCTCTGAGCCAAGAGGTGTTGGGGGACCCAGACACATTCAGGGAAGAACTGGATTGTCTGGCATCAGGGCAAGAACTTGGGGGTGGTTTTCGGGGGTGCTCACAGGGGTCACTGTTCTTGGGCTGGGATCTCTCCCGTAGCACTGCTGACTGGCAGCCATATATGAGTCTCCATCAGCCCAGATGGAGGCAAACTTTTTGACTCGAGGGCCACAATGGGTTCTTAAACTGGAACGGAGGGCCGGAACAAAAGCATGGATGGAGTGTTTGTGTGAACTAATATAAATTCAAAGTAAACATCATTACATAAAAGGGTACAGTCTTTTTTTTTTTTTTTAGTTTTATTCATTTCAAACGGGCCAGATCCGTAGTTTGCCCACAGCTGGCCCAGAGCATACTGGTTGCTCCACCCTGGTGATTCCCTGAGAGACTGCCCCATCGAATTTGCAGTCCCACCCAAGCTTTTTGCAGTAACTTTTCCATATGAATGGACTGTCCTGGCTCAGGCTTTAGACTTTACTAAAATCTCTCAAGCTGCAGCTGGTGTCAGCGTGACCAACCCTATCAATAAAAAGCCCAAGAACCAGCACTAGTACCAGTGTGCCTTGCTTCACAGGTGGGCCTCAATGATAGCCATCTGCAAATCCCTCAAAGTCAGTGGCTGACTTTGCACCTCCCTGGAGGTCAGCTTCAAACCATAACAGATTACACTTTACACATCCACAAGTGACACACTCAAGGGGCAGACTCAATGAGCACCAAAGCTCTACTGAAGCAAGTCCCACTCCATAGGGGTGTTTCCTGCACAGCAGCTCTACCACTGCAGTTGCAGCTGGTCCTCACAGCCACTTGGCTTGGAGGTCAATTCCTCCCAGTGACACCAACAGCAATCACAGCTCAACTACAACAAGACTGTGCACACTGCCTACACAGGGATACACCAAGAGTACCCAACTCAAATGACTGAGGAAGCTGAGCCACTGGGCCCTACAGGACACATACTACACAAGGTCACCCTACCAATTCCAGGAGACATAGCAGCTCTACCTAATACATAGAAACAGAGGGAAGCAGCCAAAATGCAAAGAAACATGTCACAAATGAAAGAAATGGAAAAAGCAAACTACTGGACAGAGTTCAAAACTACAGTTATAAAGTTACTCAAGGATCTTCATGAGCACTTCAAGGGACTTAGTGAGACTTTCAGGTATGTTAGTGAGAATGTCAAAGACATGAAAAAGGACCAGTCAGAAATTAAGCATATAGTAACTGAAATAAAGAATAATTTACAGGGATTCAACAGTAGAGTAGAGCAGCGGCCACCAACCTTTTGGACCTCGCGGACCACCAGTGGCCCGCAGACCACCAGTTGGCGACCGCTGGAGTAGAGGATTCCGAGAATCAAATCAATGATTTGAAATGTGGGGAAGAAAAAAAACACCCAATCAGAAGAGAAAAAAAAATCCAAAAATATGAAGATAATGTAAGGAACCTCTGGGACAATTTTAAGAATACCAATATTGTGGTAGGGGTGTCAGAAGGAGAAGAGAGAGAACGAGATATTGAAAACCTATTTGAAGAAATAATGACAGAAAACTTCCCCTACCTGGTGAAAGAAATAGACACACAAGTCCAGGAAGCATAGAGAGTCCCAAACAAGAGGAACCCAAAGAGGACCACACAAAGACACATCATAATTAAAATGCCACAGATTAAAGACAAAGAGAGAATCTTAAAAGCAGCCTCTTGTGCAAGCTGTCAAGTGTTGACTGGCAGCTTGTATTTGATTGTTCTTATCAGCTCTTCTTTAAACATGCAGCAGTCTGTCTACAGATCTGAAGTCCTAAATTGTTGGCAGGCTCAGGAGACACACCTCAGGGAAACCCTGTGACTTAACCTGCAGGGCAACTGAAAAGATGACGAGATAGGTATGGAGGCTTCTGCTGGTGAAGAAAGAAGAGTAAACTTTTTCCAAGGGAAAGAATGCTGAAGAAAGAGGGAGGAAGGGGGAAAGAAGCATAAAGGGTGGAAGAAGACAAGAAGAAGGGAAGGAAGGAAGGAAGGAAGGAGGAGGAGGAGGAAGGAAGGAAGGAAGGAAAGAAAAAGAAGGGAGAAAGAAGGAAGGAGGTGGAAGGAGAAGGAAGGAGGAAGGAGGAAGAAGGAAGAAGAATATGAACAATAAAATGGCAATAAATACATATCTATCAACAACTGAATCTAAAAATCTAAATAAGTGAACAAGAAATCTAATGAAGAAAATAAACTGGTGAATAAAATAGAATCAGAAACATGGAAACATGGAACCAACTGAGGAATCTTAGAAGGAAGAGGGGGTGGGGAAGCCGGAAGAGATTAACCAAAGAACTTGTATCTATATATGCATTACCTATGGACACAGACAATAGGGTGGTGAAGGCCTGGTGTGGGGAGGGAACTGGGTGGAAGGGGGAGAGGAGGAAAAAGAGGGACATCTGTAATGCTCTCAACAATAAAGATTTTTTAAAAATAAAAAAAGAAAGAATGGTCAAAAAAAATGAAGGCAAGCAGAGTTCAAAACTGGTTATAAAGATGCTCAATGAATTAAGAGAAGAATTGATGATCTTAGTAAGAATCTCAGCAAGACAGGAAACATAAAAAAGGAAACAGAAGTCATAAAACAGACCCAGTCAGAAATAATTTATTATTATTTTTTTAATTAAATCTTTATTGTTCAGATTATTACAGTTGTTCCTCTCCCCCCCATAGCTCCCCTCCACCCGTTTCCCCTCACCCCACCCTCTGCCCTTACCCCCCTACTGTCCTTATCCATAAGGTATACAATTTTTGTCCAGTCTCTTCCCATACCCCCCACACCCCCTTCCCCCCGAGAATAGTCA
>NW_006300234.1:202472-215971 GCF_000327345.1 Myotis davidii | reverse complement strand
CTATGTTGGTTGAGTGGCTTTGTGTGCTAGGTGTCCTATAGGGCCCAGTGGCTCAGCCTCCCCAATTACCTGAGGTGGACACTCTTGGTGCACCCCCTTGTGGGCTTTGTGCACAGTCCTGTTGTAGTTAAGCCTTGATTGTTGTAGGTAACACTGGGAGGGATTGACCTCCAGGCCAATTGGGTGTGAGAATCAGCTATGTCTGCAGTGGGAGAACTTCTGTGCTGGAGACACCCCTCCAGGGCAAGATTTGCTTCAATGGGGCTTTGGTGCTCCAGAAATAAAGAATTTATTAGATGGAATCAACAGTTAGATTAACTGAAGCAGAGAATCAAAAATCATTGATTTGGATGACAAGGTAATAAAAAACACCTAATCAGAACAGCATATAGAAAAAATAAATCCAAGTAATGAATATAGTTTGAGGGACCTTTGGGACAATATCAAGTGTAACAACATTTGCATCATATGGGGAATGGAAAGAGAAGAGAAATAGCTAGAGAATAAGAACCTTTTGAAGAAATAATGACAGAACACTTCCCTAACTTGGTGAAGGAAACAGACATACAAGCCAAGGAAGCACAGAGAATCCCATGTAAGATGAACGCAAAGAGGCCAACACCAAGACACAACATAATTAAAATGGTATAAGGACAGAGAATCCTAAAAGCAAGAGGAGAAAAGCCATTAATTACATACAAAGGAGCTCCCGTAAGTCACTATCAGCTCATTCTCAACAGAAATTCTGCAGGCTAGAGGGACTGTCATAAAATATTCAAAGTGATGAAAAGCAAGGATCTATAACCAAGACTCCTCTACCCAGCAAGACTATTATTTAGAATCAAAAGAGAGATAAAGAGTTTCCCAGACAAGAAAAAGCTGAAGAAGTTTATCATCACCAAACCAGTATTATAAGAAATGTTAAAAGTCTTCCTTAAGAAGAAAAGATTTAGCCCTAGCTGGTTTGGCTCAGTGGATAGAGTGTCAGCCTGTGGACTGAAGGGTCCCAGGTTCGATTCTGGTCCAGGGCACATGCCCAGGTTGCGGGCTTGATCCCCAGTGGGGGGTGTACAGAAGGCAGCCAATCAATGATTCACTCTCATCATTGATGTTTCTCTCTCTCCCTCTTCCTTACTCTCTGAAAATCAATAAAAAATATATTTTTAAAAAAGAAAAAATTTAAAATATGAATAAAAAGATATCACAAAGAAAAAAATTCTCATTGACAAAGGCAAATACATTATAAAAGCAGTGGATCAACTAAAACTAAAGGCAAATATAGGAAGATCATATCTAATTATAATAGTAAATTAAGGGACATATACTAGCACATAGACACACACAAAAGATGTAAAAAATAATGATGAAAACAAACATGGAGGGGCTGAATAAAAATGATAGTGACTTTAAAATGTGTTTGAACTTAAGTGACCTTCAACTTAAAATACACTGCTATAAACATAGCTTGGTATATATGAAGGACATGGTAACCACAAACCAAAAATCTATAAGAGATATACAAGAAATAAAGAGAAAAAATCCAAGCATAACACTACAGAAAAATCATCAACATACAAGAGAAGAGAGCAAGAGAATAAGGAAGGAATAGAGGAGAACTACAAAAATAATCAAATGGCAATAACTACATACCTACCAATAATTACTATAAATATAAATGGATTAGATGCTCCAATCAAAAGATGAATGGATAGTGAAGAGGTGGTTCATATATACAATGGAATATTACTGTAACATAAAAATGAAATCTTACCATTTGTGACAACATGGCCGTAGAGGTTATTATGCTAAGTGAAATAAGTCAAACAGATAAAGACAAATACCATATCACTTCACTTACATGAGGGATCTAAAAAACAAAATAATCGAACAAAAACAGAAACAATGTGGAAAACAATCATTTTCCCCGATATTTATAAAAAATTTCAGAGTTACAAAGGGCAATTACTCAGCCAGTGGTTTGTATTTTTTGGTCAAATCTCACCCAAGGTTGTATTTTTTGATATTTTTTTTCCTTTGTGATTCCTTATCCAAGGTTATTTTTTCCATTGATTTTTAGAGAGAGTGGGAAGGAGGGAGAGAGACAGAAAGAGAAACATTGATGTGAGAGAGACACATAGATTGGTTGCCTCCTGCACATGCCCCAACTGGGGCTGGGGATTGAGCCTGCAATCGAGGTATAGGCCCTTGACCAGAATCAAATCCACAACCCTTCAGTCTGCAAGCCAACACTCTAACCACTGAGCTTAACCAGGTAGGGCCAGCCAGTGATTTTGATAGGAGGAAGGTAGGCTGTCTTCACTGAAGGTCTGCCCATTCTTTGTCAGGCAACCTTCTGTGACCTCACACCTGGGTTGATGCCCTCTAAATTTTCATTACCCAGATGCATAACTTTATCTTGCACTTAGTAGATTGTTTTGGGATTATCATTTCACACACATGCACCTTTGGCAGAATTGCAAGTATCTTAAGCAATAGATATGACCCCAAACTTACTGAGCTCTGCATCCTAGGTACCCAGCACAGGGCCCACAACATAGTGGACAATTAATACATGTTTGATAAATGAATGAATGGATAATTGATATGGACTCTAAAATCTTGATTAATCGCTGCAAGACAGCAGGATGTAAAATTCAGTATGTGGCTTCATGCCACCTTGTGATCTGAGATGCAAGCCAAGTCAAGTGAATTTTAAGATCATTGTTTGCCTTTATAGATGGCCTCTTAGCCAACCTCACATAGTGTAAGTCTCATAGCAATCTTTTAGCATGAGTTCATACACC
Organism: Myotis davidii; assembly: GCF_000327345.1. Lineage (NCBI taxonomy): Eukaryota > Metazoa > Chordata > Mammalia > Chiroptera > Vespertilionidae > Myotis > Myotis davidii. The sequence continues at coordinate 213,167 of NW_006300234.1, read as the reverse complement.
ATCACTGAGTCAAAAGGTCACCTTCAAGTCTTTGTTTGAACATTACCTTCTCCATGAGGCCCCCTCTGATCACCCTATTTATAGTTGCACCTGTCCCACCCACACCAGAACTCTTGTTTCCTGTTACCATACTCTCCATTTTTTTCCATAGCTCTTTAACTCCTTCCATGTATTATATACTAATTTGCTTGTGTGTTCACAAATACAAGTTTGGAATTTGCTATAAATAGTGACTAAGATTGTGAACTCTAGAGTAAAATTGCCTATGCTTATGTTAAAGTAGATTTTCATCCTGAAGACAACTATACAAGTTACCTGGAGCCGAAGGTCAGACATTTGTCTTAACAGATCTTCAAAGAGTTCTCTATCATCTTCTGGTAATTCAGAAGACAAGACGACCCCCACAAAGCATCCTGACGCTTGTAACATCGTATCAGGAAACATGTAGGCTCCTACAGTACATTTAAGAACTGGAGATCTATCAGGAACTAGAGGGTACAACCAATCACAAACCTGAAAGGATTAGTTAAAAAGAAAAAAATCAATGAACAGAACTAGGTTTTCACCAAGGTTTTAAAATTTTTATACCAGAAAACAAACATTTCAAAGTTTGAAATGTATCTTTATAGAACCATCAGCATCAACAAGTCCCCAATAAAAATTAGCCATTTATTAGTCTGATCTCCTGGCAAACTATTCACAAGAACTACACTAAAAATGTTACTGCTCCACTCTTTATACAATCTTAAAACTGGTGGCTTTAAATAGCCCACTGTTAACCAATCATGAGTCTAACTTTAAATAAATAATGGTCAAAGTAAATTAATGTTTTCTTTATCATGTAAATTAGACATTCCTTTGTAGAAATAAATAAAATCAAACTGTTTTCAAGTACTCAACATGTACTTATTGATTTAATCCTCACAACAATTCCATTAAGTTGATTAGTACTGGTTAATTAGAAATAATTATTTTAATTAGACACTCAGCATTCTAAGAGAACCTAACATGACAGAGCTAAATAAACCACTGAGTTATGTTTCTTGGATTTACTACTGGGAACCATGAGAAAGAAGATACCTACTAAAAAGGGCTCCTGGTGGCTAACTAGACTCAAATTTAAAAAAAAAAAAAACAACAAAAATACAGAGCCAAGCAGCCATTTCTGTACAGGCCTCTCAAGCAAACTGCAATTCAGGGAGAAGCCTGCACCAAGCAGCCTGCCTCTTGCATTAAACTGCCTGCCTGCACTGTATTCGGGCATAGTCTGACAGGCCTTATAAAGGACTTCCTGGAATTCTATTTCAACCAGTAGGATTGAGGCTTTCCCCATCCAACAGGAGCTGCGCAGCTACACCCCTTCAATTTCCTTACCAACCAATCAGAGTGGCTCCATTCTGACCAATCAGGACAGTGTTTTCTGGTCCAATCAAACTTAAAGGATTTGGAGTCATCGTCATCCTTTGCTTGAGTACAAACCAATCCCCGACCAGAGGCAGGAACTTATCTATATAAGTCAGCTACTCTCTGACTCTAAGAATGCTTTTGCTTTCCACCAAAGACTAAAAGGTGGAGCAGACCAGCAGAGGGAAGAGCAGAACTGTCTAGCTTGAGAGGGGCCTGTCTCCAGGCCACCTCAATAGCATTGCTGTTTTCACAGCCCTTGCTGTGTCAAAACTGAGCTACTTAACTGAATAAAATTTCCTTCTTTACTGCACCCCAAACTGGGGATTTCTGTTGGCAAACAATGTTCATTTGACACCATCTATTGTGAAGTAAAATTAAAATGACACAAAGCTGCCCTGCAAAGTCATACGGGAGATCAGATTGTCAGTATACTGACATTTGAGACTTAAGCTCACTTCCTAGAGATCTAATTTCAGAAGAGACTAGTTTAAATTGGAATAACCAAATTTATTCATTTACATTGAGGTACGTTATTTGAGTGACCAGAATATAACTGTGCCCATCACCCAGGACATGGCTCTAATATTTAAAAACTTGCTAGAATAATCCATTATGTGTGATGAACATAAGTCAAAGAACACAAAATATTTCATATAAACAGATAGTAAATTCTACCACACTACCACCATCTCTGACAAACAGAATATAAACAAACAGGAATCAGGGTACTCAGATCTGACTCTTTCCTAGAAAGTGCTTAATAAACATTTTCAAAATCTTTTTCTTTTCTTTTTTAAACTAGAGGCCCAGCGCGGGAAATCGCATGAGACCCAGCATCCCACAGGTGCAGCGGGACCCAGAGTCCCTCCTGCCGCTGCTACTGCAAGACCCATCAATCCACCTCCTGGTGGCCAGTGGTTTGGTCGTTCTGGCGTTAGGTCGTTAAAGCCACTGGCTTTTTATAATATAGATATGTTTTTATTGATTTCAGAGAGAGGAAGGAAGAGGGAGAGAAACATCAATGATGATAGAGAATCATTGATAGGCTGCCTTCTGCATGCCCCCTACTGGTGATCGAGCTTGCAACCTGGGCATGTGCCCTGACCAGGAATCCAACCGTGACCTCCTGTTTCATGGGTTGATGCTCAAGCACTGAGCCACACCAGCTGGGCAAATCCTTTTTCTTTTAAGGAATCTCTTTTTTCTTTTAGTTTCCTCAAAGTCACTGTCTATCTTTTATAAAAGTTAAACTTCAGGCACATTACAATAAAACTGATTTTTCCAAAGTATGATATATAACCATTTGAGGTATATGAAACAACTTCAAGTAATACACAAATTATTTAAATTTGCGTCGTTATGCATCTTAATATGTATTAGGAAAAAATACAACATCTTTCCCTCAATTTCATAGTTGTTATTGTTTAGGACAAAATTAACAAATGAGACATCCAAATAAAAATATCAAAATAAAGCAGAGATGTGGATTTGACCAATAAAACAGTAAAGGTTATACTTAAATGACTAAAGTTTGAAAGTTTGGGAAAGGTTTTTTACTATGCCATGATTCCTCTAATATTAACTACATTCTCATCACCTTGATTAAACTTGAGCATTTCCAAATCTCCTCCAATAAAATGTTACAGACCTTTCTCAGGGTAGATAATTATAGATTGATAAGCCCTAACAATAGCACCCGTCTTTGCTCTTGGACCAAGAGTATCCTGGTAAATTGATCTGCTTGGAATGTTAGAATTATAGCCTAAATTATCATCAGTCTCTTCTTCTAGATCAGGTTTCTCAACCTTGGCATGACTTATGTTTTGGGTTGGATAATTTTTTTATTGATGGGGGATACTCTGTTTAAATTTGTAGTAGTACCCCTAGCCTCTAACCCATTATATGCCAGTAGCAGTAATATATTCCCCCCTTTTCAGTTGTGACAATGAAAATTATTTACAGACATTGTCAAAATATCCTGGGAAAGGGGGAGGGGAGATCACCCCTGGTTGAGATCCACTGCTCTAGAAAATGGGCGGGGGTTCAGTCCAGCTCAGCCCCTCAGGCAGAGCTTGGCCTCATTAGTGAAAATTTACTATTATACATCCATATGTTACATAACTTTCTTTTGAAATTAAAGTTATTAGGTTTCTTCTTCAGATAAAGAATTAAATACCTGTCATCACAAATTTAATACTAAAATAAAACTTTGTTAAAATAAAAAAAAGAAAAAGGCTATCATTCAAAGTTCAAATTTTTCATTAATATATTGAAAAGGAACTAGAACTTATAATCTTTTTGCACTTATTGTCTTAAATACATTATAAATATTAACAAACAAAAATGATGTACTTTACACATATTTCAAATTATGTTTACATTTTTCCTTGGCTTACCTGAAGAAACCCAGGAGGACGGTTTAGAACTGTATCAAGAGAATTATCCAAGAATCTCACAATTCGAAGATATCCAGGATATGAAGGTGCACTAACCTCCCCTGCAGGATTTACAAAAAAAATCTGTACTCCATTTGGTATCAAAATCAACTCATCTGCATCAAGCCCTAAGGTCTCAAGAGGAGGTGGCTGAGAATGATTTCTGTAGAAGTCTTCCCCAACTGATGAAAATTCCCCAGATTCTGTCCCATATGATACAGTATAGTGACCCTCAGCAGCTTGAGGAGTATAAGCAGGAGGTGCTTCTGCTGGATGACTTTGAGATGGTAAGGATAGAGAACTAGGTGCAGGAACTGACCCTGTACTGGTAGCTGAAGTGTTTCCATTTACCTCAGTAGGCTGAGGAGGTGAACTAAAGGACTGAGGCGCCAGTGACTTTTCAGATGTGTGTTTAGGTGGAAATTCTGGATATAACTTGGGCACCTCCTGAAGATCATTCCTTAGAGAAGTGGCAAGGCCCTTCTCTAGAATTTCCAACCTGGTACGTACATTCTGTAGTGTTTCTTTCATTTTCTGTTGCATCTGCCTAGCAGATTCCCACCCAGGACCTGTGTGCTCAGGGTCTGTTGATGAAATGCTGATTCCTCTGAGCAGGTGTCCTATTCCTTGCTTATAGTAGTTCTTTGCTTCTTCCTTCTGACCTAATTCATCTGTATTCAGTCCTTTATTAACAAATAAAAAGGCTTTTTTGTATGCTTCCTTGATGATCTTAATTTCAGCAGGTTCTCCATTTTGTGCCTCTTGCTCCATTTCTGCAAAACAGGAAATTATCTTTAATTATCTCTGGTACTTGTTTATTTACTTACAATGAACTTCTCCTACCTGAATATATTTCAAGAGGACAGGAGCTTTGCTGTCCTGTTCACTATTGTATTCCCTAAACCTACTAGATCTGACATAGAGAAAGCACTCAATATGTGTTTAATGGATAAATAAACAATGCTCTTGGTCCTAAATATCAGGTTAATTAAAAATAGAAAAGAATAAGGCAGACTAAAATTACTGAATAATTTTCTTGTTCCAGTTTCTTATAAAACATAAAATTTCCTGTCTCATATCTTTAATATTGGAATTACAATATACAGACTATGCCCAGCTAATTAAAAATGAGGTTGAATCATACATTGGAGATGACAAAAATGAGAAAAAAATACCTGGATGAAGTTTTAAAGTTACCTCACTTCCATTTAAAGGTGACAGGGTACTCACAAGCAATTAAACCCTGCTATCTCCCAAAAGTCCATTAAAATCACTCTAACAAGATTATTAAAAAGGCATAACATAACCGTTCTTTTTAATGAGAAAAAGGCATGAATAGGTACTTCATAAAAGAACATATTTAAATGGCATGTGAAAAGGTAATTCAACATATTATTCCCTCAGGGAAATGAAACTAAAATCCACAGCAGTATGACTACACACTTATCACAGATGGCTAAGCTGAAAAGACTGACTAGTGTTAGAGAAGACAGCAACTAGAACTCTCATACTTTGCTGATGTAAGTAAAAAATGGTGCAGACACTTTGGAAAACTGGCAATTTCTATTAAAACTAAGTATTTACTCTATAATCCCCCTCATCGGTATGTAACCAAAAAAAAAAATGAATAAATACACACACCCAAAACATGTACAATGATATTCAAAGCGGCTTTATTCACAAAAGCCAAAAACTTGAAACAACTCAAATGCCCACTCACAGAAGAAGGGATAAATATAGTGGTATATTTATATAACGCTATAGTACATAGGAACTAAAAAATAAACAAGACGAATCTCACCAATTCTTAGAGCAAAAGAAGCCAGATAAAAAAGATTTCACATTGAGACAACATAATACATGAATGATTCTGTAAAGTTGAAAAATAGGCAAAGCTAGTATATGGTGATAGAAATAAAAATAATGCTTATAGGTCAGTGATGGTGAACCTTTTGAGCTCGGCGTGTCAGCATTTTGAAAAACCCTAACTTAATTCTGGTGCCGTGTCACATACAGAAATTTTTTGATATTTGCAACCATAGTAAAACAAAGATTTATATATTTGATATTTATTTTATATATTTAAATGCCATTCAACAAAGAAAAATCAACCAAAAAAATGAGTTCGTGTGTCACCTCTAACACGGGTGTCATAGGTTTGCCATCACTATTATAGGTGGTAGATACAGATTTGGAAAGTATATAGAGGATCTTATTATATATGGAAGTGTTCTTTATCTTGATCTGAGAGATGACTGCATATATAAAAAAATCATTAGGCTATAAATTTAAGATCAGTGTACTACATGTGTTTATGTTACTCCGTAATTTTTTTTAAAATTCTATATAATAAAAGGCCAGTGACTGTAACGGTGGAACGACCGGAACAACTGATCGACCAATCACTATGAGGTGCATTGACCACCTCTTGGTCCTTCCCCCCGCTCCTGCAGGCTCCAATTGCTGGATGGCCAACGGGCAACCACGGGGAACCAGGGTGGGTGGTGGTAGGGCGAGACTGGGGACTGGCAAGCGGGAGGAAGGCAGACCTCTTGGTCCCTCCCCCTGGCCTGCAGGCTCAGACTGATCGCCCCAATGGGGAACTGGGGTGGGTGGAGGTGGCAGGGCGAGACTGGGGACTAGTGAGCAGGTGGAAGATGGCCCTGATCGCAGGCTAGGCCTAGAGACCCTACCCATGCATGATTTCGTGCACTGGGCCTCTAGTGGGTAAATAAAGCCATAAATCACAAGGACAAAGATGAAGGATAAACTGGAAAACAAACAAGCGGTAACTCACAAAACAGACCAAAGAAAGCTGAAGTCCAGCTGTCAGTGAGGAATTCAGAGAAGCAGTCCCTTTTACAGCACATGACAGACCTCCCAAAGGCATAGAAAGTAATGATATTTAATCTTCCTCTGGAAGTGGGAGTAGAGGTAGAGCTGAGGAAAAAGGACTGAAAAAAAGCTATTTTACACATTAAGACCCTTGGATCTCTCCTACACCAAACACCCAAGACACTATTTCCCTCCATCCCTGAAAGAAGACTGAATTTTAATTCAAGAATACAAAATAAAATGTCTTTGGACAGGGGATTATCAGGCATTATTAAGGGTAAATACCAAAAGCAGAAGAATTAAATGAAAAATTACACATGATATGAAGACACTGAGCCTTCTCTCCCCAACTTGATTCTTAAGAGTTCTGACAGCAGAGATTAAAAATGGTGGAGTAAGTGGATGCTGCATGACCATGCTCCCAGGACCAAATTGGAATTACAATTAAATACAGAAAAACTTCCTGAATAATCAAATGAAGACTCTCTGTAGAGAACCCTGATAACCGAGGATGGAAAGTGGAGACTGCATAGAGACTGGTAGGAGGGGCAGAGGCGAGAAAGGGCTGGCTCGATTATCATAGACTGCAACTGAAGTTTTGGAGAGCTATCTCAGCTGTGGGGGATTCTCATTGAGAATTCTGGAGTCTAATCTCCAAGCTGGGCCCCCCAGCAGAAAGCACCAGAACTGGGAAGGGTACCCACATAATGTTTGCTGTGAAAAGCAGCAGGGTTACTACTGTCTGCCAGGGAGATACGGCTAGAAATTCAGGGACTCCCTTAAAAGGCCAACACACAAAACTTTGCGTGCAGCACTCACCTTGTGCTCTGGCAGAAGGCGGGCAGAGTGGACTAGAGCTGTGCAAGCAGAAGCCAGGGTTGGGGGCCCCGGGGTTAGAGCTCAGAAGGCAGATACCCCGGTTTCCTGTGCTGAGTTATTCCCTTATGCTGCATAGATCATCTTTCTGACACAGACAATTGCTATCTAGGCGGTTTAGTATAGGGGTAAGATAATTGAACCACCCAATTGGAAAACACCTTGCCCCATGGTGTGGAGTTTCTAAGGCCCATTAAGAGATTGAGAATAACAATTAGCCTTCAGGCAGAAGCAATTGTTCTCTCCCCCCCGCCTCCCATTGGAAAAATTCTCACCATCCTGTGGAAAATTGCCTGAGGGCTATCCAAGACTAAATCCAATCAGTCTGCAAGGAGAAGCAGTCTCTGGATGCTTTGAGTCTTTGCCTGATCTAATTAGTCAGAAACTGCAGTTGACACTGTCCTTAACTAGAGATTGAGAAGTGTGGCAAATCTACCTAATATGTAGTCACAAACTCAAACAGGCAGTCAAAATGAGGAGACAAAGAAACAACCCCAAAATGAAAGAACAAGAGATTTCTCCAGAAAAAGAGATAAATGAAATAGAGATAAGGAATTTATCTGAGAGTCCAGAATAATGATGGTAAAGATGCTCAACAGCATGAGAAAAGATATGGTAACTATAAAGGCAGAAGTAAAGGATGACATAGCACAAATAAAGAACACATTGAAAGGAATACACAGCAGATTAGGGAAAGCTGAGGATAGGATCAGTGAATTAGAAGACAGTAGAAAAATATTAATAAAAAACCAAACAAACAAAACAAAAACAAAAACGGGAGGACAGCTTAAAGGAGATATGGTACAACATGAAATGTAGCAATATTTACATAACAGGTGTGCCAGAAGAGGTGGAAAGGGAGAAAGGAATAGAAAACCTGTTTGAAGAAATAATGGCATAAAACTTCACCAACTTAGTGAAGAAAAGGTCACACCAGTTCAGGAGACACATAGAGTCCCAAGCAAGAAGTACCAAAATTTTAAAAAAGATAAATAAAACCCTAAATTTCAAACTCATCATAATTAAAGTCTCAAAAATTAAACACAGAGAATCTTAAATGTAGCAAGAGAAAAGGAAACTGTTACCTAAAAAGGAGCTCCCATAAGGCTGTCATCTGATTTGTCATCAGAAACTGTGCAGGCCAGAAAGGAACGGCATGAAGTAGTCAAGGTAATAGAAAGCAAGGATTTGAAAACCAAGATTACTATATCCAGGAAGACTATAATTCAAAATAGATGGTGAAATAAAGAGCTTTCTACACAAGAAAAGTCTAAACGAGTTCATCACTACGAAAGCAGCACAAGAAACGCTAAAGGGACTGCTGAATGAGAAGAAAAATAGAGAAACCTAGGCATACAGAATTAAAATGGCAATAAATAAGTACCTATCAGTAATAACCATAAATGTAAATGGATTAAATGTTCCAATCAAAAGGCAGAGGGTAGCTGAATGGATACAAAAACATAACCCAACTATATACTGTCTACAAGAGACCCACCTCAGGGCAAAAGACTCACACAGGATGAGAGTGAAGGGCTGGAAAATTTTTTTCAATGAAAATGAAAAGGAGAAAAAAGCTGGGGTAGCAACACCCATATCAGATCACTACATAAGACTAAAGGGATCGATCCAATAAGAGAATATAACCCTGGTAAACATATATGCACCCAATATAGGAGCACCTAAATATTTTTAAAAACTTGTAGAGGATTTTAAGGAAAAGATCAATAACAATACAGTCATAGTAGGGGATTTTAACTTCCAGTAAAGTAGATGACTTCACTGGATAGATCTTCCAGACAAAAAATTAACAAGGAAACAGTGACTCTAAAGGATACACTGGATCAGATGGATTTAACTGACATTTATAGAACAATTCACCCCAAAGCTGCAGAATACACATTCTTCTGAAGTACATACACATGGGTCATTCACAAAGATAGATGACATATTAGGACCCAAAACAAGTCCCTACATGTTCAAAAAGACTGAAATCATATAAAGCATCTACTCAGATCACAGTGGAATGAAATTAGAAATCAGCTACAGTAAAAACACCCCAAAATATTCAAACACATGAAGGCTGAATATCATGTTATTAAACAATGAATGGGTTACCAATGAGATCAAGAAAGACATTAAAAACTTCTTGGAAATAAATGAAAATCAACAAACAACCACCCCAAATCTCTGGGGCACAGTGAAAGCAGTCCTAAGAGGGAACTTCATAGCACAGGCCTACCTCAAAAACAAAAAAAAAAAACCTACACAAAACACAAGAAAAATTAGTAATAAACTATTAAGTTTACAACTTAAAAAAACTACAAAAAGAACAACAATAAAAGCCCAGAGTAAGTAGAAGGAAGGAAATAATAAAGATCAGAGTAGAAATAAATGACATAGAGAATAAAAAAAAATACAAAAAAAATCAATGAAACCAAGAGCTGGTTCTTTGAAAGGATAAGGTTTATGAACAATTAGCCGGACTCATCAAGAAACAAAGAGAGAAGACCCACATCAGAAACAAAAGCAGAGAAGTACCCACTGACACTACAGAAATACAATTTTAAGAAAATACTATGAACAACCATATGCCAACAAGCAGGACACAAAGTGCATAAAATAGAAATATTTCTAGAAAAATATAATCTCCAAAGACTGACTCTAGAAGTATAAGAAAACCTGATTAGGTCTATAACAAAGGATGAAATGGAAGCAGTATTAAAAAAAACTCCCAACAAACAAAAGCCTAGATCTAGACTACTATACAGGGGTGTTTTACCAAGCATTCAAAGAACTACTACCACCTATCCTCCTAAAACTCTTCCAAAAATTCCAAGAGGAAGGCACACTTCCAAAATCTTTTTTTTTTTTAAAGTTTCAGGTATATCCCACAATTTTATTCCTAGGTACAATTACTAGATACATTCTTTTTTTTTTTTTTTCACGTGTTTTCTTATACTTTATTTTTTTTAAATAAATCTTTATTGTTCAGATTATTACAGTTTTTCCCTCCCCCCCCCCATAGCTCCCCTCCACCCGATTTCCACCCCACCCTCTGCCCTTACCTCCCCACTGTCCTCATCCATAGGTGTACGATTTTTGTCCAGTCTCTTCCTGCACCCCCCACACCCCTCTCTCC
>NW_006300234.1:201477-202335 GCF_000327345.1 Myotis davidii | reverse complement strand
CTCCCTCCATCCAGTTGCCCCCCCACCTTCTGCCCTTACCCACCCCCCGTCCTCATCTATAGGTGTACGATTTTTGTCGCCGGGTCAAAGGTCATACACATGGAAACTGTATCTATTTCCATCTTCGACATGTCTCTGTGTTTAGAAAGGTCTCTCACGACTTGTTCACGCTCTACTCAGAAAGGGTGTGGAGCCATGTTACAGCTTTTTAAAATAATGTATCCTCTTATGTTTAAAATGAGGATTTTGCTCCCAAAACTGAGGAGAAAGCAACACTACAGCTGCTCTCACCCCTCTCGCCCTCCGGGTGATAGTTGTGCGTGGGGTTGCGAGCTGGTTTGCAGGCCATCAACGAAGCCATCTGGGCGGCTAGTGCGGTTCTGCCGGCTTCTCAGGGGCTGTCACAGCCTCACAGGGGCCATTGGAGCCTCGCAGGGGACGTCACAGCCTCATGCAGCCTCCCAGGGGCCGTCGCAGCCTCGCAGGGGCCGTCGCAGTCTCACGCAGCCTCACAGGGGCCGTCGCAGCCTCACCCAGACTCACAGGGGGCGCCATGAAGGTGCGAGACAGAAGCTCCTCTCGCTGTCTCTCCTGCTGCTCCTTTGTGTATCGCCAATGCTGGAAGTTTTTGAGAGCAGTCTACAGGTGCTGAACATCATACTTTAACTGGTCAACACGAAGTTTGGCATTCTGTCTTTTGTTGGGAGGTTCCTTGCTGGACAAAATCTCCAGGTGTTCTAGCTAGCTGAATATCTGGTATGCTTGCTGGGATTTCGTTTTCTACTAAGTGCACAGACTGCTTGTCTGCCGTCTCCCGGTGTCCCATGTGAGACCGGATCTGGTGGATCTGCTTGTGCG
>NW_006300234.1:197166-201387 GCF_000327345.1 Myotis davidii | reverse complement strand
GCAGCTCTGCGAGAAAGCCACCCTCGCTCTCCGACCCGCTGCAAGACAGTCCAGCCTCTCCCCGTAGGAGTCTGGGACCTCAGAATCCCGCCTCAAACAGGCTCAGTGGATTCAAGAGCTTGTATCCCCTTCCGATTGAAAAAAACTGCGCATCCAGTTGCAGCCCACCTGGCATGTGCCTCCGTACCTCTGTTCTTGGTGCCTCTGCACCTCCTACTCAGTCTCAATGAGCTTCTTTCTTTCCTTCCAGTTGTAGAACTTCCACTGGGCCATCTTTCCCGTGGTTCTGGATGACAGCTGCTTTGTCTTATAGTTGATAGCTTCAATGTTGTTGTGGGAGGCAGCACGCACAGGTCTATACCTTATGCCGCCATCTTGGTCCTCCCAAAATCTTTTTATGAGGACAGCATTATCCTAGTTCCAAAACCAGATAAAGACACTACAAAGAAAGAGAGTTATAGGCCAATATCTCTGATAAACTTAGATACTACAATCCTCAAAAAAATATTAGTAAATCTTATCCAGCAATATATTAAAAAGATCTTACATCATGACCATGTGGGATTTATTGTACCAGGGATGAAAGACTGGTACAATATTCACAAATCAATAAATGTGATACATCACATAAACAACTTGAAAGACAAAAATCACATTATCATATCAATAGACACAGAAAAAGCATTCAACAAAATCAAACACCCTTTTTTGATAAAAACTCTCAGCAAAGTGGGAATAGAGGGGGCATATCTCAACATGATAAAGGCCATGTATGACAAATATACAGTGAACATCATACTCAATGGGCAAAAACTAACTTCCCCTAAGAACAGGAACAAGATAGGAATGTCCGCTTTCACCACTCTTATTAAACCTAGTACTGCAAGTCCTAGACACAGCAATCAGATAAGAAAAAGAAATAAAAGGCATCCATATTGGAAAGGAGGAAGTAAAACTCTCATTATTCGAAGATGACAGGATATCCTATATAATAAAAGCCTATGTGGCCTCACGGCCTCACGCGAAGTCGTCACAAGATGGCCACCACAAGATGGCCACCCGCACAGTGGAGGTGGGGCCCGGTGGCCACTCTGCACAGTGAGGCTTGGGGCCCCGGCGTCTCTGCCGCCTCGCGCAGAGGAAGCAGTTCCCAGTGGAGGAGGCGGGTCGTGGCAGGGGACGGCAGTTGTGGGCAATCGGGCCAGCAGGGGAGGGCAGTTATGGGTGATTAGGCCTGCAGGGCAGGCCAGTTGGGGGCCATGAGGTTGGCGGGGGAGGGCAGTTGTGGGCGATCAAACCAGCAGGGGAGCAGTTAGGCATCAATCAGGGCATCAGGGGAACAATTAAGGGGCGATCAGGCTCGCAGGCAGAAGCGGTTAGGAGCAATCAGGCAGGCGAGCAGTTAGGAGCCAGGGGTCCCAGATTAGAGAGGGTTCAGGCTGGGTTGAGGGACACCCCCCCTGTGCACAAATTTCATGCACTGGTCCTCTACTTATACATAGAAAACCCTAAAGACTCCACCAATAAACTACTGCTTTTAATGAATGAATTTGGTAATGTAGCAGGATACAAAATCAACACCCAAAAATCAATGGCTTTTTTATACATCAATAATAAATCTCAGAAAAGGAAACAAACCAAAAAATCCCATTTACCACTGCAACAAGAGTGTTAAGATACTTAGGGATAAATTTAATCAAGGAGGCAAAACACCTGTACTCAGAAAACTACAGGAAGATGGAAAAAGACATAGAAGAAGATATAAACAAGTGGAAGAATACACCGTGTTCATGGATTGGTAGAATCAACATCATTAAAATGTCCATACTACTCAAGGCAATCTATAGATTCAATGCAGTCCCTATTAAAAGACCAACAGTATATTCCACAGATCTAGTACAAATACTCTATAAATTTACATGCAACCAAAAAAGACCCCGATTAGCTGCCACAATCTTGAGAAAGAGGAACAAAGTTGGAGGAAACACCATACCAGATATAAGTTATACTACAAAGCCACCATAATCAAAACAGCCTGGCACTGCCACAAGAACAGGTATACAGGTCAATGCAACAGAACAGAGACCCCAGAAATCGACCCAAGCTATTACACTCAATTAATATTTGACAAGAGGTGGCAAGAGCATACAGTGGAGTCAAGAGAGTCTCTTCAATAAATGGTGTTGGGAAAACTGGACAGATACATGCAAAAAAAAATGAAAGTAGATCACTAATTTACACCATACACACAAATATATTTAAAATGGATAAAAGACTTAAATGTAAGTCAGGATATCATAAAAATCCTAAAAGAAACCATAAGACAGCAAAGTCTCAGACATCTCTCATTGCAATATGTTTACAGATACATCTCCTTGGGCAAAGGAAACTAAAGAGAAAATAAACAAATGGGACTTCATCAAAATAAAAAGCTTTGGCACAGAAAAAGAAACCATCAACAAAACAAAAATGGAGCCCATTGTATGGGAGAACTATTTGGCAATGATACATCTGATAAAGTTTTATATATAAGGAACTCCTACAATTAAAAAAAAAGGAAGACAAATAATCCAATTTAAAAATGGGCAAAGGACCTAAATATTCACTTCTCGAAAGTGGACATACAAATGGCCAAGAGACGAATGGAAAAATGCTCAAAGTCACTGAATATCAGAGATATGCAAATTAAAACAACTATGAGGTATCACCTCACACCTGTCAGAATGGCTATTATCAACAAATCAACAAATGATAAGTGCTGGCGAGGATGTGGAGAAAAGGAAACCCTAGAACACTGCTGGTGGGAATGCAGACTGGTGTAGCCACTATGGGAAAGATTATGGTGTTTCCTCAAAAACTTAAATATGGAAATGCCATTTGACCTAGTGATCCCATTTCTAGGAATATACCCTAAGAAACCTGAAACACCAATCATAAAGAATGTGTGCATCCCTATGTTCATAGTAGCACAATTTACAATAGCTAATATCTGGAAACAGCCCAAGTGCCCATCAGTAGATGAATGGATAAAAAAAGCTGTTGTACATTTATACCATTGAATACTATCCAGCAGCAAAAAAAAAGAGAATCTCTTATCCTTTGAGAGAGCATGGAGGGACCTGGAGAGTATCATACTAAGTGAAATAAGTCAGTCAGAGAAAGAGAAGCATCACATGATCTCACTCATGTGGAATCTAATTAAAATAAATGGATGAACAGAGTGGATCCAAAGACATGGAAGCATGGGAGAGTGGGGAATCTCAGAGGGAAGGCTGGGGAGGGTGGGTAGGTGGGAGGTAATCAACCAAAGACCTTGTATGCATATATGCGTAACACATGGACACAGACAATAGGGTGGTGTAAGCTTGGGGCAGGGGCAGGCTGGAGGAGTCAATGGGGGGAGTGGTTGGAGGGGAGGGGATATATGTAATATTTTCAACAATAAAGATTTTAAAAAATAAATAACACCTCCCAAAAGAATCAATTGATTAAAATATTTTTTTAAATTAAAAAAAAGAAAGAGTTCTGGCTGCTTGGTACTGCTCCAGAAAGAAGACCGGAAGTGTCTTCTCTGAGGCATGTGATCACGACCCAAACGAAAGAACAAAAAATAGTGACACTATCTCCCCCCTCCACCTCCAAGGAAAACTCTCCAGGCAACAACCTCCTGAGAGAAACCACAGTTCCTATGTTCTACCCCAAACAGCCTCCAATTAGCTTTCTAGTGCTCCAAGTTTACATGTAAGTAGATAGCTAAGGATCACAAAATATTTGAGAAAAATATCGAGAAATCAAGAAAAAAATAAGAGCAATGCAATTTGGTTGATACAGACAATATGTAAGGTAAAGAAACTTCAAAAAAGCCTACCATCTATATCAACATAAAGAAAATACTGCACCCATAAAATAAAAACAGGATACACACATACACACACACACACACACACACACACACACACAAATAAAAGAGAAACATGCAAATTAACCATCACTTCACCACACCCACCAGCCAATCAGGAGGAAGTATGCAAATTAACCCAACTAAGATGGTTGCGGCCATGGAGCTGGAGCGAGCCCCCGGCGATGGAGGAAGCCAAGCTTCCCACCTGCCCTGGCCGGCCCTGGGCTCATCTCAAGGCTACAAAGTTTCAATTATAGAAGATAAATAAATCCCAGATACCTGCTTCCAGCCAGCACTGGACTCCACCCAAGGAGGAGCTG
>NW_006300234.1:192196-196314 GCF_000327345.1 Myotis davidii | reverse complement strand
AGATTGTGAGAGGGATGTCCAACTGCCGGTTTAAGCCCGAACCCTATAAACCAGCAGTAGGACATCCTTCAAGGGGTCCCAGATTGGAGAGGGTGCCTGGCTGAGGGACTCCCCCCGCCCCCCCGCGCATGAATTTCGTGCACCAGGCCACTAGTATGTATGTGTATGGATATGTATACACACACACACACACACACACACACACACACACACAACACACACACACACACAAGACATTCAAATAAATAAAGGTTTAAGAAACTACATATAAAATAGCTGAAAAGAAACTCAATAGAGGGATGTGAAGGTGATAAATCACAGAAAATGCCTGGAAAGCGGGAGGAGGGGGGGGGAGACAGGGATGAAAAATAGGAAAGAATAGTTAAGTTAGAGAGGACCCAGTCTAGGAGGTCCAACATTTGATTAAGGACATTTTTTAAAAATAGACTAGATAAAAAATAAAAGAGCTGCCAGAACCGGTTTGGCTCGGTGGATGGAGCGTCGGCTTGTGGACTGAGGGGTCCCGGGTTCGGTTCCCGTCAAGGGCATGTGCCTTGGTTGCGGGCATATCCCCGGTGGGGGGTGTGCAGGAGGCAGCTGATCGATGTTTCTCTCTCATCGATGTTTCTGACTATCTCTCTCCCTTCCTCTCTGTAAAAAATCAATGGAATATATTTAAAAAATAAATAAATAAATAAATAAAAGAGCTGACAAAACTGTAATATAAAGAATCACCCAGAACTAGAAAACACGAATTCCCAGATTTAAAAGGATTAATGGTTTGTCAAAGGATAAAAAAAGATCCACACCAAAAAGTGCACCGTAAATTTCAGAACATTATGTTCAAGGGCCCCTCTTTTAAAAAATGAGAAATAAGATTACTAAGAAACTCCTTAAAAAACAATAGAAATTTGAATAAAATAGTACAATTAATTCAAAATTCTAAATGAAAATAACTTTCAAATGATTGCTCAGATATTACTGAAAGGGTTAATCAAGAAACAGGGCTAACTTAGCAGGGGCTAACAAAAGAAAGTAAGTTCTGCAAACCTAAGCCTTGCACAAACATGCTCCCCTTGAGTGGTTATTTTACAGAAATTCCTGAAGACCATAACTCCTGCACAGCCCCCAGGAAGAAGGACGTCTGGCGCCAGCAGAAGGCCAAAGAGCAAGACTGTAAAACTGTGATCGGGGGCACAGTCCTGATATGTGTCAAGCCGAAGCCCCGTCTATAGCTCTCCCTGAGCACATAAAAAGCCTGCTCCCTCCCATTTGCCACTGATTTCTTTTTCAGAATCAGTCCACCTGCACCCAGGTGCCTTGAATAAATATCATTTTGATTACACTGAGCCTTGAGTCCATTCCGCCCAAACCCGAACCTTTCAATTACATCTTCTATTGCTTAGATTCCATGTTTGGTGAAAGGAATCCCAATGCTAATAATGATAGGAGTTCCCAAGATGACAATGATGCAAGCAGTTCACACTGGAGTAGAAGAAAGAACTCCAGATATTTCTTCAAGAAACTAAAATTAATTGATAGACTATCTAATGTGTTTCTAACTGTGAGGACTCAGAGTTTAATCAGTGATCAACCCATTAATAGGTGTAAAACTAAGGAAATAACAACTAGGGAAAACAAGATGCTCGGCTAGAAAGAAAAGGTACTCATAATGCAATGCATGTTTCAGTTTCAATTTGTGTCATAATGATGTAAATGATGAATCTTGATATAGGCAAAATTATGATACAACCATATTGGGAAGGTGGATGGATAGAAGTTTGTACACATGTGGATGAAATTAAAATTTCACCTTTCCTACTAGGAAGTTACTGGACAATGCCTAAAACTGAAAAATAAAAACTGGCCATAGAAACATCCTGTAGACAGAAAGACCAAAAAACCTGGGTAAGAAAATTGATGTATTCTGCCTTTGGGAGGAAGGGGGTAAGTCTGGGTGGTGGGACCTCTGGTTTTCATGGGAAGCTTTATAAAAATATTTAATTTTTAGTACAATGTGCATAATTTAAAAAATTAATTATGGATTTAAAAAATAGATGGTTTAGGGCAGCTTTGTCTAATACTATATAATAGAAGGCTAATATGCAAATCAACCAAATGGCAGAATGACCGGTTGCTATGATGTGCACTGACCACCAAGGGGCAGATGCTCAATGCAGGAGCTGCCCCCTGGTGGTCAGTGCACTCCCACAGGGGGAGTGCCACTCAGCCAGAAGCCGGGCTCACAGCTGACAAGGGCAGTGGTGGTGGCGGGAGCCTCTCCCACCTCTGCAGCAGCGCTAAGGATGTCCGACTGACGGCTTAGGCCCGCCCGCCAGGGAGCGGGGCCTAAGCCATCAGTCAGACATCCCCCAAGGGCTCCCGGACTGCAAGAGGGTGCAGGCTGGGCTAAGGGACACCCCGAAGTATACAAATTTCGTGCACCGGGGCTCTAGTAGAATTATAATGTGGACTACATATATTCTTCACGTTTTCTAACAGCCGCATTAAAAAAGTAAAAAGAAACAGATGAAATGAACTTCAGTAATAGCATTTACCAAAAAACATCCAAACTACTGTTTCAACATGTTTTCAATATAAAAATTATCACAGAAACTGTGGCCTAGCTTCTGATTAATATAACCAACCATACTTTCCAATGTGAAAAACAAACAAACCAGTAGTTAGCCTCATAATGCAGCAACTTAATGATAGTCAAGAAAATATATTCAGTTCCCAATTTAGAAAACATATACAACTCACCATATACAGACCTACCTTACTTCCTTACCCCAAAACCCCTATCAAAATTGACAAATGCTCTCCCTGGCATTCTATGCTATTATGTAATGAGAATACCTCCCATTTCCACAGATCCCATCCCTTTCTTCCCCCAGAAAACAGGGAATAGGAATTTTGCACTCCATCCACCTTAAGAGCACAGAAAGCAAAAAAAGTAGGCTTTTGTGAGCTGATCTGGGAACTTAACCAGCATTAATAGATTTGCCCATTTGATTTAAATAGGGTCTTGAACAACACTGTGACTTAGCACCCATTTTTCTGCTACATGCTACAAGAACACCACTATTACCAGGCACCATCTGCAAAGTGTTTAATGTGTGCTGGACATCATGCTAGATGTTTGTCTCATCCTTACAAACAACTGGAAGCATTACTATTATTACTTTGCAGAAAGAGAAAAAAATTGAGGTTTGAAGGCAGTGACTGCCCTGAATCAAGTATTTTTGAAAGACCCTGGAGCTAAGAATTATTTTTACATTTTTTAGAAGATTATAAAAACAAATAGGATATTCAACAGAGATCTTATGTGGCTCATAACACCTCAAATATTTATCTGTAATGTTACCAAAAAAGTTACTAATCCACTGCTCTAGATTACAAAGTAAAATAGTCGGATTCCAAAACTAATCCTCTAAATCAGGGTTTCTCAATCTTGGTATGATTGATATTTTGAGCTGCATAAGTCTGTTAAGGTAGGCTGCCCTGTTCACTAATCTCTTTCTACTAGATGCCTGATGACAACTACAAATTTACTGCCAAATGTATCCTGGGCAGCAAAACCATCCCTACCGCTAACCACTGCTCTAAATGGTCTTCAAACCTGGATGTGTGCCCCCTGGAGCACATGAAGGCTTTTCAAGGGACTATGTTCCATGTATAATTTTAAGAAAAAGGCCTTCAGACTCCTCTACTTCCATTTAGTTTGCCTCACTAAAAATGATGTCAGGGAATATGCGTGCAGTCCAGTTATGATGCTGTTATTTTTTTTTCTCTCCCAGGCTCCGTTCACAATCTTCCCACTTTGCAAAATAAAATCTTATCTCTCACCCATTCCTATTTTCATTACCCTCAGGATAGAAAAACTCCTTAGAGTGGAACCGCCCCTCCAAAAAAGTAAAAGGTGTTGAAATCAAAAGTTCTTCTGACTGATGAAATTTAGCTTTAAATCCTAGCTCTAGAAATCATTCTCATTCTCTCTCTCAATATATATATCAGAGACCTAGCCTTTCCCCTTGGATAATCAGCAAGCCCCCAGGAAGCAGAAGGCAGCAGGAAGTAGAAGACTAATGGTCACGTGGTCACAACCTCTGTAAAGG
>NW_006300234.1:189879-192057 GCF_000327345.1 Myotis davidii | reverse complement strand
GTCCAGGAGCCCTCGGGGATGTCCGACTGACGGGTTGGGACCCCTCCCGCTAAGCCAGCAGTTGGACATCCTTTGTGCTGCCGCGGAGGCAGAAGAGGCTCCTGCCACTGCCACTGGCTTGCCAGCCATGAGCCCAGCTTCTGGCTGAGCGGCGCTCCCCCTGTGGGAGCACACTGACCACCAGGGGGCACCTCCTGTGTTGAGTGTCTGCCCCCTGGTGGTCAGTACCCATCATAGTGACCAGTCGTTCTTCCATTTGGTTGATTTGCATATTAGCCTTTTATTATGTAGGATGTTAAGCTTCTAAGCCCTAAGGTAGATAGAACCCCCTGGTTACTTTCCCATGAAACCAGATAAAGTGATGTCAGAACTATCCTCAAGACCTGAAAAAATGATGTATCACCTTTACCTTATCTATAATCAATCAGCTCCCAATACGACCGCCAATCCCTAGCCCACTGTCTTGTGATTTTGCCCTATATAATCTATAATGTACAAACCATTGGAGAGTTCTAACTTTTGAGCACTAGCTTCCATCCTCCTGGGTGACACCATCTACTTAGATAAAAACCCTGGGTGGTGTTCATCACAACCACCAGAACCTCGACCAAGCAAAAGAAGTCAATCCTGCAGGGGTTGTCTCGGCAACGGCTGCGACCTCCCCCGAGCTGTTTCCTGTAAGGGCAGGGTTTGAGGCAGGAACCTGCCCTCAGAGTGTGGAGGCCTATCTTTATAAAGTGTGCTGCACCAGCACAGCCAAGGGTGAACCTGAGTGGGGGTGGCTGAAAGGCTTAGAAAAGACAGACAAGAGAATGAAAGTCAGGTCTCAGTGGGACCCTGCTTCTCTGAGAGACAGTGACCACGGCCACAGCCACGTATTTATTTTATAGCAGATGCTCCAAGGCAAAGTAAGGGCGTGACCAAGATGTTTACAACATTCTCCTGGGTTTCAATCCTACTCAACTACATGCACCTGAACTCTATCAAGCCTACATCACTCAGGCACGTCAGGCCACATGTTCGGACCATAGGTTCAAGCTTACAACTACAGCTGTTGGCTATAATTGTGCTGAGAGGGTCCTGCCCTCCAAGCTGGGACTTGTATGTGTCAATGAGAGGACTGTGCCCTCTTATCAGTCCAAGGCTTGAACCTGTCCAAAACACTATAGCGGCTTCCCACAAAAAGTTTTAATTCTGTTTCTTTGTTACTAATGTTGTGGCCCCACCCCATAACAAAGAAACAGAATTTCTGGAGGATGAGGCCCAGAAATCAGGATTTTAAAAAGATTCCCAGGTGATTCTGATGTGCAGCCAAGGTTGAGAACCACTGGGCTAAGGGCTTGACAGGTGCCAATAAACATTAATTGTGCTACACACTTCAATTCTACATTTTTAAAGTGGTTGCTTCATTCTTACATTCCATGAGATGGCAAGCTCCAAATCCAGTTGGCCCCAAGTTCTATGTCATAAATTAAAATTGAAAGCGGGTGCAATCATCATGCTATTGAGAAATCTCAATAGTAAATGGGGTCTTTGTAATGGTACCAGATTATCAAAAGATTACCACCTAATATTATCGAAGCTGAAGTATTAACAGGTTCTGCAGAGGGAGAGGCTGTTCTGATTCCAAGAATTAGTTTGTCCCCATCTGACATTGGCCTCCCATTTAAATTGATTCAATGACGGTTTCCTGTGATGCCAGCATTTGTGATGATTATTAATAAATCACGAGGACAAACTCTAGACAAAGCAGGCATATTCCTACCTGAACCCATTTTTGCACATGGTCAGTTACATGTTGCTTTCTCTCAAGTTTGAAGAGAATGTGATGTTACAGTTGTAAATACTTCATCACAAGGGAAATTAGTCAAGCACTCTGAAAGTGTTTTTACTCTTAATATGGTGTACAAGGAAATATTATTAGAATAAGTTTAATCACTTTATAAGTCATTGTTTGCATCACTGCTGTTTTTTTATCATGTATTTATTGTTTTCATGTTTTTGTTGTTTTCATATCATGTTTTTATCATTTTTATATCATGCCACTGTTGTTGCTATATTCTTTTGTTACTGTTTATTAATAAATTTATATATTATTTTCATATACATGTTACTAATTTCCTTTCATCTCTTACACTTCTATTATAGAGAAGGGGCAAATAGAAATATTAAAATATC
>NW_006300234.1:184622-188513 GCF_000327345.1 Myotis davidii | reverse complement strand
AAGGGCTCCTCCCACCACCACTGTGCTTGCCAGCCATGAGCCCAGCTTCTGGCTAAGCAGCACTCCCCCTGTGGGAACACACTGACCACCGGAGAGAAGCTCCTGCATTGAGCGTCTGCCCCCTGGTGGTTAGTGCATGTCATAGCAACTAGTCATTCTGGTCAGTCCACCATAAGGGTCGCTGGGCTTTTATTATATAGAGTAGAGGCCTGATGCACAAAATTTGTGCAAGGGGCTCAGCCCTCAAAGCTGCGGCAGCTTGTCTTGGCCCTTGCAACCCCACTTCATCTGGAAGGTTGTCCAGAAGGTCATTTGGCTGTCCAGTCTAATTAGCATGTTACACTTACATTATTATAGATGCTGCTTATCTACAAGCCAGCATTGTTAACTATCCATTTATGTTTCTGTGTTTTAAGGTTAGGATAGGGCACAATAGGGACAGTTTGCCTCTGCTTCATGATAATTCCTTTTTTTAAAAATATATTTTATTGATTTTTTACAGCAGGATTTATATCTTACCAATTGCACTAGAATTCAGTGCAAAGAACGGCTATGTCTCATTGCATCAGGAATGTAGAAAGAACTTGTTTTTACCTCTGTTGGCCCTTCTTTGTCTAGTGGTTATGTTTCTTGCCATCTTGCTTGATAAAAGTGGCAGCCCCTCATCCACTGATGGACATTTTGGTTATTTTCATATCGTGGATGTTGTGAACAGTGCTGCAATGAACACTACCAAGGGAGTACTAATATCTCTTGAGATTCTGAGTTTAATTTATATATATAAAAGCCTAAGCGACCATTATGACTGAACGACCGGAACGACCAGTCGTGATGAGGTGCACTGACCACCAGGGGGCAGATGCTCAACACAGGAGCTGGTGGTCAGTGCGCTCCCATAATGGGAGTGCCGCTCAGCTGACAGACCCATCCTGGTGGCTCAGCAGCCCGGCGGCAGCCACTCCCTCCCTCAGTAGACCTACAGGTCCAATCTCCGGAGAATGGGCCAGGCACTGAGGGACCAGCGCCGCCGGCAGGGTCCCAACAGCACCGCTGGCCTCCTGGAGGTCGGCTCGGGCACAGCGGCCAGTTCCCCTCCCTAGATGCTCTGCAATAAAGAAAGGATATAAAAGCAGCTGCCAGGTGGCTCCTGACAACCGGCGCGAATGTCAGCAGGACGGATCCGGATCCTGGGCCAGCAAGGGCATCCCACCGCCTGCCCAGAGGTCCGATCGCATCTCGGCCCCACCCCTATCCCCCTGGGGACTCCATCGTGCATGAATTCATGCACCCAGCCTCTAGTTCATAATAAAATAGCCAACCTTTCTCAGTATTTAGTGTTTGGCTCTACTAGTGCTAGGTCAGTGGTTGGCAAACTGTGGCTCACGAGCCACATGCGGCTCTTTGGCCCCTTGAGTGTGGCTCTTCCACAAAATACCACGTGTGGGCATGCATGTACAGTGTGATGATTGAAACTTCATGGCCTATGCGAAGAAGTCGGTATTTTGTGGAAGAGCCACACTCAAGGGGCCAAAGAGCCGCACATGGCTCACGAGCCGCAGTTTGCCGATCACTGTGCTAGGTGAACAAACTCTTCCTGTTCAATAACAGTGTCAATTTTCATTTAGGCAACTCCAAGTTTCCATGTCATTAAGACAATTAACACTAAACTTTTACTTTTCATATTTAATTATCAAAATCTATCAGGCATTATGCTGTTCTGAGCAACTATTACCACTTCTAATAACTCAATACAGAAGAAAAATAACTCCTAAAGTTAAAAAGTCATACGAAACTTTAAAAACTAGTTTCACTTATACAAATCTTTTTATTAAAGGCACATATGACAGAGAATAAAAAGCTTTCAAGCATAAATTATGTATTTTTAAAATCGATGATGGGTATAAAAGTGCAATATTATACTCCTTTGGATACAGTTAAGAGTGATGTACCAATTTTATACTATACAAATGTTAATATGTGGGAAAATGAATGCTTTGCAACTACTTAAAAGTATGACGTAAAATCTTATAAATGAACCTAAACATGTGCAAAAGGGCAATTTTACAAAAATTATTTTCGGGTTCATAAACAAATTAAAAGCACTGCTCTAAAACCATTCACTACTATACACTGCAATCATAAAATGCACATAATCTCTGGCCCTTAGAAGCACCATACTTTACTACCTTTTATTAAACTCTTTGGATGTATTTGGCACTGTTCTAAGCTTATTTAATTTTTAAATCCTTGTTAGTTAATATCGGATTACAAATACTGAGCAGCTTGCTGCCCAGGACAGAGCTAGTAAATGGGAGACATTCAAAGAGTCAGGTTCCACAGATATTTGACAAGAAAATGAGATAAAATTCTAATTCTAAAGCTAAAGCTGTGACTATGTTTACAAGTTAGCAGAGTGAGGGAGGGCTGAAGGAAACTTGGGGTGTTCAGTAAAAAGGCATTTGGCTTAAGCCTTAATAGGTAGCACTTGAAGGCAGAAGGAAGGCATGAGAAAGGAATTCTAGATAGAAGCATTAAATTTTTAAAAATTACCTACACTAATATCATTGTCTTAAATCCCAAATCAAAACCTGGCTCCAGATGCCAATAGTGCATTTAAGTTATTTTTTTTAAATACATTTTTATTTCAGAGAGCGAGAGGGAGAATCATTGATCAGCTGCCTCCTAAACGCCCCCATAATTGGGGGATCCAGCCAGGAACCTGGGCATATGCCCTGAGGAGGGGGGTTGTCCAACTGTGACCTCATGGTTCATAGGTCCACATTCAACCACCGCGCTACACCATGGGGCCATTTAAGTTATCCTTTAAACGTCCTAATAAGAGTTAAAATGTATGCTTGTATGCTCCAAACAAGTGTGTGTGTGTGTGTGTGTGTGTGTGTGTGTGTGCGCGCGCGCGCGCGCGCGCGCTTTAAAAAATATTCAGGAGCCAAGTACAATTCTGAACTAAACAGCTGGCAAGTTAATTCAGGCCCATAAATACTGAAAGTAGCAACAACCATTCTAAAGGTCAACATCACAAGTAATCTTTAGTAACATAGCATTTATCTCCCTACAGCGAGCAGAAGTTGCTCTAACACCCTATCTGGCCCTTTATTCAGAAAAAGAAAAAGGAGAAGGAATTTTTCCCAAATAGCTGTATGCAATTCCCTCCCGTAGTTCTTACCCCGTCTCGCTGGTTAAATAAGCTTATACACAACGACACTTCAGAAAGCCGCACAGAGGAGGAGGAGCCCATTAAGAGAAACGCTTCCACTTTCAAACAGGTTTTATATAAAATCGCCATATAATATTTGTTTTTAGAAAAGTAGAGCATATCAAAACCCACCTCTTCATTACTGGGAGCATTCTTATATTACTTTTTGGTAGTGCTATTGGAAATTTCAAAGAAAAACTGTTGAGTTCTTAAATACTTAAGGCCATATTTCAAAGGCAACGGTCTTCAGGCAACTTCATTAAATTACAACACAATAAAGCCAATCTCAATGATCCTCAAAAGACAAGAGCACAGCAATTCATTACAATTAGAGGCCCCTGGGCTGAGCCCTCGGGGCAGCACCGCTGCTGCGTCACAAACTGGCGCATCCAAGACACTCGCCAGCGCAGAAACGAGGTCGGAGGAATCCTCCGCGGCGCTCTACCCTGCAACCCTCGTCAGTAACAGTAACAAATGTATTCCAGAGAGAAAAATCGCGCACTATCCATTCCCAGTACCACTGCTGTTGGCTGTTGACCTTTTTGTAAAGAAAGTGTATCGAACGCTCAAGAAACTACAAGCGCTGGGTGAAGAATCACTATATTTTCGAAGCGAAAGTAAACAGCCGGGGCGGGCAGCAAAAATGGCCAACAGATGCTCCAGGATGACGACATCCA
>NW_006300234.1:183399-184497 GCF_000327345.1 Myotis davidii | reverse complement strand
AACTAAGAACTTCTCAAACTATTTTCTCTCGAAATTGCTCCCTTCACAGAAACCTTCATCTCCAATCCTTGGATAAGGGAATTGGGCCTTCCCTGCCCTCGTCCTTCCCGTCAGTCAGCCCCGCCAGGTCGCAGGACCCGGGGAGCTCACACCACCCGCCCGCCTCGGCCCGCGCAAGGGCGAAGGCTTCCCCGCCGCGGTCCGGCGCCCCCCAACCTGTGCCTTCCAGACCTCGGGCGTCCGAGCGCCGCCCGAAGAGCTCCCGCCCGGCCGCCGCGGCCTCCGGTCTTTGTGACTAATGTATGTGTTACTGGAAGGACAGGAGCCTAGGCTGGCCTGCAGTGTATGGGTCCTTGACTTCGTGTAGAAAAGATTTCACCACAGGAGTCCAGGTGGGGTTGAGAGTACTAATGCTGGGGAGAGTGAAGCAAAGGAAGAAATTAGGGTAGAAGAAACAACAGGGAGAGGTTCGATATTGCTCTGCTTTGGTTCTCTAGAAATGTTATAGGAAAGAAGTGAGCCCAGGCGGGGCTGCTGTTAGATCTCTGGGAAGTGAAGGTCATAATGATGGAAGTGAGCCAAGTTAGCTCACTGGAAAGTCTGAAAAAAAAAGGGACCTTTGAGACAAGATCAGGTGGTGATCCCAGGTGGAGTTGTGCTGCCCACTGCTTCCCTGCTTGGTTGCGGGTCTCCTGGGGAACCTTAGATGTAAAAAGTTCATACCCCAGGCATAGGCGTGCTCTGGAGAGAATACCCATTGAGTTTTTGTCCTGGGGGCTTTTTTTTCCCCCTGTAGGCAAGAATCTTAGGGGAGTGTTTCAATAGAATATTCATCAGCTTTCCAGGTGCATTTTTAACATGCTGATGCATTAGAACAGTGGTTCTCAACCTTCCTAATGCTGCTACCCTTTAATACAGTTCCTCATGTTGTGGTGGCCCCCAACCATAAAATTATTTTCGTTGCTACTTCATAACTGTAATTTTGCTACTGTTATGAATTGTAATGTAAATATCTGATATGCAGGATGTATTTTCATTGTTACAAATTGAACATAATTAAAGCATAGTGATTCATCACACACACAAAAATGCCATAAA
>NW_006300234.1:181347-182264 GCF_000327345.1 Myotis davidii | reverse complement strand
TCGGGCTCTTCGCGCTGCTGCTGCCGTCACCAGACCCCGTGTGCTTGACGTCCCCTCGGGCGTCTTTCCCACGGACTGGTCACAGCCCTCCCGCAGCCTATGGCCGTGTAAATAGTATATGGGGAGACGTCACCCAGAGTCAGCGTAAAGCCCCTGGAGGAAGGAGCCAGAGCGATGGCTGAGAGAACCATGGGAGCCACCACAACCAGCGTCTCTCAGGCCCTCCTGGATTGCCCTGCGCTTGCACAGTCTTTTTCTCCGAGGCAGAACCTGGGGGTCTTGGGAGGGATGAGGAAAGAGCAGTAGGTGGTAAGAGCTGTGAGGGCTAGAGGGAGCCCTGGGCTCAGTGCAAGTGGGAGAACAAAGACTGATTCTCTCAACTGTTCTGGAACCTGATCTTTGTGACTAATGTATGTGTTACTGGAAGGACAGGAGCCTAGGCTGGCCTGCAGTGTATGGGTCCTTGACTTCGTGTAGAAAAGATTTCACCACAGGAGTCCAGGTGGGGTTGAGAGTACTAATGCTGGGGAGAGTGAAGCAAAGGAAGAAATTAGGGTAGAAGAAACAACAGGGAGAGGTTCGATATTGCTCTGCTTTGGTTCTCTAGAAATGTTATAGGAAAGAAGTGAGCCCAGGCGGGGCTGCTGTTAGATCTCTGGGAAGTGAAGGTCATAATGATGGAAGTGAGCCAAGTTAGCTCACTGGAAAGTCTGAAAAAAAAAGGGACCTTTGAGACAAGATCAGGTGGTGATCCCAGGTGGAGTTGTGCTGCCCACTGCTTCCCTGCTTGGTTGCGGGTCTCCTGGGGAACCTTAGATGTAAAAAGTTCATACCCCAGGCATAGGCGTGCTCTGGAGAGAATACCCATTGAGTTTTTGTCCTGGGGGCTTTTTTTTCCCCCTGTAGGCAAGAATCTT
>NW_006300234.1:175239-181334 GCF_000327345.1 Myotis davidii | reverse complement strand
CACATTGAGTCTTTTTCCTGATAACTTTTTCTTCTTTTTTTTTTTTCTTCTTCTTCTGCAGGTGAGAACCTTACAGAGGATTTTAATAGAATATTCATCAGCTTTCCAGGTGCATTTTTTATAAGTCGATGCATCAAAATGAGTGTATAGAGGAGTTTTGGATTATTCTTTGGTCTGTTTTATTTTTATCTTACGTCTCTCTGGCTTTAATGGGTTTTTTTCTTATTTCTTCCCCATTTTCATCTGTCCTTGAATTTAGCTGGCACAAATGGCATTAATTGGGTCTTTGTTCCCTATTTTCCCAGGCCAGGGTGATTTAAGCTATGTATTTTCTGGTTAGGGAGGAGGATATTAACCATTTGCTCTCAAGTGCCCTTGGTTAGGGAAGGGAAGGTCTTGCAACTCACAAGCTGGCTGCCCAACTGGCCTTGGTTCATTTTCTTGTCTCAAGTTTCCCCATTCCACTTACCCAGGAATTTTCCTAGCTTCTTACTATCTAACCACATATCCAGAGAGAACACTTCCAAAAGCCCACATATACTGATTAAAGTTTTAGTAGGTGTTATGCCCAGATTTCAAGATTCCCAAGAGCCCACCAGGGAGCCAGCGAGTCCGATGCAAAAGCAAAGAGTCTTCAATACATATAACAATTATTTACATAGCATTTTATTGTATTAGGTATTATAAGTAATCTAGAGATGATTTAAAGTATGTGGAAGGAGCCCTAGTCAGTTTGGCTCAGTGGATAGAGCATCGGCCTGCAGACTGAAGGGTCCTAGGTTCAATTCCAGTCAAGGGCACATACCTCTGTTGCGGGTTCCTCCCTGGCCCTGGTTAAGGGTGCATGCAGGATTGGTTAGTCCAGAGAAATCCTGGGTGAGGCTAGCAGAGGCTTGGGCTTCCAGGAAGAAGCCTTGCCGAGCACTAGGCTCTGCCCAAAAATGGAGGACCCAGGGTAAGATGGAGGGCATCTTCGCCCTTTCAGTAGGGTGTATACCTGTGTGTGCTAAAAGTCTCTAGCAATATGGTAAAAAAAAAAAAAAAAAAAGTTAAATTACTCACTCCTAAGGATAAATAGCAATTGTGCTAATACCATTGATGATTATCAAAGACTGAAAGGGGGGAATCAAAGTGAACATACTCTACTTTTCTTAAAAAGTTCTTTAACATTAGTAATACACTATAAATAACAGATTTTATACTCTGAATAGACCTGCCTTAATAAATTTATATATGTATGTGTGTGTGTCTATGTATGTATGTATGCAGTGCCTATGCATTTAAGACTAGCTAAGAGACTTGTTTAACTCAATTCCAGATGAATTATTATTCCTCTCAATCAAAATTAATGATTTGGATTGTTGGATGACTACTAGGGGAGGCTTTTTTATTTAAAAGTAGGGGTTAGTTGATAGTTCCCACAAATCTCAGAAAGGTAACAGTCAGTCATCCCAAACAGAAAAATCTATTAAGGAGGTATACAGTAATACAGACGTTGTCAATGATTTTGCTTTGCTCTTATATCCCCTAAAAGAATTCTGAAAAACTATGATTGTGTACCTTCTCCCTCATTTTTTAGGTTGATCAAAGTTTTCCATCTGACTTACATAGTTGCAAAGGATGCAAAGTGTTTTATTGTACATTGACACTTTAAAATAAAAGTTACACAACTCTTAAATGTACCCATTCCAGGCAATTTGATATCCATCATCAATTTTTAAAACTAATACATTAACAAGCATTTCTTTAATAGGAAAGTTTACATCATTTTTTCTCTTCTGGAATTCATATTTCCACATCACTTTATGCATTTTTATCCCAATGTAATATTTCTTTATTCCGGAAAGTCTTTTATTGATCACCTACAATACTTCTCTGAAATACAAATAAGTATATACATTTAAATATAATTTTAAATATTATGATATCAATATAGGTTAAAGTGTTTAAAATATAAAATTTCTATGTACAGTACCATCTGATATATAGAAACCCCTAAATTTTACTATAAAGCAACTAAAACGAATCAAGACTATCAAGGTTTCAGGATAAAAGATTACTTCTACACACTTACATTCCAAAAATTAAGTTAAGTATTTCATTGACAATACTATCAAGATGAATAAAATACTTGAGAATAAATTTAATAGTGTAAGTGCAAGACTTATATGCCAAAAACTGTAGAACATTCCTGAGAGCAAGCATATCAAACTCAAAGGCTAACAGAGGCCAAATAAGATTTGTTTATGTGGCCCGCAAAAAAAACCAAACACTTTAATTTTCATAGAAACGTAGGTTTATTTCGATAGAGACATGCTGAAATACAAAGGGCTGAAATAAATGAGTAATTGTTAACAAAATAATAGAACATTTTAATAAAAATTAATATTTTTTCTTGAACATTAACTTAACAGACACTGAATAACTGTACAAATTAATAAGTGTATCACAAATAAACCTTTTTCTTATTCTCTGAAAGTGAAATATTTCCTGTTGCGCACACCAAACAAGTCAGTACAAGACTAATGACGGGGCAATTGGCTGCTAAAATATTCGCTGCAAGTATTAGTGGAGAGAAATGGTGCGCTTGCACATAAGGCACGTAAGGGAAATGAATGCAACATGATTATAGTAATCAGTCATTAGCAAATGTTATGGTTTGTACTAGAGGCCTGCTGCACGAAATTTGTGCACTGGGGTGGTTGGGGACCTTCAGCTCAGCCTGTGCCCTCAGCAGTCTAACCTCTCAGGGGATGTCTGCCTGCCAGGCCCTATATTGTAAAAATTAAGTTACAAAATTTTTATTAAAATGTTTCTTACATACCGTTATATTGGCTAGGCCACAAAAATATTCGTTGTGGGCCACATGCAGCCCATGGGCTGCAAGTTTGACGTGCTTGATCTACACAATGGAATACTATGACGCTCTAAAAAAGAAGGAACTCTTACATTTGCAACAGTGTGGATGGACCTGGAGAGCATTATGCTAAGCAAATTAAGCCAGTTGGAGAAAGATAAATATCACATGATCTCACTCATTTGTGGAATATAATGAACAACATAAACTGATGAACAAAAATAGATTCAGAGACATAGAAGCATTGAACAGACTGTCAAACCTCAGAAGAAGGCAGGGGAGGTGGTGGGGGTAAGAGATCAACCAAAGGACTTGTTTGCATGCATATAAGCATAACCAATGGACACAGACAGTGGCGGAGGGGGGTGGGAGGGGTAAGGGCTTGTGCTGGGGGGTGGGAGTAGGCAGGAAGAGGTTTATGGGCAAAAAGGGAGATCTATGTAATACGACAATAATTAAAAAAAAAAGTTTATGTAATATATTTCAAACCATGCAGCAAATACCAGACAAAGACAAGATTCCCAAGGATTGTTTTCAGAATTATTTTGTTGAAATTAATGTTTTGTTGAAAAACTAATACTGTATGCTCAAGATGAGGAATTTTCAAGTATTACCATTGAATTACCCCCAAAACCATATGGAATGGGGTTTATTAATATTAAGTAACATGATGAAAACCTCATGATTAATAAGTAGTAGACCTATATTTAAAATGGAGTTTTTGACTTCAAAATTCTTAGTATTTTCTATTATAATACAGTGTCATTGTTGGTTATCCAGTTCCCAAGACTTAACATAAGACCTAACATACTTTGGAAAAATCTGAAATATCCTAGTGAAGAGAAATTTTGCTTATAAATTTAATTTAAAAAAGAGAAATTTTGCCAAGAAAGACATTTGGTGGTTTCTTTAGCTTAGCTCTAAAAATAAAGATACACTTAGAATCATGGACTATCAAAAGGATTTGTGTTTGAATGCTAGCAATCTTATTACCCATATAAACTTGGGCAATTTACCCTCAAGGCTTCAATTCTCACCTTTGCATAACTAGGATAACAATAACTATATCATATACCTGACCTTACAATAAATAAGATAATGTTTATAATACTCTGTACTCTGCAAAAGGAAGCAGATTTGAGAGGTTAAGAACAAAGACCTCATAGCCACCTGCCTGAGTTCAAGTTCTGAGTCTGCCACTGGTGGGCTCTGTGATATTGGGGCACAATTACTTTATCCACATCCTCACTAGTAAAAAGAGGCAATGATAATAATTACCTCATGAGTCAATATGTATAAAATGCTTAGGATAAAAATTGTTTCTATTAAATTACATGTGCTGGGCCTTTCAAAGGGAGAGGCAACAAGCATGTATTTGAAATCAAAGAATAGCTACTCAGAAAGCATTGTTTCGGGCAGAAGCCCAAATAAAGTCTGATTAGATACAAAGGTGAAGGGTATATATGAGAGAGGGAAGGGGAAGAATTTCAGAAGAAGGAAGGCATTTCTATTGGTGCAGATAACATAGCATACTGATCTTAATTCTAAATAATATTTTAAATTTTCAGTCAGGTAGTCATTAGTCCAGCAGTCATAATATCTGCTTTTATAAAAATTAAATCTTGAAGATGCAAGATGGCTGCCAACAGAATGGCAGGCTGCAAGATAGTGTGTCAGTGAGAGACCGAAAGGAGAGTGCATGGACATGTGGGGAGTGTCTGTATTTGTGAGTGAGGGACAGCTATATTCCATGGGACTGTTGGGGACTGGCAGACCAGGCTACCCTGGCCGGGCAGCCTCTACTGCTGCTGAAATCTCTCCTGGAGCAGCCGGCTCTGCCACAGAGACCAAGCCATCTTGAAGGGAAGAGTGGCTGTGATTGGAAATCCAGCCTGACCTTCAACTGGGAAGACCTCGGATACCTCCTGGGACTACAACCACAATGCCCAGGGACCAGTTGCCTCAGCTGTGAACTCATGAACACTGAGACTCCAGCCTCCCTGACCGCAGGCACCTAAAAAGTCTGTCCAGGGAGAGACAAAGCGGCGCCAAATATGTGGACAGGCCCTGTGCGTTCTCACAGAGCAAGTAGAAGGAACAGCTGAATTGAACAACACCCACCCGGAATTGCCTAATTGAACACGACTAGTGAGGCAAGCCATGGATGGAAAGGTCAGATATCACCAAGAAAGGTGAGATCTGGGATCCAGGCTGGAGGGAGAAACATGCGTAGTGGGGACTAGAGTCTCAGAAGAAGACGGCGCCCCACAAAATCCACGGCCATTGGGGTCAGTGTAGCCCTTGAATGTGGAAGGGGGTCCACAGGGCTGCTGGCAGAAGGGGACTCTAGATATTAACCCACAGCTGGGCTCAGCCCAGAAAGGCAGCCTGGATTTCTATAGTGGCTGCTCATTGCCAAGGGAAAAAAGATGTGAGTCAGTGTGCTTCCTCTGGCTTTTTGTCATTTTAACTCCTTGCTTTTGTTTGCCAAGTCCAATACATAGGATCTTCCAATTAAAAACACTCACCGAGACTGCAGGGGAAAGTTGTTTTTGTGGAAACTGGGGATCAGAGTGGGAAGAGATGAACAGGAAACCAGCTCTGGGGCAATCCATCCCTCCAACCCAGTATTAAGTATGGCAGGGAAAGCAAAATCTAAACACTGCGTAGAGGGGCCTTTTAGTCCTGGATATCAATACAGAAACCCTGCCATCGAGGGGTTGTATCAGAAACTGACTCTTGTGTAAATACAACCAAAGGCAGGCTGAAAAATGTGAGCAGAGAGATCCTGCTTGCTTGAAAACAGGTTTATGGCTTATGACACAAGTGGTGGATCGCAGGGAACTTCAATACTGTGCTGACTACCTGACAGGAAACAGATGTGCCAAGCAGAACAGTAGAGGAAGTGAATGAACTTCACTATTTCACATTTTTATTTTTTACATAAGAAACTAAATTTTTTCTCTCACTTGATTTTATTTTTTTCCACTTCTTTTTTTTTTAATCTTTAATTTCTTTATTGGTTAAGGTATTACAAGTGTGTCCTCATCCCCCCCATTAACCCCCAACCTCCCCGCCCACTCATGCTCTCATCCCCCTGTTGTCCATGTCCATTGGTTTGGCTTATATGCATGCATAAAAGTTCTTTGGTTGATCTCTTCTCCTTACCCCCACCCTCCCCTACTTTCCCTCTGGGGATTGATAGTCTGATCTTGTTTCTCTGTCTTTGGATCTGGCC
>NW_006300234.1:173509-173959 GCF_000327345.1 Myotis davidii | reverse complement strand
TCTCTCTATTCTATTCCATTGATCTATAAGTCTGTTCTTGTGCCAGTACCAGGCAGTTTTGAGAAGAGTGGCTTTGTAATACAGCTTGATATCTGGTATTGAGATCCCACCTATTTTATTCTTTTTTCTCAGGATTGCTGTAGCTATTCAACGTCTTTTTCTATTCCAGATGAATTTTTGGAACGTTCTTTCTAGATCTGTGAAATATGCCGTTGGTAATTTGATGGGGATTGCATGGAATCTATAGATTGCTTTGGGTAGTATGGACATTTTGATGATGTTGATTCTACCAATCCATGAGCACGGTATGTTCTTCCATCTGTTTATGTCTTCCTCTATCACGTTTTTCAATGTCCTGTAGTTTTCTGTTCTCTCTCATCGATGTTTCTAACTCTCTATCCCTCTCCCTTCCTCTCTGTAATAAAATATGTTTAAAAAAAAAGAGCTAAT
>NW_006300234.1:169737-170579 GCF_000327345.1 Myotis davidii | reverse complement strand
TTTTTTCATCCACCTTATGACCATTTGTCTGAATTCTTTCTCTGACAGGTTGCTTGCCTCCATTTCGTTTACTTCCTTTTCTGGTGATGCCTTTTTTTCTTTCATATGTGGGCTGTTTCTTTATCTCCCCATGGTCTCTGTTCTCCAGGTGTTTGGTTATGTAGTTCTCTCTCTGCTGCGTTGATTTAAAGGTGCAAAATACAACACAGAAGGGAAAACACACAAGGCACTAAACACAAATGTATTCACGATACTAATAACCCCAAATAAAGGTGACCACCAGAGCAAAGAGAATTAGGGGATAAGGAAGAAAGAAGAGAAAAAGAAAAAAGAGAGAAAGAAAAAAAGGAGTGCAAAAATTAAATTGGGAAAAAGAAAAAAGAAGTAAGAGAGAAAATAAAGGGAAGGAAATAGAAGAGGGAAAGAAACTATTTATATGGGGAGAAAACTCCAATAGAACAGCCACTAATCCCAACAAATTCTAGCAACAGATCCCTGGAGATGAATGCAATCTACAAACAACAACTAATATCAAGCGAGGTGAGGGAAAACAGAAGCAAAAAAATAATTGAAAAATAAAACAGAAAAATAAAAATAAAAAAACAAAACAATCTCACAACCATAAAAAAACTCAATATACTCAACAATCAAGCAAACAACAAAACGACAGAGAGGAAAAAGAAAATATGGATAATAAAGAAAGATAAGAGAGAGGTGTATATGGATTTAGAGCAGGGGATTGGAAATTAGATATGTAAGTAGGGTGAAATTTTAACGGAGTAAAAAGAAGGAATAGGGAAAATCTAAAGCAGGAATAGGGTAAGAGAAACAGGACAACAAAA
>NW_006300234.1:159502-169705 GCF_000327345.1 Myotis davidii | reverse complement strand
TGACAGGAGTCGCCTAAGACCATCGGAAAACACATATATAATTACATATTGTTTTTGTAATTAATCACTATGCTTTAATTCTGTTCAATTTGTAACAATGAAAATACATCCTGCATATCAGATATTTACATTACGATTTATAACAGTAGCAAAATTACAGTTATGAAGTAGCAATGAAAATAATTGTATGGTTGGGGGTCACCACAACATGAGGAACTGTTTTAAAGGGTCGCAGCATTAGGAATGTTGAGAACCACTGTTCTAGAGCCTCAGGGTTCAGAGGATACTGTTTCTGATGCGGATATGAGGCTTTCTGAAGGATCTGGAAGGCATGGGAAAGAGGCAACTTACCCTAGCTGCACCCTGAAGTCTGAGAAAAATATCTCTCTCATGGCTTCCCAGATACACCCGTAACAGCTACAGCCTCTGAGGATTTGGGAGGAATACAGAGAAGGTGGCTCCAGCATTGGGTAGGAAATTAATTTCCTTGCCCCCCACTGTCAGACTTACCCGGGGCTCCTCGGTGGAGATGGCAGTCCTCTGAGGAGCAGCATTGAGAGACCCCGAGCCCCATCAGTCCTGTTGGGCCAGCTAGGTCGCCAGCCCTGCCCCAAGAAACCTCCATCTCCTGGGGCAGTTGACTTACCATGATTTCCTTGACAGACAGGACAGGGCTTTGGGGTCTGCCATGCCCCTTGGAGCAACTATGGTGGATAAGTCCAACCTGTCTACAGTTGTAGCAGGTGGCTGGAACTGACTATTCACCTCTGGGCTCTGACTTGGAGCCCTTGCTCTTCTGGAGCATGGCACAAAGAGCCTTAGTTCTGGCTTTTCCTGTTTTCTCCTTTTTTTCCTTCTCCTGGTCTCTATTATAGAACACAGAGGTGGTAACTTTCAGGAGATTTTCTAAATTACTCTTGGGACCAAAAGCCAATTCTTGCAACATCCTAATGTCTGGGACTGCCTGAGTGATAAATTTGTCCTTTAAAATTAGTTGTCCCAATTCTGAATCTGGGGTAATGTTGGTATACTTAACCAATGCCTCCCTGAGCCTTTCTAAAAAGCTGAGGGGTTTTTGTCATCCCCTTGATTAATGGTGGTTAATTTAGAGTAGCTGACAGGCTTTGTTTTACTACATCTGAGGCCTTCTATAATACAGAACTGGCAGTGGTTTATTTTCTACCTTTTAGTTTCAGGATTCTACTGAGGGACTCCTGTCCTCTTATATCCCTACTTCTTTCCTCAGAGTCCTTTATTTCCCTGGCATAAGTAAGAAAATGGTTATCTCCAGATTCTCTTGCTTTTTCTAGTATTCCTTGCTTTTCAGTTGCTGAGAGGGTCAAGTTTAATATGAGCATGGTGTCTCTAATTCTCTGTATGAGAGATTATACACTTGAATAAGGGTTTGGAAAACCTTAATATATTTGTCAGAGTCTTCTGAGAACTTTCCTAAATTATTTTTAATTTGTGTCATGTCCCAGGGTGAGAAGGGAATCTAGGCTAAAGTACGACCAGATCCTTCATTTGTCTTGGAGCAAGATAAGATTGGCTCAATCCTGGACGGGGGCATGGCCTCCACCTTTCCCTGGGTGGACTTTGGATTGTTATTGCTAAGAGCAAAAGACTAAGTTTACAGTTTCCCTGCCTACCTCTGGCTCGTCCCCTAGAGTAAAGAAATCCTGGACATATGTGACTTCCAACTACTTCCCATTTTTCCTACAGAAAGTTGGTATTGAGGCCAAACCTGAGGGCAAAGAGAAATCAGGCACTATTTTTTTTTTCAGGTCTGTAGGTCAAATTTATCCCAATTTTTTGAGGATGCGTCCTAGGGGCTGTCTTTATGTAGTATGGATAACACGCTTCCCATCTGAAAGAAGAAAAAATAAGAAAGAGAAACGTATAAGGATGACTAGCCTCCTTGTACCCACAAAAGACATCCTGCATCCATTGTGATGACTTTAGGTGACCCACCTTGCTGATATGTGGTCACAGACAAGGTGGCTGGGTGGACTAACTGCACTTATTACCACGACTGACGACCAACGCTCACACAGAGGCCA
Organism: Myotis davidii; assembly: GCF_000327345.1. Taxonomy (NCBI): domain Eukaryota; kingdom Metazoa; phylum Chordata; class Mammalia; order Chiroptera; family Vespertilionidae; genus Myotis; species Myotis davidii. The sequence continues at coordinate 167,645 of NW_006300234.1, read as the reverse complement.
CCTCCACTTGATGTCTTCCTGATGAGGGTGGTGTGTATAACCTGTGTTCTCAGGCCCTTTGTGATTAAAGTGCCTGAGATGGTTCTAATGTTTTTGAAGTACCTACTGAACTGAATTTCCAAGGGATTTAATGTAGGATGAGGACTTAAGAGAGTTTACACAGTACTTGGAACCCTGGTTTGGCCAATATCCAGTGATCCAAGGAAAGTACTAGTACAAACAGCTCCGGTCCCTACCCCTTGTATGCCCTCATCATTAAAGGATTTATCCTCTGCCTGATTTCTGGGGAAAGGATGGAATTTATTTCTGGCCAAATTTAATACTTTAAACTCCCTGCTCACTGGCTTAGCTCTTTGTTTTTACTGAACCTTAATTTCTGCTGTTTTACTTTTAAACCTTAAAAATGCCACCTCAGAGATTTTACCTTCTTTAAAACAGGGCAAACAACCTGGTTGCTTCCTAAAAAATGCCTGGAAGAGGGACATGCTAGTTGACTTTGCAGGGAACAGTTTAGGTCAGGGTAGCCAACCTTTCAGACCTCACGGACCACCAGTGGTCTGCGGACCACCGGTTGGAGACCGCTGGTTTAGGTAAAAGGACACCTTCTTAGTTCTTATTAAAGGTGAATATTGGTGGAAGAGATTTTTATTTCCCCTTTTTAAACTTTCACTGAGGTATGCTGGGAAGGGGGTACCACCTTCTATATATACATTTTTGTTATTTCTACTTAATAATTCCCTGAAGTTCTACAAACCCTCATTTAGTTCAAAGATATGGCCTGCTTAGAAGCCTGCAATTTAGAGTAAGTCAGAGTCCTTTCCATGGGTTTTTCCAAAGACATAAATGCACCAAAGTAAAGCAATGGCTGTCCAATATGACAAAATTCAAAAAGTGGCATGGTTATAGATTTGTTTGAAATGTAATTGATAAAACCTTTATTTTATAAAATTCTGAGATAACAAACAATTTGTACAACAAACAATTTGTATATAAAGTATAACATGTGGCACACGGCTTGTTGTATATGGTGTATTAAGCATTGAAAACATTTATAAACCCCTAATATGAAACGCAAAACACCCGAGTGTCAGATGCAGAATGAAAAAGACATCTCACAACTCCAGATTTATTTCACAGAGATCTCAAAAAAGGTGAGAGGAAAGCGACCTAGTAACTAATGGGCTAACTTAACAGCTGCATCTGGCTGTAGTGCTGCTGTGCACAGTAAGGGGTCATGCCTTCCTCACTTGCAGAAGCCTTGCTCTCTGGTATTACTGTCTGTTGCATGCAGACAGACTTGGGGCTCCCATCCTAGATTTCTAAGGAGTTTGGAAAGTCCTCCTCTGCTTGGGGAATTAACCCCTTCTTAGGTGCTGCAAACCTTTAATTCTGTCTTTAGTGAAGCAGATTGATGAAAAAAACAGTTCGGACTGGGAGTGAAGTCTCTGAAAGGCTAAAAACTTCTACAGTGTGTACTGGCAGGAGTGGCTAAGGACTGTGATTAACTCCTGTTACACCTGATGGGAAGATCTAGTGCCATGCTTATATGCCAGGAGTAGAAAACAGTTGGCTGGCCCCATGTGTCTTAACTCTTGCCTAGAAGTTTTCTCTTAGGACCTTTTACTCCTTTATACTAGAAAGGCCTGCACAAATGGAGACTGAGGAGTTAAGCTGAATAGGACCTGGACTGCAGAGGCAGTGGCCTTACTGGCTGGATGCTATTTCACCTGACGGAGATAGAGAGCAGAAGAAAAAGGCAGATGACTCTCCAATCAAAACCTGCTTGGGATCTGGGCCAGAGGAGTGGACATATGTAGTGGGTCAGATATGTGATGTTTTTGGAAACATGTCTCAGTTTCTCTCCCAGCTGTTTAAGACAACCACAAGGACTCAGAATGCTGGGTGACCAACCCTTATTTGCATCACCTGGATAGGTCAGAATTTAATTACGTGTGTTGTTAACCCCTTCCCCAACAATTTTTTTGTTAAAAACGTTTTCTTTTTCAGACTAATTTTTTTATTTTGGTTCTATATAGTATTTTTGATGCTGGTTATGAAAACAGTTTGTAACTCGTCTTCCTATAAACCATATTTTTTTACCATATTTTCTTAGTATACTCGTCGACGACTGAAAAAGAACATTTTGTGAAAACGAGTATACACGTTTCTGCCGGGGAAGGGGTTAAAACCCTATGAGGCAGTCTTCATGCCATGGAGAGGTTCTCTCCCAGCACCCTCTCTGTGGCTTCCTACTCATGTAGGAACATCCAAAAGTCCTGGACCTGGGGGAGAATTACCTCTTTGGTCTTCGGAGCTGGGCAGGGACCCAAGCACTCATTTAGTCAATGGCCAGGCTTTGACTTGCTACTGGCAGAAGCATAATGCTCTAACCCGACCTGGCACCAGTTTATCCTGACATGGGAGACTTTTTGTGGCAGTCACCCTAGTGGCTATTACTTGACTGACCCATGCCCACTTTTAGTTTGGCCCTGGAGATGGAGAGTGCATCTAGAAAAGAGCAGTGAAAGAGTGAGGGAAATGCCTGCTTTTTGGACGGCAGCTAGGTTTAAGTGGCTGGTGGGCATCAGTCAACCTCCAAAACTTTACAAGAGACAGGAAAGGGACAGACTGTGTGGGTACACTCACCGTTTGACGTGAAGAGGATTGACTTATAAAATTCCCGGATGACGCACCATTATGAAACGGGAAATTTAAACTGGAAACGCGCGGTGTTCCCCTGGGCAGAATGGCTTCCTGGGCTCTTTGTCCATTGGAGTCGAAGAATGAAACCATGGATGGAAGATGGCATAGCAAAGATGGAAATTTATTGAAGAATAAGTTACAGACTCCCACGTGGGGAGGGGGGAAGAGTCTGCTGAGTTCCTTTTCTCTTATGGTTTATAAAGGCTGCAGTTTTTTGTACCTTGATATCCCCTCTGGTTGGTCACTATCCCCACTTTGGTCACTATAGCAACGCCTGAGCTCAAGTCTCACATGAAGTACGTGATGTTCCCTTCTTCTTCTCCCTTATTGTTCTCCTATTCCCTCCGGGCTTTCTCTTCCATTTTGTAAATGTGTACACTTTTGTACTCCCAGCTCCCTTGTCTTATGGAAATATAACTTCTGCCACTCCCAGCTCCTTTGTCTTATGGAAATGAACCCTTTTGCAACTCTGTAGCCCTGTTTTTTTCCCACGGATCCCTTAATTCCTAAAATTTCCTAAACCTGCCTATTTCACCACTAAAAATTCCTTTCACACTCCTCCCCTCACCCCCTCCCCACCCCTTGAGCTTCAACCTCAGAAAAGATGATCAAAAAGACAGGTTTCAGAAACAAACACTGCACTGGCTCCTTTGTCTTGGAAGAAAGGCAAAAAGTGTGAGGTCTTCAGTCATTTCATAGAGGAAACCAGGTCAAAAGGGACCTACAGAAAGGGCCAGAATCACAGTGCAGGGAAATCTTATGCCCACTAAAGCAACAGGGGCTCTTGGCAAGCCTTGCTCCTGAGTCCCTGAGTTCATCCTAAAGGCTGTCAGTGTCTCCAGAAATCACAACAGTGTTGTCGGGTGGGGGAGGGCTCCCAGAAAGACTTCCAAAAGCAGTACAAGGTAGGAAGAGGGCAGAACATTCTTTTCCTCCACAAGGTAGTATCCTGTAAAGCAAAGCATTTGGTCCTTGCCTGCCTCTGACTCAGGGTGGGGACCCTATTCAGATGCTCAAGACCAATTAGAGTATAAAGGCCCTTTTCAGAGTACACCAGATGTTCAAGGCCACTATGAGCATGGGAATCTTAATCAGGGTGTCCAAGGACTATACACAGATGCAAGACCAAATCCACAGTAATCTGTCTGTATGTACACTGCACAAGTGTTCCCTTATATAACCCAAAAAACTAAGGTCACTATTTGGAAAGAAGCCTCTTTTGTCAAATTAGTGTAAAGTTGTTACCAGCCAGTGAGGCTGCTTGGTGAGGCTCTCCTATGTTAGGTGCTGCTGTATTAAGGGAAAGATGTATTACTGACCAGCAGGCTGCTGCTGTGTGGGAAAGATGTATTGTTACCTAGCCCGTGCAGCTACTGTATGGGACTTTGCTTTGAAGAACTGTTTTAGACAGTCCTTATTAGCAATGGCTACATGGCCACTGGCTTCTACAATAAAGACTCTCTTATATACACACACAACTTCTCAGGGCTTCCCTGTAAAATACTGGGTGTCCAGATGGTCCAGTCCCTGGCAGAGGGGCTCCAATCGGACAATTGGTGGAGCAAGATGAAGGAATTGAGTTCCAACACTCAGCTATTGCAGCAATCAAGACATTATCAGAGCTCCCCTGTGGCCTCCATCCAAAGGCATTGAAATCCGGTGTGCAATGGGATTCCTGCCTCCCAGTGAATGAAATTCAATGATAAACGCATCAAAATTAGTTTCATATTGAACAAGACCCGTTTCTGCTTCTCCTGCATCCAGCACTGATTTCCAAGATGCTTCTCAATTTCCCACCAATGTCTGACTCGATCAAACGCTTTTATCCGCATTAAAAATAATAATAGTTAAAGATCCTCTTACCTGGCTTGCCAGGTGCCAGTCACCCCTGCAGATGCAAGGGCTCCTAGGTTTTAAGGACCTACTTTCCACCCTTCCTACCCCGCCTCTTCCCTCACATAAGGCTCCCTGCTTCCCCCTCACCTGTCCATGGAAACTTCCCTTCCCCGGTGGCCAGGCCACCTGCCCAGCCTCCAGGTCCCAGCCTCACCACCGTGCCCTGCAAGTTCCCAGGCCCCATCGCTGCCCCCTGCGACCCTTCCTCCTCCTCCTCCGGGGGCACTGTTTCACCGTTCCTGGCCCTGCTTCACGCTGTGGCTGCCGGAACCCTCCAGGGAAGACCTCTTGTGGGGACTCTGAGAACCACGTGCGCCCCTAAAACTCCAAATTTCCTTTCCTGCCCCGCCGGGTCACGTGCACAGAAATCTGGGGGCCAGGCGCTGCCCCTGGTACTCAAGAACCCCAAATGACCAGAGACACACCACGCCATGGATTAGGAGGCCCCGACGCAAACTTGGGGCCAAACCGCTGCTTCTGGGCCTCGCTCTCCAGGAGGTGAAGGAGAGGGCAGGGGCGGTGAGCGAGCCTTGCTCTCGTGTGGGCGCAGTCAGGGCGCCGGCCTGCGCAGCCCCGAGGGCCTGCGTCGCTCTCCCGAGCCAAGGTTCTCAGGAGCGGGACGCGGAAAAGACGTTAGCGGGAGGAGTGGGCGGTTGTGCGGCGGCCGGCTTCACGGAAACAGTCCCTCCCAAAGCCAGAGCCGTCGCGGGGTGGGCCGCTTTCCTTCCTCCCAGGTGAGGTGGCATGTTGGATGTACAGAAAGACTAGAATGGCTAGAGAATAGGAGGCCAGAGGTGGCTGAGGAGATGATATCAGAGGGGCTGCCAGGGCCTAGGTGATCTCTGATAAGCAGTTTGGATTTTATTCTGTCTGGGATCCCGCTGCCTCTCGCCCCCTCGCCCCCCACCCCGCTCTGGCGGCCTCTCGTTCCCAGGCCCCCAGCGCACTTGCTAGGTGTTTGGGGCACACGTCCCTAAGGCCGGGAAGAGCGAGGCCAGCTGCGGGGCCGGGGAGCGCCCTACCGGTCACCGGGACGGCCATGTTCTTTTCCACAGTGCTGTATTCTCGGTCTTTGCGGGCCGGAGCGGCGGGGGATGAGCCTCAGCGGAGAAAGACCCGCCCGTGTTTAGACCCCCAAGAAACGTGGAGCCTTAGTCTCCGGGTTGGAAGTCTGTCAGGCTGCTCTCTCCTCCCAAGTCTTGGAAGAAAGCCTCAACGGATTCAAGTCGCTGTTTTGGTTCAAAGCAGCTTTGATAGCTTATGCCCCGTGGCTAGCGCCCTTTCAGCCCTAATCATTGCTGGGAAGGTCATCGTTTCAGTGCTGCCCCTTAGAGATTCCCTGCATCCTTGGAGCCCCTGGTGGAAGAGGTTGACTAAATGGCTTGTCTATTTCTCCCTCCTGAGGCAGCAGCCTGTGGACACTGAGGTGATGCATCTCAGCAGCTCCAAGGTCAGAGTAGTCCTGGCTCCAGTGTCCCGAGGTCCTGATGTCCGTCAGACAACGAGAGCTCAGCTTGGCCAGGACCCCCCACAAAGAACAGTGCTAGGAGTCCTAACTGAGAATGGGCAGTTCAGGAAGACCTGTGACCAGGTAATGATGAGAAGCGCTGGGGAAGCTGCTTGTGAGAAGAGCTCTCTTGTCATGGTGGGAGGTGGGTTTCTCTTGTAGCTTTATTTACAAACTCTCCTTGAGTATTTCAGCCCTGGAATCTGGATTATTGGGACATTGATTATTTTAACATCATCTTATCGGGCCCTTTTTACTGACCTGACCATTCAAGCATTTTTGTGGCATCTTATTAGTCGGAGAAAAATACCCAAAGTGATCTGTTTAAAGCTTTGGAAAAAATTCAGAAGTTGTTTTTAACAAACTTAATTTGTTTAGCAGCATTTGCTTTTTTAAATTAAAAATTTTAAAATTCATACTGGTTATTATGAATTGGCAGTATGCCTTTGCTGACAGGTCTAACCTCTTACATTGCCTGATACTACCTCTACATTTCCCTAGAAATAGTGAATAAATCCCCCCCCTCCCCCCAAATCGAGGAAATAGGTCTTGGAACTATTTGGATTAAGTATATGTAAAGTCATTTACATGCTGGCTAAAAGGAAATGTGAATATCCCCAAAGAAACTATAGAACTGGGGTTACTCCAGGTCAGAGTGGTGTGCAGACTGATCTAGACTGTGCCTGAAGCAATCCTGGATAATTTTCACCTTGTTCATTGGAGAGTGTTTAAAATTAGGATTGGATCAGGCTAGACTAGATTATTTCAAAAAGTGATTTAAAAGCAGACATCTCCCCAGTACTGATAAAGTTCAGTTGGCCATTAGATATTGCTTAACTGATTCCTTAGAATTAGATTGAAAACTAATTCAGACATTTAAATACAAAGGAGGGGTTTGGATCCTTAAGAATGGATTTTCAGGTTTAAAAAAAAAAAGCTTTCCCAAGTCTGTTATTAGACAAAATCCTGGTAACAGGATTTTTAAAACCTTTTTGCACATTTGTAGTGGAATAATGCTGGCATTAGTCCAGTGAGGTAGGTAGGCTAGATATCATTTCCATTTTTAAAAAATACATATTTTTATTTATTGCTTTTAAAGAGAGAAAAGGAGAAGGGGGGGGGAGAGGGAGAAAGAGAAAGAGACATTGACTTGTTCCATTTATTTATACATTCATTGGTTGTTTCCTGTGTGTGCCCTGACTGGGCATCAAATACACAACATTGGCATATTGGGATGATGCTCTAACCCACTGAGCTATCAGGCCAGGGCTATCCTTTCCATGTTATAGGTGAAAAAATTTAAGAGGGAAAGAAAGGCCAAGGGTGAGGCAGCGGGAGAAGGCATAGAGAGGAGACCAGATTAGAAACCTCTCATCTACTGACCTGACCATTCAAGCATTTTTGTGGCATCTTATTAGTCGGAGAAAAATACCCAAAGTGATCTGTTTAAAGCTTTGGAAAAAATTCAGAAGTTGTTTTTAACAAACTTAATTTGTTTAGCAGCATTTGCTTTTTTAAATTAAAAATTTTAAAATTCATACTGGTTATTATGAATTGGCAGTATGCCTTTGCTGACAGGTCTAACCTCTTACATTGCCTGATACTACCTCTACATTTCCCTGCTTGATTCTTCTACAACCTTCTTAGAAATCTATTTTACATCTCTGCTTCTGTCTTTAATGCTTCACAACCTCCACCTCAGTTAATGGCTTTGTATTCTATTTCCCTAAAAATATGAAAGCAACCAGAAGAGAATTTCCATATGCTTCCATGTGCCATATACTCTGTCATCCAGATCCTGCTACATGACTCACGTTTCTACTCATATGCAAGATGAACCCCTATTTGTATAGTATACCTTACTCTTATTTTTTTCGTCTCGGTTTTCTTTCCTCTACTGGGTCAAACACATAAGGAAATATAATTTTTCCATCTTAAATATCTTTCAACTACAAAGCTCTTTGCAATGCCTGTCTCATTTATAGAAATACTAGAGGCCCGGTGCACAAAAATTTGTGCACTGGGAGGGGGGTGGAG
>NW_006300234.1:156831-158801 GCF_000327345.1 Myotis davidii | reverse complement strand
TATATATATATATATATGGCAAAAGTCAAACATGGTAATAATTTGGAATTATGATTATCTGGTTATAATAACTTGTGTTTTTGGTCCTTTATAGTTCTTGTGATTTTACCAGAATTACCATAAAGAATTTTTTTCTTGCCTTGGCCAGGTGGCCTAGTTAGTTGGAGAGTCATCCCATACACCTAAAAGGTTACAGGTGCTGTTCCTGGTCACAGTACATACCTAGATTGTGGGTTCAATCCTGTAGGGGAGGCAGCTGATTGATGTTTCTTTTTCTCTCTCTCCTCTCTCTCTCTCTCTCTCTCCCTTCCACTTTCTCTCTAAAAATCAATAAATGTATCCTCAAGTGAGGATTAAAAAAAAGAATTTTTTTCTTACTAGTGTAGACATAAACTACATATTTAATTTACTAGATGGAAGGGAAAGTATGGAAACACATAATTTGAAAGGAGTGTCAACAGTAAACACCAAGACCATGTTTCTCTTTTATTAGATAGGATTTCTTTAGAGTTTGTCCCATCCTCCATTAGGATGAGAATTTGGGATGTCAGGTTCACTGTTGTATTCTTGGTGGTTGGAACAGTGCCTAGCCAGGGTAGCATGCTAGTGTTTGTTGAATGAATGCACTCTGTCTCTAGTTCTTCTCTTGTTCACTTTTCACTCAATTTTTAGTCCTTTACACTTAACTGATCATTCTTTATTTCTAGCAATAATTTTATTCTCACTCAGCCGGAGAAGATCACTCTGTCCTGGATTTTCACCTAGCTCATTGGCCACTCCTCAGTATTCTGGTTCTTTCTTATCCTGTGTCTCAAAATTAGAGTGCTCCAGGAGTTAGTATTTGATCTGAGTTTGTACCTAGTCCCTTACACTCTTCAAGTCTTTTAACATTAAATGCCATGGCTCATACTTTTTATCTTCTGTCTTCACCTCTCAGCTATGTTGCAGGTTCACATTATTCAGCAGCCTACTTGACAGCTCCATTTGGATCCTTGGATCATACAATAGGCACCTCAAATGTGTGTAAAACCAACCCTAGCCCCAACTTACTCTTCCAAAATATTATCATATCAATAAATGCGATATCCATCCTTCCTGTTATTTAGCCTAAAAAACTCTGTCATCCTTGTCTCTTGTTTTCCTCCTACCTCACATCTATTTTGCTGAAAAAATACAATTGGCTTTACTTTTAAAAGTGTCTAGAATATCTTCATTTCTCATCTTTTACTAATACTGCATTGGTTCAAAATCCTATTGTATCTTACCTGGAATTGGCAAGTTTCAAAACTGAGCATCTTACCTTACTTGCTCTCTATACCTCTACATAACCAGGGTGAACCTTTTAAAACATAAATCAGATCATCCTTTGCCCAGAACTCCCCAGTGGCTGCCCATCTCAGAATAGAAGATGATCCTTAAATGGCCCATAGTAAGGTCCTACATGATCTGGCTTCTCTTTTCCTTTCGCTTTCTCTTTTCTCTCATGACCTACATACACTACTGTCTTTCTCACTCAGCCCCATTTGTTTCTTGATGTACCTCTTAAGACACACTTCAACATCAGGACATGTACCCAGGCTGTTCCCTCTGCCCAGAGTGCTCTTCCCTTTTTTATCTGTGTAACTTACTCTCTTAGCTTGTTCATATCTTTGTCTAACTTTTATCTTCATAGGGGCTTTCCCTGGCCACATTGTTTAATGTGGCAATGATTCTCTTTTCTCTCTGTTCTTCTTCTCCAAAGCACTTATCATTTGATCTACTATGTCTTTTTCTTATTTGTCTTTCTCCTATCCTCCCAACTAGATATAAACTCCATGAGGGCTGTTCGTTTTGAACGTTTGGTTCATTGCTAAATTCTGGGCACCTAGAACAATGTCTGGCACATACTGGATGCTCAGTAAATGTGTAATGAATGTATGTCTTCATCCATTTACTATACACACACACACACACACACACACACATATATA
>NW_006300234.1:154354-156629 GCF_000327345.1 Myotis davidii | reverse complement strand
CCTAAAGAAAAAAGGTGATCTATTAAAATATTGTTTTTTTCTGAATATTTTACCATATTTGTATGTAAAAATCATACCAAATCTGTATGGAAACTAGAGTCCTATTTAAAGGGTGTGTACAAAATAACTTAAAATTTCCAAATATCTGATATGTAATTATCGTATCTAATAAAGAGGTGATATACAAATTGACCATCACTCCAACACACAATGGCTGCCCCCATGTGGTCACAAGATGGCCACCACAAGATGGCTGGCAGGGGAGTGCAGTTGGGAGGGACCAGGCCTACAAGGGAGGGCAGTTAGGGAGGACCACATCTGCAGGGGAGAGCAGTTGAGGGGAACCAGGCCTGCAGGGCAGTGCAGTTGGGGGTGACCAGGCCGGTAAGGGAGGGCAGTTGGGTGTGACCAGGCTGGCAGGGAGGACAGTTGGGGGCAATCGGTCCAGCAGGGGAGCAGTTAGGCATCGATCAGCCAGGTAGGGGAGTGGTTAGGGGGTGATCAGGCTGGCAGGCAGAAGTAGTTAGGGGCGATCAGGCAGGTGAGTGGTTGGGAGCCAGCAGTCCTGGATTGTGAGAGGGATGGCTGACTGCTGGCTTAGGCCCAGGGATCCCATAGGGGGTTCCAGATTGGAGAGGGTACAAGCTGCGTTGAGGGACACCCCCCCCACACACACACACAGTGCGTGAATTTCGTGCACCGGGCTTCTAGTTACTTAAAAATGATAAAATGTTAATGCAGTAGCTAATCTAGCATTTACATAAATATAACTTAGATTCATAAAGCTTGCCCACCTGCCTTTGTTCAGCTGACCTTCAGGTCATCCAACATGACTCATCTTTTTTTTTTTTTTAATATATATTTTATTGATTTTTTACAGAGAGGAAGGGAGAGAGATAGAGAGTTAGAAACATCGATGAGAGAAACATCGATTAGCTGCCTCCTGCACATCTCCTATTGGGGATGTGCCCGCAACCCAGGTACATGCCCTTGACCGGAATCAAACCTGGGACCTTTCAGTCCGCAGGCCGACGCTCTATCCACTGAGCCAAACCGGTTTCGGCCAACATGACTCATCTTAATGTGCACTTGTATGTAATGCATCACAGTTGTTCACAGAGGGAACACACACAGTTGTTTCCATCATTAATGTTATAGGAATAAAGAAAAGGGAGAAACAGTTTTGATTGACTGTTAGATTTCTCCATCATGTCATACAAAAAGATTCTATGTTAAGAGAATTTAGTAGTATGTGTTTCTAATATCATATTTCTAATTAACTGGGTATAAAATGGGAACTTTATAGGGGCGTGCTGACTTAAAGTTAACTGTTTAAGGGGGATGACTATAGGAACTCAGTAACTATGCATCAAAAACTGTGCTGGGTACTTACAAAATCCTGTAATGCTATATAAGCATGAGAGCCAATTTACAATCCCTCCTCCCCCCTTTCATGTTGAAGAAGAGTTATAGTTTCTTTTTCTAGGATTTTTAATTCCCTTTGATAAATATGTGAGGAAGATGAAAAATTTTAGATAGCTCTTTTACCAAATGTCAAATGTAGAAAGAGATAAGAGAGAAGTCATACTTTGGAAGCTTTATTTTCTGAGATTATATTGCAGAAATAGATATTTCAACTTAAGATTCCTCTTATTTTCCCATCCTGCTGGTTTGAGTCACACAGGTTCACATCACCTATTGGTCTTTGGGGTGGCCTTTAACAAAAAATCCTTTTCTAGGGGATCACAACAGTTAGGTGTTTCTCTGGATCAGAAAATGTCTTCCCACAAGCTGGAAAGAAAGCACTCTCTGACTGTGGGGTCCACATGCCAGCCAAGCAAGGATTTGATATCTACATGGATGAACCTGAGCAAGAGGACAAAAACAGCTGCAGTGGGAAAGAGGGGATGGCATTTGAGGATATGTATGAAGTAGACACTAGCACACTCAAGTCTGAACTTCACTTCCTGCTGGATTTTAGCACAGGTAATCTAACTTACCTACAGTGGATGATACGTACCTTGTATTCATAATCACCTACAGTATTCAATAGCATGTTACTAACAAGAGAAAACCACGAAGTAATGACTGCCTATAGAGGGTTAGTGGATAGAATGAGGTTTGTTTTTTTTTAATTTTTTATTACAAAGGGTATTACATATGTGTTCATTTTTTTCCCCCCGCCCTAGACAGTCCCCTAGGCCCCCCTATCCCCCAGTGTCTTATGTCCATTGGTTATGCTTATATGCATGCATACAAGTCCTTTGGTTGATCT
>NW_006300234.1:143528-145836 GCF_000327345.1 Myotis davidii | reverse complement strand
AACTTCTGTGCTGGAGACACCCTTATGGGGCAAGACTTGCTTCAGTGGGGCTTTGGTGCTCACGAGTCTGCCCCCTGAATGTGTCCCTTATGGATCTGAGAAGTTGTAATCTGCATTGTCCCACTCTGACCATTGGGTACACTGGCTCTTGGATCTCTAAGGAGGTGCTAATTTAGCCTCTGCCTGAGGCTACCCAGCAGGAGCTATGGAGAGATCTGCAGATTCCTCTTCTTTGTTTGGGGTTTGGAGGTGCCCAGATGGGTCTCATCTGTGAGCAATGCAAGCTGCTGTGGGGCCTTGGTCCTTCTTTTGGATGTTCTGGGTCTCTCTGACCCAGCTGCAATTTGTCAGGTAATTTGAGATTGCAAAGGGCCAGGTCATTCATATGCAAAAGCATCTGCACACAGCTTGGGTGTGGTGGGGTCTCAGGGAATCAACAGGGCGGAGCAAACAGCTATGGCTGATCCTCAGTCCTACCCTAAGAGGCCCCGGGTCTCAGTGTCCCGCTAATCTCTGCAAGCTTCTCTGAAAGAAAGCTACCCTCAAATTCCGCCCGATGCCAGACAGTCCAGTTTCTCCCCATATGTGTCTGGGTCCCCAGAGACTCGCCCGGAACTGGAGTTCAGAGCAGTTGGGAACTTGAGACTCCCTCCCGATTGAAAAAGACAACCACCTCCTCAGTTGCCAGCGCTTTCTGCATGCACCTCTGTACCTCTGCACTTTACTTCCGCACCTCCTCTAAGTCTCACTGTGCTTTTCTCTTTCTCTCTAGTTGTAGAATTTCCACTCAGCCAGCCTTCCTGTGGTTCTGGATGATGTCCATTTTGACTTTTAGTTGTATTTTTGAAGTGGTTGCTCCAGGCAGCAATTTCAGGTGTTTACCTATGCCACCATCTTGGTTTCTCTAGAGTGAGTTTTTAAATTAAATGTCTTACCTAATAATGTTGAATCCCTGCAGTTTCCCCTATGCTGGTAGAGTCATCTCTTCATGCTCAGTCTGAAGATGCATCAGATTTTGGTACAGACATGATAAATGTGACTGAATATGCTGAAGAAATTCATCAGTACCTTAGAGAAGCTGAAGTAAGTTTTCCCAAATTCTACTTCAATTGCCAGCACCCAAAGCACTTAATATTAAGATAGTTATAAACTCTTGGCCATAACCATTAATGAATGGCATTCTTATGACATCTAAATATAAGAATATCTATTCAAAATAATAGTTGTGAGGTGAGTAGCAATTACTTGGACTATTCCTCTATGACACAAATGGTTTATATATTAAGCATTTCACTCTTAGGAATAGTCCATGTTGCCATTTCCCTCCCTCTGTTATTTGTTACCTAATTGCATTACAGAACCAGAATTTCACACTTTCTTTAGTGTCATAGTAAAGATTTATTTGTGTTTTGATCAGTTTCCTTCTAACCTTTGCTCATGAGATTTTTAAAATAGCAGCTATACTGTGGCATGATCTTTCTGATACAGCAAGTATTTAAATATCAAAACTCTTACCCCAAACAGATACGATACAGGCCCAAAGCCCACTACCTAAGGAAACAACCAGACATCACAGAAGGCATGCGAAGGATTCTGGTGGACTGGTTGGTTGAGGTTGGAGAAGAATATAAGCTTCGAGCTGAGACTCTCTACTTGGCTGTCAACTTCCTGGATAGGTTTCTTTCATGCATGTCTGTTTTGAGAGGGAAATTGCAGCTTGTAGGTACAGCAGCTATTCTTCTGGCTTCGTAAGTGTTCTTCAGCTTAAATAATGTGAAACTACAGTCTGTCAAAACACATGACTTATTCTTCATTTATTGAAGAAATCCAGTACTTAAAATTTATTCATGCCTTTTTTGATAAAATACCATCATTTTTATAGTATTTACTGAGAAACTGAACCTTACCACATGTTCACTCTTCAATGCAGATGCTTATAATACAGTTTCATGACCAAAGCGGCCATCAGCTCAAATTCAGGATGCAATTTAACTATTTTGTGGTGTAGTCTTTGGCTGTATTCTAGTATAAGTAAACGTCCTACTTAAGGAAATTTTCGTTATATGGAAGTCATCTTCATGATCTGTTAAATGATCCATAATACCACAGTTTATGTGGATACAGTGAATACATTATTCACTGTTCCTGTTACTATCAATCATTGATAATAATATCTAATTATGTGTAAAAGAGCTGGATTGTTGCTGCCTTTAATTAAGTGACCTATTGGTGAGTAGCAGTTTTCCTTTCTATTCTTCTAGTCTCAGATATTCTAGTTATTAATGCCTAAAAACTTGTAAATTTCCCT
>NW_006300234.1:133805-143504 GCF_000327345.1 Myotis davidii | reverse complement strand
ACAAAAGGAAAATAAAAGCAAAGAATTGATAGCAGTGAAACTGTATCATTATCATTCTCTTGGATATATAGCATCATTTGCTAATTCAATAGAGAAAGCTAAACATAATGTTTTTTTTTAAAATATAGTTTATTGATTTTTTACAGAGAGGAAGGGAGAGGGATAGTTAGAAACATCGATCAGCCGCCTCCTGCACACCTCCCACTGGGGATGCGCCAGCAACCAAGGCACATGCCCTTGACCGGAATCGAACCCGGGACCCTTGAGTCCGCAGGCTGACGCTCTCTCCACTGAGCCAAACCAGTTAGGGCTAAACATAATGTTTTTAAAAATCTAAGACTTAAGGAGTTTTTTTCTACTATGTGTTCAACATAACATTCTTTCCCACAAGAAGATTTTAATTAAGAGGAGTTTACATGTATGTCTGTCATTCAGAAACTTTCAGTATATCAGAGGCCAAAACTAAAATTCTTATTGGAAATTGTTTCTGTTACTACCTAGCAGTTAGTACAACATATCTTTGTAATATTCATGTTCTTGTTCGGGAAACAAATTCCTAGTATCTTCACAGTCCTATACCATTTAGTGATTTTTTTTGTCTGCAAGGGTTTTGATAGCATAGGAAGGAGAGCCACAGGTTCCAAGCATTATTTCCAAAGATTCTTTACCTTTCATAGGAAATATGAAGAAATATACCCACCTGAAGTAGACGAGTTTGTCTATATAACTGATGATACTTACACAAAACGACAACTGTTAAGAATGGAACACCTACTCCTGAAAGTCCTAGCTTTTGATCTGACAGTGCCAACTACCAATCAGTTTCTCCTTCAGTACCTAAGGAGACAAGGAGTGTGCATCATAACTGAGAACCTAGCCAAGGTATGCCATGTGACTGCCAAGAATGTTGGTGCCAAATTGGGTAAAAAGTAGCCTTTCCAATCATCCTTTAGTTCTTCTTTCCTTTTTAGTTTGTGGTTGTTTGTTTTGTTTTTGTTTTTTTGTCGTGGGCCCAGAAAAACTTTTAGCAATGGAAGAGTGCTAATTTTAAGAACCCAACTTTGGGTTAGGAGACATTACTGTTGATCATGTTTGGTAGGCATGGGTTGTCTAATGACTCAACTCTTAAAGAAACTTAAGCTTGGGAACTGTTCCCGTGTTAGATACAGACCACATGAAAGCAGTATTCTTAGGTGTACAGAATAGGAACAAAGTAAACGTGATTTGATTTGACTCTAATCTCCTCCAAACATATTAAGTAATGAAGCATTATTTAGTTATTTGGAGTAAAGAACTTAGTTGAAGGCACTAAAGTACATATTGGTCTGGAAAACTTGGTTTCCAACCACTATGATTTAATATATCTGGTATTTATGTGCTATGCAAACTGTGATAAGAAAATCTATGTAAATTTCCAAATATGTTTCTTCTAATCTGATAGATTCCTACTGGTTCTACCTCTGAACTGCATGATTTTGCCTGATATAAATAGCTTTAATATGCTTATAGTTTGCCTTTGGCTTAAGTCTATAGTCCTACTCCAGTGGCCAGAGCAATGCTACTTTATCTGACCAACATAAACCTATACTACTAGTATAAGTAACCCATCACATATACTGTGTGTATTGAAATTTATTACAACATAAATATTATTCTGTTTGTGGACAGGCCTGGTAGTTATTAACCTAGTGAATAATTTGAATAAAAATAAGACACAATTGTTTCCCCTGACATTTTTTTTTTTTTTGAGAGAGAGAGAGGAAGAGAGAGAGAGGGAGGTAGGGAGAGGAAGGGAGAGAGAGAATAAGGTGGAGAGAAGAAGAAACATCAGCTGCCTCCTGCAAGCCCCCTACCAGGGATTGAGACCACAACCTGGGCATATGCCCTGACTGCATGAATGGAACTGGCAACCTCTTGGTGCACAGGATGATGCCCGACCAACTGAGCCACACCAGCCAGGGCAATTCCCCTGACATTTTTAACTTTACTTGTAACTTTAGTCGAATTCCTAATTCCAATGAGCTTTTTCTTTCTTGTTTTTAGTATGTAGCGGAACTGAGTCTACTTGAAGCTGACCCATTCTTGAAATATCTTCCTTCATTGATAGCTGCAGCAGCTTATTGCCTGGCAAACTATACCGTGAACAGGCATTTCTGGGTAAGATTCTAATTACTTTTTTAAATTCAAGGCCTCTCTAAAATTTGTTCAGTAACTCTTTTTTTAAAAATATATTTTATTGATTTTTTACAGAGAGGAAGAGGGATAGAGAGTTAGAAATATCGATGAGAGAGAAACATTGATCAGCTGCCTCCTGCACACTCCCTACTGGGGATGTGCCCACAACCAAGGTACATGCCCTTGACCAGAATCGAACCTGGGACCCTTGAGTCCACAGGCTGATGCTCTATCCACTGAGCCAAACCGGTTAGGGCCGTTCAGTAACTCTTAAGGTTTAGAATAGGCTGGCCTCTTACGAGTCTTGCCAGCAGACTATAACAGCTTTTGTTTGTGGCTTTGACTCAATGGCTTTGCTTTATGGAGACTAGAGATTGCAGGAAGTCAAGAAGATAGTGTTGACATGCTCATTTAACAGAAGCAGGCCTGGAAACCTCAATGTCTGCTCTCATGCAAGGAGGACCCTTGTAGTGTAAGCATTGACCACTTCAAGAAAAGTTGTTGACTTTTCCCCTAAAAGTTGTTCACAACCTGGGTCCAATTCAGATGGTCAGAAGGTTGGATTATGCTTTCAAGGGAACAGGGAATTTAATGTTGCCTCTTGGCCCAAGAAGGTGGTAAGATTGGAAATGGGCACTAGGTTTGATTCTGAAGGCTCACTTGTGTGCTGAAAGAAGTGAGGTGTCTACTTTTATTTTGTTTCTTTTTCTGTGTTTGGCTAAGAAACTTTTATATTCAATATAAATAGGGAGTTTAGTTAACCCCTTCCCCAACAATTTTTTTGTTAAAAACACTTCTTTTTCAGACTAATTTTTTTATTTTGGTTCTATATAGTATTTTTGATGCTGGTTATGAAAACAGTTTGTAATTATTTTTTCTTCCCATTTTTGTGGTTAAGAATAGTATTTCCTCAGAAAATTTCTAGATGAAATTATTTAGAATGGTACGTATGTAGCTGGTTTTTGAAGGTAAAGTTTTAGACGAGTATACTCGTCGACGACTGAAAAAAGAACATTTTGTGAAAACGTGTATACACGTTTCTGCCGGGGAAGGGGTTAAGTACATTATAAATGTACAATATGAGCAAATTTAGAACTCTGGTTATTTCTAATATTTTTGCCTAAAGTCTCTAAAGAAGGATTATGTTGTCTTTTGAAATAAATATGAATACCAAGTGATTAACTTCCTTTGTTTCACAGCTTTATCTTCAGATTTCTCATATCTTAAAAAGTTATATGATGCAATTTTTCTTTTGTCTTGATTAGCCAGAAACCCTTGCTGCATTTACAGGATATTCATTAAGTGAAATTGTGCCTTGCCTGAGTGAGCTACATAAAGCATGCCTTGATATACCCCATCGACCTCAGCAAGCAATTAGGGAGAAGTACAAGACTTCAAAGTAAGTTCCTGAAATTTTCTTATCTAGACTTACTCTTTAAAGCTTCAATAAGTCATAGTAATCAACAAACTATATACCTGGTGCTAGGCTGGAAAAACAATGTTGCATGTTAAATTAAGAAAATCAGTTGAAAACAAACAAAAGAAAACAAGCAAAAAGAAAATCTGTTCAGAGAGATATAGATTTGTAATTAGCTTGTAGTATATAGATTCAGCTAGCTTCCTTCCTTTCTGCTAAAACTACTAGGAAGTTTTCTGTGGCCTGAGATTTTACAAAACTGAAGTCTTTGCCTTGTGCTGAACTTGCTTTGGGTCTCATTTCAGGTATATGCATGTGTCTCTCATGGAACCACCTGCAGTTCTTCCTCTGCAATAAGTTTTAGAACTGAAGCACTTTCAGAACTTAACTTCCAGATCAACAAGATTGGTCCTCATTTTTATAGGTTTCTGCAGGTTGAATCATCTAGTGTTGGTACAATATAGATGACACATTTTAAAAAATATGAATGTGTTTAGGTTCTCTTAGATTTAGTAGTTTGTAAAATAGTCTAACATTTTGAAAGAATAAACAACTTGCCTTATGGCCCCGGGTCAGGTGTCAGATTTATTTACTAATTATCGTGGCTGACACATTTGCCTGAATTTTAGATGAGAGTATTAAAAATGTCATCTCAATTTTAAGAATTCTTCTAAGTTGGTTTTACTAGTAAAAATTTGGCATGTGTTAGAAAAAGCAAATTTTACCATTGGATGGGACTTCAGAATAATTAAACTAACCTTTTATGTTTATATCTTAGGAGATACCCATGATAAAGTCTGCTCTTGCTCACATTATTCATGATTCTACATTTCACCTCACTACATACTTATCTATGGCTCCTGCCAACAACACTTAAGTGCTGTATAAGATGGGGAACATTCAAAAAATAAACAAACACTTAATTTTCTTTTAAAGATTAGAAGGATAATCAAGAGTAGACTTGGTCTTAAAGGAAGGTGTTGCTTAGTGGGGATATATAAATTTTGTTAATTTCAAAATTGGCTAGGGAAGCTTCCTCTCATTTTATGCCAGTTTACCCTGGCTGACCACCTTCCTGTGAAACATGCATGTCTCCAACAGTGCCAGTTTGGATCTTGACACAGTGCATTTTCTTTCACTATTAATATTCGTGTTTTATGATGTTTGCTTCAGTTAGAAGGTACCTTGTAGAAATTGGTACTTCATTGTAAGTTATTTTGCAAAGGAAGCATTTATCTCTAAATCCCTATCCAAAATTTAATCTTAACATCAGGTCACGAAACCTCACTACAGTTGTCCGTTGGTATCTGCAGAGGACCCCTGTGCACACCAAAATCCTTGGATGCTCAATTCCCTTATAGAAAATGGTGGATGTACTTGCATATAACCTATATTTGCACATAGGGCCACACCAGGGTCTTCCTACACATCACTCCATTTATATGAATTCAGCATAGTACTTGGCACATGGCAAATTCAAATTATGATTTTTGGAGATTTCTGGGATTTTTTTTCAAATATTTTTGATCTATAGTTTGTTGAATTTGCCCATGTGAAACCTGTGGACACAGGGCCAACTGGATCAGATAGAGGTCCAAACCCATAACTCTTATGTTCTTTGCTGCCAGTGATTTGCACATACCTCATTCTCACCCCCCAAATTCACCCCACCTGATTGCAAAGAACTGGACTTCAGCTTTGATGTTCTTATTACATTTTTTGTGTCCTTGTAATACTTAAAAATGTAACTGTTACCTGTGCATCTCCCACCAGTTTAAGAAAAACAGCCTTCAGTGTGTCCCTTCTTATATCTCATTATTTTTCTTCCCTGTATTTAGTGTTGATTGTGAGTGTGAGGACAGGAAAGAGCCTATTTTTTCTTGTTGTAGCCTTCCACAATTTATGAGAAGCCCCTAATAATTAAACCCCAAGATTGTTAGCTCCTTTTATTCAAACAGCATCCCTGTTCAAACTGCAAGACAAATTAAGCTACTTTCAAGGTTCCATTCTTGTATATCCTTCCTCCCTGCTATTTTCACAACTTCGGGATAATTTGCATGAAGAAATCTCTAGTTAGTAGAAAGTTCCCTTCCTCCCTCCTCTTCAAACAAGCCTCTTTGAAACATTTCATAACTTTTACTCTAAGCAAGTTTTACAGGCTTGGGAAAAATACTGATAAGCAATCCTCCTTAGGGCTCTAACCGGTTTAGCTCAGTAGATGGAGCGTTGGCCTGCAGACTGAAGGGTCCCAGGTTCAATTCCAGTCAAGGGCATGTACCTTGGTTGCGGGCACATCCCCAGTAGGGGGTGGTGTGCAGGAGGCAACTCATCAGTGTTTCTCTCTCATCGATGCTCCTAACTCTCTATCCCTCTCCCTTCCTCTCTGTAAAAAAATCAATAAAATATATATTTTTTTTAAAAAAAGAAAAGCCGAGACTGGTTTGGCTCAGTGGATAGAGCGTCGGCCTGGGGACTGGAAGGTCCCACGTTCGATTCCGGTCAAGGGCATGTACCTGGGTTGCGGGCACATCCCCAGTAGGAGATGTGCAGGAGGCAGCTGATAGATGTTGCTCTCTCATCGATGTTTCTAATTCTCTATCTCTATCCCTTCCTCTCTGTAAAAACTCAATAAAATATATTAAAAAAAAGAAAAAGAAAAAGAAAAGAAATCTTCCCTAGGACATCTGACAGACTGTCTCAGGCCCAAATTCTCCTCCCTTCCTTGTCACCTAGCAACAGCAGCTTTTGTGGCTCCAGACACCCAATGAGCAACTGGTAAAAATAACTTGCAGTGTCTTTAACAACTGAGGCAGGACAGAGGAAGAGCAAGAAAGCCACCCAATAGAAACAAACAGTTCAGTTTAAAACCATATGTCGAACTGGAACAGAAGATGGCGGCATAGGTAAACACCAGAGATTGCTGCCTCGCACAACCACTTCAAAAATACAACTAAAAGATGGAACAGACATCATCCAGAACCACAGGAAGGCTGGCTGAGGGGAAATTCTTCAACTAGATGGAAAGAGAACAGCATACCGAGACTCAGAGGAGGTGCAGTGCGGAAAATACAAAGGTGTGGAGGTGCGCATGAGTGGGCTGGCGGCTGAGGGCGCGACTGTCATTTTCAATCGGGAGGGAGTCTCAGGCTCTGAGCTCCAGTTCTGGGTGAGTCTCTAGGGACCCAGACTCAAACGGGAGAAGCGGGACTGTCTGGCATCGGTTGGAACTTGAGGGCAGCTCTCTCTCCGAGGTTTGCAACAGTTGCTGGGACTCTGAGAGACAGAACCTCTGGGGACCGGACTGAGAGCAGCCATAACTGCTTGCTCCGCCTGCCCTATTGATCCCCTGGGACCCGCCCTGCCCAACCCCTGCACAGAGGCATTTGCCAGATAGCCTCAGGCAAAGGCTAGATTGACACCTCCCCAGAGGACAGAAGTTTTCCCACTGCAGACACAGCTGATTCTCACAGCCAGTTGGCCTGGAGGTCAAATCCCACCCAGTAATACCGACAACAATCAGGGCTTAACTACAAGACTGCACACAAAGACCACTAGGGGTTGCACCAAGAAAGCATAAAAAATGCGGAGACAAAGAAACAGGACAAAATTGTCAATGGAGGATATAGAGTTCATAACCACACTTTTAAGGTCTTTCAATAATTTTCTAGAAACTGCCGACACACTTAATGAGATCTACAAGAAATCTAATGAGACCCTCGATGTTATGATAAAGAACCAACTAGAAATTAAGCAGACACTGACTGAAATAAAGAATATTATACAGCCTCCCAACAGCAGACCAGAGGAGCGCAAGAATCAAGTCAAAGATTTGAAATGCGAAGAAGCAAAAAACACCCAACCAGAAAAGCAACATGAAAAAAGAATCTGAAAATATGAAGATAGTGTAAGGAGCCTCTGGGACAGCTTCAAGCGTGCCAACATCAGAATTATAGGGGTGAGAGAGGAAGAGAGAGGGAGAGAGACAAGAGAAAGAAACTCAGTTACCTACAAGGGAATACCCATACGACTGTCAGCTGATTTCTCAACAGAAACTTTGCAGGCCAGAAGGGAGTGGCAAGAAATATTCAAAGTGATGAATACCAAGAACCTACAACCAAGATTACTTTATCCAGCAAAGCTATCATTTAGAATTGAAGGTCAGATAAAGAGCTTCACAGATAAGGAAAAGCTAAAGGAGTTCATCACCACCAAACCAGGATTATATGAAATGCTGAAAGGTATCCTTTAAGAAGAGGAAGAAGAAGAAAAAGGTACAGATACAAATTATGAACAACAAATACGCATCTATCAACAAGTGAATCTAAGAATCTAGTGAATAAATAATCTGATGAACAGAATGAACTGGTGAATATAATAGAATCAGGGACATAGAAAGGGAATGGACGGACTATTCTTGGGCGGGGGGGGGAGGGGGGTGGGAGATGCAGGAAGAGACTGAACCAAATTCGTGCACCTATGGATGAGAACGGTGGGGAGTGAGGGCGGAGGGTGGGGTGGGAACTGGGAGGAGCGGAGTTATGGGGGGAAAAAAGATGAACAAATATAATAATCTGAACAATAAAGATTTAAAAAAAATAACTGGAAAAAATAAATAAAACCATATGTCACCTCAAGGTTCTGTGTCCCCTCTATTGCAAGTTCAACCACTGGAAGAGGGACTGTCTCAGGGGCCAGAAGGTCCCAGGATTAGAACCTAACCACACAATGGACTTGAACTGATGGAGCCCAATGCTCCAGTCAGTCCCAACTAAGAGCATCACCTATGAATGGACGGAGCCAATGAGGGACTACTTGCTCTGCTCTGACTCTCTTACGAAAGCCTCTTTCTTCCATAACTTGTTTGATCACTGGGGTGAATGAGCATCCTTAATGTTGCCCTTTCACTCTAACCCTTCAATTACAACCCTGGGAATCTCAGAGGCTCTAGGGAGGAGTACAGCCCCTCCCCTAATAAAGGAAAGAATGTGGCACTTTTGAATTCAAACAGCTGGAGGCCTGGGAGCTGCAGTCCTGGGAACAAGCTGCAGGGCCTGGTCCCTCCACCTTCAGCCTTTTCTCCAGCCTCCTAAAAGTTGCCAAGGTCATGTTATCCCTGTTACAAATTTTATCAAGAAAATGGCTTGAATAAGGATTGACTTTAAAATCTCATAGAATTTTTAAGATAATAAATAAATATAACTAAAATGAAGGGTTTTTGATAAAGCTTTTCAGTAATACTTATATATGCCTAAACATAGTTTTCCAAGGTCTGTAGTAACTTAAAACTTTGAAGCATTGCTAGGTTAAATGATACTCTAAGGTTTGCCGAAGGAGGAATACATAAGGCCACACGTGGTAAAGAATTATAAATTTACTAGTGGCCAGGTGCACAAAATTCATGCACATTAAAAGGGAATTAATAGAGGAAATATTTTAATATTGCTATTTGCCCTTTCTCTATAATAGAAGTGTCAGAGATGAAAGAAAATTAGTAAAATGTATATGAAAATCTTCCTCCTGTTAGAGTCTTGGGCATGCCGTGGGACCCAGAGTCAAGTCCCTGCCCACCCGCGTGCACCTTGAAATTGCACAAGACCCAGACCCAGCTGACTCCACCCCCATTAGGTGAGATCCAGACCTGGCCGGCCCCACCACCATCAAGACCTGCCAGGTGGGGGGCGCAGCCTCAGGTCCCCCGTCAAGCCGCGTTGGGTGGGAGGCCTTGCTGGGCGAGGGGCGCAGCCTGAGGACCTCCAGCCTGGCGCTGGGGCAGGGGTGCAGCCTGAGGTCCCCTGTCAAGCCCTGCCCGGCATGGGGCATGGCCTGAGGTCCCCCATCAAGCCCTGCTGGGCGGGGGGCACAGCCTTGGGTTCCCCAGCGTACCCTCAGGTCCCCCGGCCCAGTGCTGGTGCATGGGACATGGCTGAGGTCCCCCTTCAAGCCCCTGTGGGTGGGAGGCGTGGCCTGAGGTCCCCCGGCCCAGCGCTGGAGTGGGGGATGCAACCTGAGGTCCCCCTCAAGCCCCACCAGGAGGAGGCATGGGCCTGAGGACCCCCGCTGGGTCAGGGGTGCAGCCTCAGGTCCCCTGCCCCACCCCGACCTGGTGC
>NW_006300234.1:130305-133707 GCF_000327345.1 Myotis davidii | reverse complement strand
GAGAGGGCATGATGAAGTGAGGGTCAATTTGC
This sequence comes from Myotis davidii, assembly GCF_000327345.1. Taxonomy (NCBI): domain Eukaryota; kingdom Metazoa; phylum Chordata; class Mammalia; order Chiroptera; family Vespertilionidae; genus Myotis; species Myotis davidii. Next base: position 133,675 of record NW_006300234.1, on the reverse strand, counting down.
ATATTACCTCTTTATTATATAGGATTAGGTCATCTGGAAAATCAGATGGGTTGAGCCCCAAAATGGCACCAGCACCCAGGGATGGAGAGTCAGAGATTTTAATATATATATTTTTTATTGATTTCAGAGAGGAAGAGAGAGGGAGAGAGAGAGAGAAACATCAGTGATGAGAGCAAATCATTGATTGGCTGCCTCCTGCATGCTCCACAATGGGGATCCCGCCCAAAACCCAGGCATATGCCCTGACCAGGAATCGAACCATGACTTCCTGGTTCATAGGTTGATACTCAACCACTGAGCCACACCAATAGGGTGGGAGTCAGAATCCTAGGAAGGTCCAGAGGAAAAGGATAATGGTCTTAGCACGTGAAATGTGGTCTAAGTGAAAGAGAATGTTAGTTGTGAAGTGGTCTAAAGGTCAGTTGCCCGGCGTGGAGTGGTTGATTTAATTATTTGATCAAACCTAACAGATACAAGTTATTAAAACTCTAGATATTTTTAAATAATATGAAATACTGAAACATTAATTGCTAGACAAGTTTTAAGTTTGCCTGCCTTTTAGCTTTTATTGCAGAAAGTCTATAAAGTGTACTTGTGACTATTAATATAATGTCTGGTGCTTTGTTGAAGGTGTGTTATTTGAAAGTAAGTGTATGTTTAAAGTGCATTCATAAACTAAGAAATTCTGGTCATTTACTTTTGGGTTATCATTGAAAAATTGTAATTTCTAAGAGTTAAAAATTCAAATTAAATTAGAAAAAAAATAATACGGTTGTGATAATAGAAGGCATAAAGTATAGAGATACATTTTTGCAGGACAAGGATTGAAATTGAATTATTCTAATGATGATTATTTCTAAATAGCTTAAAAGGTTTGTGAAAATTGTAGAAAAGTTTGTAAAAGTTTTAAGTTTGTAGGAAAAAAAAAAAAAACAGGCTCCAGTCCCCTTCCTCCACCTAATTTCCCCCTAAGGACCTAGAGATGCTTTCATTACACTTTTTCATGCCTTTGTTGGTGTGGGGGAAATCTGCCTGTCCAGCGGCTGTGGAGTAAGTCCTTTCTCAAAGCAGGGCAATGCTGAGATGAAAGGATATGGAGTTACCTGCCCACACAACAGTCCCCAGGTGACAACTGTGAGTCAGGACCCGATCACTCCAGATGGCTGAAAGTACTCCTTCTCTCCTAGTATTTCTAACAACCCCACTTTTTCTTTCTTTTTTTTAAAAAAATCAACATATCTTCCTTCTCCAGGTCTTTCAAAGCAGACCACTTGTACTGTGAACTAAGTTCACATTTGTTTTTCTTTCTTTTTTTTTTTTTACATATTTTATTGATTTTTTTACAGAGAGGAAGGGAGAGGGATAGAGAGTTAGAAATATCGATGAGAGAGAAACATCGATCAGCTGCCTCCTGCACACCCTCTACTGGGGATGTGCCCGCAACCAAGGTACATGCCCTTGACTGGAATTGAACCTGGGACCTTTTAGTCTGCAGGCCAACACTCTATCCACTGAGCCAAACTGGTTATGGCTAAAAACCCCACTTTTTAAAAGAGGAAAGCAACCTACATTCCTTACCCGGAAAGACTGCCATGAACCACATGACCAAGCAAGGTACCAGGCTATTTCCCCAAGGCACCCACAATGGCTTCAAAATCATTCTTCATTTCTTAAAGCTTTCTGGTGATATCCAGAGTCTGGACATGTCTCTTTCAGATATGACATTCCAGTCAAAGTCTTGCTTAATCCACAATTGGAAACTGGTTTTATTGAATTCATGCAAAGAATCCTATTGCCATGCCTCACTTATTAAGAACTAGAGGCCTAGTACATGAAATTCATGCACTTGGGGAGGTCCCTCAGCTCAGCCTGCACCCTCTCACAGTCTGGGAGCCCTCAGGGAATGTCCGACTGCCGGCTTAGGCCCAGGGAGAGTGGGCCTAGACTGTCAGTCAGACATCCCTTGTGCTATTGTGGTGGCAGGAGAGGCTCCCGCCACTGTCACTGTTCTTGCCAGCTGTGAGCCTGGCTTCTGGCTGACCAGCACTCTCCCTGTGGGAGTGCACTGACCACCAGGGGGCTGCTTCTGCGTTGAGCATCTGCCCCCTGGTGGTGAGTGCACACCATAGAGACTGGTCAACTGGTCGACTGTCTGCCCCCTGGTGGTGAATGCACATCATAGCAAGCAGTTGGGTGCCTTAGCATATCGTTAGCATATTAAACTCTGATTGGTTGAACGGACGACTGGATGATTGGACACTTAGCATATTAGGCTTTTATTATATAGGATTGCCAAATTCTGGAGGGATCAGGTAGGGAGTAAAATATATAATTTACCAAATTGCTTTAAGAAAATAAACAAGTTTCCTTATGTCTGAAAAATAAAAGGATTAAAAATTAACAATACTTCCAAAAAAGGTTATAAAAACTATATAATTATTTTCAGTTCATTCAGTCCTATAATCAGTTTTTTGTTTCTCCCGATTTTTCCTGCCAGTACTTCCATAAATTCATATACTCTAGTTCTAATAATTTTCATCCAGTTCAATGAGGATGATCTGAAAATGTCAGAGTCTTTTCCATGGATCCCTCAGAAGATGTAACATTTTTCTAAATGCATTACAACAAACTGTCTCTAAATGACAAGAAGAAATTTAAAATGACATGGTTATGAATTTGATTATAATGCAAATGACATGAAACCTTGTCCTTTCTGCAAAACACAATATTTCAGAATAACAATTAGAATTATAAGTGAAAGTATATCAGAGTTATTATTTCTTTATTTGAAAAAGCTTCCCAGTTACCTTAAGTATAAAATTTTTCCTTCATAAGGAGAGAAAATAAATCCTTGAGGCATTCCAGGGCCTATTGGAATAAACTAAAGCCAATTCTAGGTCAAAAAAATTTCTTAAAATTCAAACCCTAGGAAGGTTGTCAAATTTATTTAACCAAAAGATTATATATCATCTTTATTATTATGAAACAGTATTAGATTATTCATTCATTCAAAGTGACAAAAGGGTATTAAACACAAACATAGGCTAGCAAAACTTCAGTTCCACATTAAAGATCACCTTTTTAAAGCATTAATATAATATACTAAAGGCCCGGTGCACAAAAATTTGTGCACTTGCGAGGAAGGGGTTGTCCCTCAGCCCAGCCTGTGCCCTCTCGCAGTCTGGGACCCTTCAGGGGATGACCACCTGCTGAGTTAGGCCCACTCCCCGGGGGATTGGGCCTAAGATGGCAATCAGACATCCCTCTGGCACCCTGGCAGCCCTCAGGGGATGTCCACTTGCCTACAGGGAGCAGACCTAAGCTGCAGTTGGACATCCTTAGCGCTGCTAAGGAGGCAGGAGAGGCTGCC
>NW_006300234.1:123983-129969 GCF_000327345.1 Myotis davidii | reverse complement strand
CTTGGCTTCCTCCATCACTGGAGCAAGCAAGCCTCCTGTTCGCTTCAGCTGCCTGGCTGCTGGCCGCCATCTTGGTTGGCAGTTAATTTGCATATCGCCCTGATTAGCCAATGGGAAGCATGTCAGTGGCACGGTTAATTACCATGTTTGTCTATTATTAGATAGGATAACAATTTTAATAATTTATAGAACTTTTGCTTCGTGGGCCGAAACAGGAAAGACTTTTTTCCCCTTTTAACAGACTAGAAAAGACTAAACAAATTCTGCATTATCTTACTTTAGATTCATTTACTTAATTAAATATATTATTCAGATTACCTATAATTTCCTTTTTAATATTTCTCTTCACAACTCTTCCATAACTTTCACAAAGCTTTCTACAACATTCACAAGCCTTTTTATCCATTCAGAAATAATCAGCTTGAAACTCTCTTTTTCCTTCAAAAATGCATCTCCGTGCCTCATGCCTTCTATTACCAAAACTATACAATTTCTTTCCAATGAGTTAGACTTCTTAACTCTTAGAAACCTTAATTTTTAGGTGACCAACAGAAAGTAAGCAGTTAGCATTCTTTAGATTGGCAAATACATTCACTAACAGTTTCAGTGGTGTTTTCTAGCTTTTCTGTAATAAAAGGTCAAAAGTAGGCAAACACAAATTAATATTTCAGTATCCATTTATTTCAAAAAATCTAGCTATTTAATAATTTCTACTATTTAAACCAGCAGAACTCCAAAGTTTTAAGTTACCAAGGACTTTACTTTTTTTTCTTTACAATGTGGGAGTGGCCCCTGCCCAAGTTCACTTTTATAGCTCAAGCCCTTCTAGGAGAAAAACTTGGGGGGTTTAAAAGGTTTACCTATATAATCAAAGCACAATATGCAAATCGACCAAATGGCCAAACAGCGGAATGACCATCTGGATGACCATCCAGGACCACACTATGACACACACTGGTGCCAGGCCAGCCAAGGCAGGTGGGATGCAATTGGTTGGGGGCCTGACCATCGCCCCATGATCGTTCTGCAGAGGGAGGCCCAGGCCACCAGCTGGTGGGGTGATAAATGGGGGTGGGAGGGGGAGAGATCCATGATTGCCCCAAAGAGGGAGGCCCAGGCCACCGACTGGCAGGCTGTGGGAAGCCCGGGTCCCAGGTACTGGAGGGAAGCTGGTGCTGGTAGCCAGGGGAAGATTTCTCTTCACAACTCTTCTATAACTTTCACAAATAATGTGCAAGGCCTACTCTTGCACAACCCAGACAAGAGCTTCACACTGTCTTCCCAAACACAAATCTCCTCTTGTTCCTAGTTAAGAGGATATTTAAGAGTGAGGCAAAGTAGTATTTCAGTAAAATACCCTTTTCCTTTTTCTTCATTGGCAGATAAGTGTAAGTAGCCCAATACCCCAAGATCCGTCCCAATGGAATATTTTTGGGAGGATTGAGCCACCAGCACACATCACTGAACAATTTAAGCAAGATTATAGGCAAAGTTACACCAGGCAAAAAACACCCTAGTATACAATATTTACAAGTGCACACAACCCACAGACAAGAACCTCACACCATAATCCTTTTCCTTCCAGCCACAGAAACCTCAGAATGCGCTGCATTAAACACACACACAGTGAGCCACATAACACACACACACACACACACACACACACACACACACACACACACACACACACACACACACACTGAAGTAGAGCAATGTCTCTTGTCCCAGAGTGGATCAGACTGAGGGCTTGGAGACCAGGCAAGGACCACTGGAGGTCCCTTGCCACCCTGACCTGATGATGCTCACCCAGTAAATGCATGCCTTTACCCCAGATGAGAGCAGCCAATGCTTCTCATGCCATACAAACACATTTGATTCCTCCTTCTGTCATACAGAAATGCTTGATTCAACTTACATCTTAGGTGAGATGACGGGGATTGCTGAGGCTGTGATTGGGATTCAAAACAGGAAAATTCCTGGCAATGCTGCAAATAAAAGAGTCCAGGCCTCAGCCGCAGGAATCTTCAGTCCAGGCAGCAAGCAGGATCCCTGGTACTCACCTCAGAGGAGTCCCTTGCTTATGTCTCTCCAGAGTTGCCAGATTATGTAAACAGACAACCAAGGGGTCTGAGCTGCCTGTCACTACTTTAGCCAATTATGCAGAGACAGGGTTGTATCAAATATGAGTGTTTATACCAATACTGCCAGCTGTATGGGAGAGCAGCACATCATCCACAAAAATCTGCTCTGTACCCCACCATAAACCAGGTGCTTATATTGGGTAGAAGGACAAAGATTACACGGGGAAGTAGGAATTACAGGCATGGGAAAGTAGGCATGGGATAATCATTACAGATTACAAGTCATCCAGGCTGCAGGGGTAGGGGAGGGGAAGGTCGCAGGAGGGTGGGCACCTCTGGGCACCCTAGAACCAAATTGCAGGTAATAGGGTTGGGGGTTGTAAAGAGCAAGTGCCTCCTGCCACAAGGTTGTAAATCTTACCATAATGATAGGCGGTTCTCAGGAAAAGGGTGGACTGCATTCCGATGTTAGCTCCCATGTCCCAGGGTGTACAACTCTTGGTGAGGTTAGAATGTGCTTTCTCTCATCAGAACAGAACCATCATAGTTAACAACATGATTAATATTTCTTATAGTTATAATTAGTTCCCAATATTCTATTTCTGCCCATAACATTTTCTATCCTAAGTTTTAAAATTAATTAGGTGTGCTTAATATGCTTGAAAAATTACAGGGGAAGCTCTGCCAAGTAAGAATTAATAACTATGTTTAATTATATACATACATTTTAATTAAAATGGATGATCTGGAAATTTCAGTGTGCTCTAGGAAGGTACTTGCAAAGATTCAGAGTTGAGTTCAAATAGGAAATTCTTAGGGGTAGCAAGTGTCCTTCTGTGACACCAGGCAAGCCTAGAGTAATAGTTGCTTATGAGAGTCCTCTGGCTGTAGTACTCCAGATGTTTGTGATTCACACATTGGGACATTTATGACTTATTTACATTATTCAGTACCCACTTCCAATGAGGCCAGTGCATAAAAATATTGCATATTGTTTATTCTTTATATATTAAAACTCTATATTAAATCTAAGAATATAAACTTTTATGTCATTTCATAACAATTATTATTTGCCAAGAAATATTATCTTAGAATATTATATCTTACTTAACAGTAAGGTTCTTTGTCATTTGTTTTATGGTCAAGTCTATAACCATGTCATTTTAAGTTTGTCATTTATCACTCTTATGACTTTGTTCAAAATATTACTAATTTTTTAATGTTTGTTTATATTATTTATTTATTTATTTATTTATTGTTTAAAGTATTACATAAGTCTCCTTCTCCCCTCCCCCCCGCCCCCCATTGATCTCTCCCTGGCCGCCCCAACCCTCCTCAAAATATTACTAATTTTTAAGAAATCTCTGTTTTCCAGATATAAGGAAGCTTATTTTTATTTCCCTATACAGTAGGTCACGTCGGAGATACATTCCTACTGCGCGATGTAACATGATTTTTGCCGTAAGTTGGAACCCACCTACATAAGCACCTACATCACTCACATGGAGCACATACCCAGCAGTAATGAAGTGAAACAGTAAAAAAAAAATTTAAAAGAAAGATAACAATTCCTGACCTTACTTGTGGTAAATAAATAATAAAAAACATAAAGCACATATGTACATACGTCGAAATGACGGAACTTTTTTTAAAAAAATAAATATATGGGAGATGATGATGTAACCACAAAATGACATACGTCCAGTCCGACGTACCCTGAGGACTGCCAGTAATGATTTGGTAAATTATATCTTCTTAAGCAATATGGAAGCATTTATATTTTTCTCCCTACCTGATTCCTCCAGAATTTGATAACTCTCAATAAGTGAGTATTATTTTCAGAGCAATATATTTATTTGAATAAATCCAATAAGAATCTATTTTCTTTATAAAACTAGGTTCCAATTATTAAGCAAGATTTTTACTGGAATGCCATATCTGAGAGACATGCCAGGACTCTGGATGTCACCAAAAGTCTTAAGGAATAAAAGGTTGACTTTAAAGCCAGTAAGAATATCTTGGAGAAATGGCTTGGTTCCTTGCTGTGCACTTGATTCACAGCAATCTTTTCAGATAAGAAATGAAGTTTGTTTTTCTGGGAGATGGCAGAGAGAATCTCAAGACATTTGGGGGACCTCAATAACGAGGAATCCACCAAAACCTTGCAGGCAAAGCCAGATGGCAACTGTGTGACTTGCCTTCTATGCCCTGAGAGGCTGACTGAAACTCAATCTGAATATTCCTTGTAAGTAAAATTCCAGCAAAGTAAATTTGAAAAAAAAGCCTATATAATCAATTACTATTCTTATTGTGTTTATCCAAATTATCAGGTCAAGTTAAAACCTAATATAGTGTCTTTAATAAAAATGAGGGTGATTTTAGGGAGAGAAATTCTGTTTCAATAAAAATCACAATGCCCAATTATAGGTATTAAACCCCAGTGTAGTTAACTGTCTTCAAACCTCAGCACCTAACAACATCACCAGAGATATTCTACCTATAGACAGTCTGTCAAATTGTCATTGCTTGCTTTCTTTCCAGCAAAAGCCTTACATTTAGAAATCTTCTCAATTGATTTATAATTTACTATATTGATTAACCTTTGTGTTCTTTCTGTTTTCATAGGATATATGCCTATGACCCTATTAAATACCTAATTACTTATTTATCTTGAATTAAATCTATTTTTATAAGTCCCCAGAAGAACCTCATCCTGATACTCTCATAAGCTCATTGAGGACCTCAAGCTTTTCTTCAAGAAACAAAAACCAATTACATATAAGTAATGTAATAAGTAAACATTTATATAATTGTCCTACACTCTTTACAGCATAGCCACCCTCACACCACCACACTAGCCTTCGGGACTGGCCATTACAAACCCTTCTCTCTAGGTAACTTGAATGAATTCAGATTCTCAGGTGATAATCTTGAAAGCCAGCCTGAAGCAATTACAGAAGATGTACCTTTGCCTATGTTCTGCAGTTTTGAGCCCATTATTAAGAATAACATCATTGCCCAGCCAGCGTGGCTCAGTAGTTGAGCATCAATCTATGAACCAGAAGATCATGGTCTGATTGCCGGTTGGGGCACATGCCTGGGTTGTGGGCTCTATCCCAGTGTGGGATGTGCAGGAGGTGGCTGATGGATAATTCTCTCTCATCATTGATGTTTATGTCTCTCTTCCCCTTCTGAAATCAATAAAAAATATATTTTAAAAAATAATATCATGAAAAACTAGAAGGAGGAAGTTGAATACATCCAAGTGTTCTGTTTTTCTTCACCACCAGGGAGTTAAAATATCTGGACCTGTTTACCCACTAGAACCTTGAAATTGAAGCCCATACTATTTGACTGAAAGTGCCTTTGCCTATGCTACTGTCAGTCTTTCTGTTCTATGTGTCTAGATTGGGGTGGATAGGATGCACTCCTCAAGACTCATGACTTCTGGGCAAAGGCCAGCATGCAAAACTCTAGGTCCTCAGTGATGTTTTTTACTACAGGGAGGACTTCTTTTTAGTCTCATGGGGTGTATATGAACTTATTTTAGGCAGAAAATTGTTTATTTCCAATATATCTTTTGTTAGTGATTGCTGGACTTGATGGTATTCTTTAAACGGATGGCTAGTGCTCAATTAGCCAGTGATGGGGAGGGAGGCACTAGTGGAAATGCACAAAGGAAAGGGTATATGGAAAGGAGATCATGGGTAACTCAGATCAGTTACAAGGAGTCAAAGAAAGGTCTGCAGATGGACTGTATTATGAAATTTTCTGAGTCAAGTAAGTTGACTAACTGAGCCTATAGGTCCTCTTCACCTTCCAGGGTATGTATTTGCCTGGGCTACATGATCTCACTTCTCATTCTCTCCTCCCCTTGACTCTGACTGGCTCTCCTGCTGAGCACC
>NW_006300234.1:116288-123966 GCF_000327345.1 Myotis davidii | reverse complement strand
CACCTAGATGTGTTTACTTACATCTATCAAGATATTTTTTGCATCAATTTATTTGTTACCTGTAAACTTGATTGAATAGATAACTGGTGGAATGTTGGCTGGTTATTAAGTAGTTTCAGCCACACACTGAAAATACATAAATATTCTCAACTGATTAATAATCATTAAATTTTTAACCTAAATGTCCTTTGGCCTCCCCCATGTTTGACCTTCACATTGGCTGCCTTTTCCTTCCTGCATCAATAAGAATTACCTATATGAGTATCAGGGACTTATATTTACTGCTGACACCCCATCTTTATGTTCAGTGTATGGGCTGTCATATTCAAAGACAAACCAGTTTTTTTCTCCCAGGCTTGTAAGCAAAGCGTCAAAGAGGATACCAAAAGCCACAATCCCAACAGGGTATCAGCTATTGGGCTGTGATTGCTTATATAGATACTACTGGCCTGGTGCACAAAATTCATGCACGGAGGGGGGGGGGTTCCCTCAGCCCGGCCTGCACCCTCTCCAATCGGACATCCCCTTCGCAATCTGGGACTGCTGGCTCCCGACTGCTCACCTGCCTGCCTGCCTGATCCCCCACAACTGCTCTCCCCTGCCATCTTGATCTTGCCCCCAAATGCTCTCCCCTCCCAGCCTAATCTCTCCTCCACCTGCCTCTGCCTGCCTGGTCACCCCTAACTGCCCTCCCCTGCCAGCCTGATCTGACCCCCAGTGTCCTCCCCTGCCAGCCTGGTTGCCCCCAACTGCCCTCCCCTGCTGGACTGATCTTGCCCCCAATGGCCCTCCCCTGCCGGCCTGATCTCACCCCTAACCACTCTCCCCTGCCAGCCTGATATCACTCCCAACTGCCCTCACCTGCTGGTCTGATCTCACCCCCAACTTCCCTTCCCTGCCAACCAATTTGGTTCTGATTGGTCGGTTTCTATGCCAGTCAGTGTCTCTGGGCCTATCTCAGGGCCTTTTCAGAGAGGCGGGGCTGATCAGCAGCCCCCAGGGAGGCCCGGAGAGAAACAGAGGTGAAGTTGCTGATGAAGCCCCGATAGAAAGGGAGAGGCAACAGCTGATCAACAGCTGCCACAGAGACTATGAATCAGACTCTGCCTCTCTCTGGGCCTCTATTGGGACCTGATTCACAGCCCCTTCAGCAGTCAGTGCTGGGTCGCTATAGCAACCCAGCATTGACTGCGGGACTGACTTCTGGTTGTTATGGACCCTGGGTTTTTATATATTAGGACTAGAGACCCAGTGCACAAAATTCATGCACGGTGGGGGGGGGGCAGGTCCCCTCAGCCCAGCCTGCACCCTCTCCAATCCAGGACCCCTTGGGCGATGTCCGACTGCCGGTTTAGGCCCGATTGTCAGACATCCCTCTCACAATCCAGGACCCCTGGCTCCTAACTGCTCACCTGCCTGCCTGCCTGAATGCCCCTAACTGACCCTGCCTGCCATCCTGATCGCCCCCTAACTGCTACCCTGCTGGCCTGATTGGCACCTAACTACTACCCTGTTGGCCTGATTGACACTGCCCCCCTCCTCTGCCAGCCTGGTTCCCCCTACCTGCCCCCTGCCAGCATGGTCACCCTTTACTGACCCTCCACCCCCGCCGGCTTGGTTGCCCCTCATGGCCCCACCTGCTGGCCTGTAACTTCCTTTTAACATTTTCCCTTATAAACCTTCTATAATTTTCACAAACCTTTTTTACAACTTTTAGGAATAACTAGTTTTCAAAATGCATCTCTATGCACCATACCTTCTATTATCAAAATCATACAATTTCCAACTATTCCTAGAAGCCTCAATTTCCAATAACCAAGAAAAGCAAACAACCAGCATTCCTTAGATTGACCCCTATGAACATATTTTAAACATACTTAGTTTCAAAGCACATTTTCATCAAAGCAAAAGACATCACAGCTCCAAATTCACTTTACAGACTTTTGGCAACAAAGATAAAAGCAGGCAATCTAGTAATAAAAGCTGAAATAAGTTAATCTGATCTGCGCACGTGGCTAAATTTTTCCCAGAAACTTGTACTTTTAGAGATGGCCCAGACTAGAGTTTTTGACCAGGCACTTGCATTTCAAGGGTCCTAGGTACCGCAGGGAAGCACTTGTAGAAAGTGCTGAAGGGCCTCAAGCACTGTTGTAAACCCAAACCCTGCAGTGCTCCTCCACTCTATCTGGTGATCTACTGCCCTGATGTATGGAAAATGGCCTGATCTACCACCCCATCCAGCTTCAAATGCTTGCCAGCACATAGTGTGATGTGAACACCAGGCAAGGGCATTCTCTCCTTGGCTCCCCTAACATTCTATTGAAAACCAGAATCCCGACTCGTCCCCACAAGACCACTGCAAGGAGCTGGAAGAAATTAGGTCTGTGGGGATCAGGTCCAAGGAGGCACTGAGGGGATGAGGGGATCCTCTGCTCATGCATGGCTGGGTCCATCTGTGGTAGGGGATACCAAGAACAGCAGATCAACCAGCCTGGGCCAGGATCCAAAGAACTTAGCATTCCCTCTCCCCCAACCTTGGACAGGTGGAGGAAAAAGGCAGGAGAGTTGGAGAGGATCTCCAGCAATAGAAATCCTAACAAGGGAACAGGCCAGCTGGTCATTTCCCTCCTTTTATGTGCCTCAGTTTCTCTCCCCAACTATCTAAATAGCCGTGAGGACCCAGAGAGCTGAGTTACCAGCTCTTATGTGCACTCCCTGGACGGGTCAGAGTTTAATTACAGGTATATTCCGGAGTCTCTATGATGCCCCTGCATGTCTTACCGAGTTCAACCCCAGACACCTCTTTGAGGTCCTTACTCGCATAAGAATATTTGAGATTCTTGAACCAGAGGGAGGAATTTGCCTCTTTGATCTTCGGAGCCTGGGTAGGGACCCAAGCACTCATTTAGTCATTGGTTGGATTTTTCTTGCAACTGGCAGGTAGCCTATTGCTTTATAACCCAGTCCAACTACCAGTTTATCCTTCCACGGGAGCCTTTTTATGTGGCAGCTGCCTAATGGTTTTTGACTGGCTTTCAATGGCCTAAAGGCTGGAGACTTTTGGAAAGTGAAAGAGAAAAATGATCACTGAAGATGGCAGCCTGATTAAGTGGCTGACGGGCACCCAGCAAGGCCTCCAAAATTACTAAGGAAACATCAAAAGAAACAATAGGGTCCATAGACTTACCATTTGATGTGGAGAGGTTGGATACCAGACCAAGTCCCCGAAGCTGATAACCGGAATGGTAAGCCAAGCTTTTTCCCCAGGGTCCTGTCTTGGGACATCGAAGCATGAGCTCTATGGACCAGAAGATTTAAGCAAAAGTGTGGAAAATTTATTACAAGCAGATTCAGACTCCCTGCACGAGGAGTAGGGCCCAATAATGGGCTGCCTGTGAAGCCTTGTACTCTAGGGGTATATATTTGCTACAAGCCTGCTCTATGTCTATCCATGTCATCACCTGGATTGATTCCCCCAATGTTCTTGCCCAGCAACAGACCTGAACTTTCTCTGCTTCTATGTGTTCTTTCTCTGTTCCTATGATGAACTTTCTTTGTTTCTATGCCTTCGTACACCTTGTTGCTGCAGCGCTCCCTTGTTTTCCCATCCCTTCCACTTTGAGTCCAGAAACATTTTATTATTTCTGCATGGTTGGTTCCTGTGATTAGGCTTGCTCAAACTTCCGTGTCTGCCCCTGCCTATCTTCCACCGGCCTTTGTTTTACACTGGACCCCTGCCCTATCTCCCTGCATTTCAAGCTAACTTCTCTCAGTATTAAATTTACTGGTGCCATTAATTGGCCAAACCTCTCCATTGCCCACTTTATAGTGGAGGTGTTAGGGGCAGAAATAGAATATTGGGGACCAACTATAATTATAGAAATATTAATCATGCTCTGTTAACCGTGACTGTTCTGTTCTGATTAGAGAAAACACATTCTAACCTGGCTGAGAGTTCTATGCCCTGGTACATGGGAGCTAATATTGGAATGCAGTCCATCCTCCTTTCCCAAGAACTACCTACCATTATGGAAAGGTTTACAACCTCGTGGCTGAAACAATCTAGTCCTGGAGGTGCCCATCCTTTGCAACCTCCAGTCCCTATTGCCTATAATCTGGTTCTGGGGGTGCCCAGAGGCACCCCGCTCTGCAACCTCCAGCCCTCGTTGCCTGTAAGCTGTAATAATTATACCTTACCTACTTTCCTGCTGGAAGCCAATTTCAGCATGTCATAATTACAAGAGTTTCATCGAAAGGTTGATGGAACTTGAGGACTCAACAAGGGCTGAGTCACATATGTTATCACCCATTGGGAATGGCTGAAGTCATTTCCCCAAACCTGAAAAGGATGCATTGAATGATTGCTTGCTGCTGGACAGCTCAGGGCATCTTAATCTACATGTTGTTGCCTCCTACTGGCCAAACACCTGAATAGCCGTAGGCAAATTCCCCCATTCTGACAATGCTTCTGTATACAAAACCTGACCCTTTGATGTGTATATCTCTGCCTCACCTCAGGACAATTTGTGTTAATAAAAAGCATGGGGTGCTGAGATGAGGAGATCTTAATTTCTTTAGCTAGACTCCTCTGGCCCCCAAATGCCTTTCAAAATTATATTTCGTCTCTGGACTCCTTATTAAGTTATGCATAACCCCTTCTCCAGATTGCTGAACCCTTCTAGATGCTGGAACAAGAACCCCGGCACTTTCCCATGCCTGTAATTCTTACTTTCACATGTAATCTTCATTCTTCTACCCAATATAAGCAGCTGGCTTATGGGGAGGGGCAGAGAAGATTTTTGTGGAATACCTGCTGCTCTCCCATACTGCTGGCATTATTGGAATAAACACTCATATATGATACAACCCTGCCTCTGCTTAATTGACTCAAGTAGTGACAGGCAGCCCAGACCCATTCGTTATCTGGTTACAGTGCCAGGCTATGTTGCAAAAGAAGCTTGAGGGACTTAGGTAAAATTTCTCCCAGTTGGCAAATATGCATCCTAAAGTGGTGTCTCAAAGGCACTGTGGACTGGTTCCCCATCTATGGAAAGACAGATAAATTTCCAGCTGAGAGTTAAGAGGTATCCTTGCTAGTCTCTGGACTATTCTGGGCTGTTGTCATGTCATCCAAGAACCATAGTAGGGTAGGTTCCCTTTTTTCTTGGAAATATCCAGGGTGTAGAGTGCATTCCCCATGCCCTGAGGCAGACTTACCAATGATCCCAAAGATGACCAGTCACAGGGAGGATGGACTCACTCTGCTCAGACAGGTGGGTTCCACGCCACAGGGATATCCTGCCATCCTGGTGCAACCCAGGTATAGAGTGTTACCCAGTGCCCTGAGGGAAGACTTACAAATGGTCACAATGATGACTGGGCACTGTAACAATAGACTCACTCTGCTCAGACAGGCAGACTTTATAGGAAGACAATCTCAGCAAGGCGCCCGTTGCTTCTCTGCCTCCAGCCTTACTGGAGGTCCCCCCCCCCATTGTATCTGTCCATAGAAGGAGTACTTAGAAAACTCAGCCCACAATTCTCATCTTTAATAGTTGGGTTAGTGACCTGTTGCCCTGCTTTTCATGTTCCCAAAAGCCCTGGCCCTCAAAGGGAAGGGAGAGTCTCCCTGTTAAATTATCCCTGAGGCTCTCATAGAAGTTGGTTTCAGGGACCAGAGAAGATTCCTGGTGACTTGTGTATGTTAGCTGGGCCAGACAGATAGAGACGGCACCTTGGGCCCTGAGACCAAATCCTGTTGGCCTTCTCTAAGAATATTAGAAAGTGGCAGGTATCCCTTATTTTCCAAGCCAAATGAGTTTGGGCTCTTATTTATCTAGCAAAATGTTTTGTTTAGATCCTCAGAAAGCAATTCCAATTGAAAAGCCAGTTTAAAAGCAGCCATACTTTTTTTTCTGTCCTTTTTTTCTATCTCAATTCCTACCTATAGCCTAGGGTCTCTCAACCCTTAACCCTTATCTCCACCTCAAGGATTTCAAGAGGCTCAAAGAAAGTCAGTCAGAATTTAACTCCAGACACAAAGGAAGGAAGAGAAAGGGAAGAAAAGAACATCCCTCCAGTCAATGGGCAAGGCTTCCTCTCTCTCTATTGGAACTAGTAAACTGGCAGGGAAAAGTATCAGGGAAGGGACTTGTGTGATTTTACAGGGTTCCTGAGTGTGTGGGCTTTGTCTTGCAGTTGACAGGTTGCCTTGCTCAAACTTCCCCTGTCCATGACCAACTTATCCTGTCATGGGAGTCTTCTAGCAGTGAGAGCCCTAAAGGTTTTCTTTTTAAAAAATCTTTATTGTTGAAAGTATTATATATGCCCCCTCAATTCCACTCCCCCACTGACCTCTTCTAGCCTGACCCCGCCCTGCCCCCCTATTTTTGTCCATCAGTTTATGTTGTTCATTCCACAAATGAGTGAGATCATGTGATATTTATCTTTTCCCTTAGCATAATGCTCTCCAGTTCCATCCACGCTGTTGCAAATAGTAAGAATTCCTTCCTTTTTACAGCACGCGTAGTATTTCATTGTGTTAGTTGTACTACAGCTTTCGAATGAACTCATCTGCTGATGGGCATTTAGGCTGTTTCCAAATCTTAGCTATTGGAAATTGTGCTGCTAGGAACATAGGGGTGCATATATCCTTTCTGATTGGCGTTTCTGTTTTCTTGGGATATATTCCTAGAAGTGGGATTACTGGGTCAAATGGGAGTTCCATTTTTATAAATGGTGTTGGGAAAATTGGACAGATACATGCAAAAAAATGAAACTAGACCACCAACTTACACCATGTACAAAAAAAACCTCAAAATAAAGGACTTAAACATAAGACAGGAAACCATAAAAATCTTAGAAGAATCATAGGCAGCAAAAGAGCAGACATATGTCATAGCAATATCTTTACTGATAAAACTTCTAGGACAATGGAAACTACGGAGAAAATAAACAAATGGGACTACATCAAAATAAAAAGCTTCTGCACAGCAAAAGAAACCATAAACAAAACAACAAGAAAACCCACTGCATGGGAGAACATATTTGCCAATGTTATCTTCAATAAGGGTTTGATCTCCAAAACTTACAGGGAACTTATACAACTAACAAAAGGAAAATAAACAATCCAATCAAAAAATGGGCAAAGGACCTAAATAGACACTTTTCATAAGAGGACATACAGAAGGCAGACAGACATATGAAAACGTGCTCAAAGTTAGTAATCATCTGAGAGATGCAAATCAAAACGACAATGAGTTACCATCTCACGCTGTCCGAATGGCTATCATCAACAAATCAATAAACAACAAGTGCTGGCGAGGATGTGGAGAAAAAGGAACCCTCCTGCACTGCTGGTGGGAATGCAGACTGGTGCAGCCACTGTGGAGAACAGTATAAAGTTTCCTCAAAAATTAAAAATGGAGGAGGAGAACCAAGATGGCGGCATAGGTTAACGCCGGAGTTTGCTGCCTCGAACAACCACTTCAAAAGTGAAACTAAAAGACAGAACGGACATCTCCCAGAACCATAGGAACGCTGGCTGAGTGGAAGTCCTACAACTAGGACGAAAGAGAAATGTGTACCGAGACCCAGAGGAGGCGCAGTGCTGAAGTCAAATACTGAGGTGCGGAGTGCATGCAGAGCGGGCTGGTGGCTGAGGGCAAGGTTGTTTTTT
>NW_006300234.1:106252-114519 GCF_000327345.1 Myotis davidii | reverse complement strand
TTAGGGAAGGGGAAATGGAAGCACAGGGGTGTTCCTGGGAGGGTGAGCTCACTGGGTCTTCCTTCCTAAGAATTTTAAGGGTGGAGCTTTGAGAGGAAGATCTAAATAGAATATTCAGCAGTTTTTCAGGTGTGCCCTTTCTTGTAAAAAACCAATAAAATATATTTAAAAATAATTAAAAATGGAACTTCCATTTGACTAAGATGATAATTCAAAAACTGTGGCTCTATTCTTATTATGTGTCATTCCCTACTATTATAAACTTTTAGGGGGGGTGGGCATTGGGTGTTACACCCATTTGTGTGAGACTGGTCCTGGGTTCAGCAACCTTGGTACTTGAGTTTTAGCTAGGAAAGAATTAAGAGCCAAGACCAAATCTCTAAGAAAATATTTATTTGGCTAATCACAGAGGCCTCCACTGATTGATTGGCCAGCACCAGGGCAGGGCATCGTTATTCAATACAGCTGGTCCTTTAGTCAGCTGTGGCTGGTTTTATTGCTAATGTGGACCTACAGTTGAAAAAACTGAGGCCTAGATGTTAACTTTAGGGAGGAAAGGTCACTCTGGGAGTGAGGTCCCACCCTACAATTGTCCTTTGCTAGGAATCTGGGGCTTTCTATCCTGGTTACCTTCTGTACCAGGCCCATTGTCTTTGCTCTGTTCATGTCTACCACAGTATTAACAATTAAAGAAATAAGTTCCCAGGGAGAAAAACAAATTTATCAAGAGCAAATCATTTAGCCCTAGCTGGTTTGGCTCAGTGGATAGAGCGGCATCAGACTGAAGGGTCCTGGGTTCGATTCTGGTCAGGGGCATATACCTGGATTGCAGGCTCATCCCCAGTAGGAGACATGTAGGAGGCAGCCGATCAGTGATTCTCTCTTATCATTGATGCTTTTATCTCTCCCTTTCCTTTCCTCTCTGAAATCCATAAACATATGTTGTTTTTTTAAGGGGTAAATCATTTAGCCCTGGCCAGTTGCTGTGGCAGGGGAGCACATCCCCAATGCCCAACGGTTAGAGTGTAGGCCTGCACACCAAAGCTTCGGGATTGGATTCCTGGTCAACAGCATTGGGTTGCAGGTTTGATCCCTAGGCCTGAGACAACCAATCATGTGTCTCTCCCACATCAATGCTTCCCTCCCCCACCCTCTCTCTTTCTTTCCTCTAAAATATCAATGGAAAAAATATCCTCTGGTGAGGATTAACAAGAGTAAACCATTTAGCTCTCAACAAGTATAACTTGGACCCAGGTCTGGCCCACTCCCTCTCCACTATACCATTTTCAGATTGTCTCTGCCTTCACCCACTGCTATCTGGTAGCGCCACTTAATGACACTACTACATGCCTGGCCGCCTCCACAGGCCACTGGACCAGCACCTGCGCAGTCAGTTCTGCCGGCAGCGCTCAGCCCCGCCCCTAAGAGACGCCCCGTCCTCTGGTGAGCCCCAGAGAAAACATCTTTACCATTGGTCTGCGCAGCCGCGCAGGCGCAGTTCGGGCACCACCGCGAGCCCCGCCCCTTTTCCTGTCGCCTGTCTTTTGAGTTTGGTTTGCAAGGTGACGTTGGAACCCGAGGGTGCGGAAAAGCTGGGTTGTGGACCCCCGCCAAGTCTCAGCACCACGGAGGTGCCGGGTGTTGCCGAGGGCGCGGGGCCGGTTGCCGCCGGTGGTGCGCTCCGCCCCGGGGCCCCAGCCCCTGCGCTGGGCCCGGCCCTGGCTCCAGCCCAAGGCCAGGCTAGGGCCTCGCAGCTCACCTTCCTGGTGATGCGTCCCTGCGGAAGGCAGGAGGAAGCTGCGGCCGACAGAGTCCTGAGGCAGGCTCCTGCCCTGGGGGGCAGTGCCGGGGCGGGCAAGCCTATTAGGTATCCTTCTGAAGCGGCGGGGGATGGAGAGGAGGAAGCGGGGGAGGACGAAGCCGACCTGCTGGACACTTCGGACCCTCCGGCGGGAGGAGAGAGCACGGCTAGTTTGGAGGACCTGGAGGACGAAGAGACCCACTCCGGGGGCGAGGGCGGCAGCAGGGGAGCCCGGAGGCGGGCCAGCGGTGGGGGCAGCATGTGCAAGACCTGCACTTACGAGGGCTGCAGCGAAACCACGAGCCAGGTGGCTAAGCAACGCAAGCCGTGGATGTGCAAGAAACACCGCAACAAGATGTACAAGGACAAGTACAAAAAGAAGAAAAGTGACCAGGCCCTGAATTGCGGTGGAGCCGCCTCAGCTGGCAGTGCGGGGAACGTCAAACTGGAGGTATTAGACTTTAGCTAGGGTCTTGGGGAGTGGGAGGGGGGAAAAAGCAATCCCACTCTGTGCAAACCTCATTTCCTGCCCCTGCCCACTGGCCCTGATATGGACCATGTTGCTGTGGCTGGACTTGAGGCTTGAGAGTGAGTGAGTGCTTGCCTTAAAGTTTATGCAAACGTGTGCAAAGCCTTAATAGTTCTGTTGCATCCTTTTGATAGATGAATAAATTTCAATGAAAGTGATGTTGCACATCAGAAAAGATGTAATTTCTAAGGTCTGGGATATGTACTGGAAGGACAGATAGTAAATGACTGATCCGGTTCATCACTAAAGGAGCAGGCAAAGAGACAGGAACCCAGATGAAATTGGTACTTTGGAGAAGGCAATCTCTTACTGTTTTCACTACCCTGTCTATTGTCAGTATCCTGTTTTGAGTATCAAGGTTCTTAGTACTCTGCTCCCTGTACCCCTATACTTAATACCCTATTCACAGTAAACCCATGCTTAGTCCCCTGTTCTCACTACTTTTTTTTTTAGTACCTCTGGAGAAAAATAATTAAATAATAATGGGGTATAAGCCTCAGAAGATTTTTAGATTGTTTGAACTGTGTTGACAGTTAAAGTCAGTATGCTGAAGTTGGACTGCTGACTGCAAATCTCCATTCTATCATTCCCTGGCCATGTGCCCTTGAACAGGTTATTAAACACTCTTAAGCTTAAGTTTCTTCATCTGTAAAATGGCTGTTAAAATAGTGCCTTATTCATAATGTTACTGTGAATATGTGAGGTATTCCATATTGAGTGTTCACACAGTGTCCAGCAGATAGTAAAAGTCAATAAGCCTTAGCTATTATTGGTGTCACTAGAGGCCCGATGCATGAAATTCGTGCAAGAGTAGGCCTTCCTTCCCCCGGCTGCCGGCACTGGCTTCCCTCTGGACCTGGACCCGGGCTTCCCTGGCAGCCTCGGCTTCGTCTGGAAGGATGGATGTCTGTTTAATTAGCATATTACTCTTTTATTATATATTATTAGTGGTATTCTTTGAAGTTATTACAGATAAGCAGATACTTCATCCTGTGTGTTTTCTAATACTTCAGTGCAGAGAAAACTTGAATTTTGTTAAAAGTGATTCAGAAAATAACTTTCAAAACTGAAAGCTGTCCTAGACTGTATTTTAAAAGTCTTTAAATTTCTTAGTTTTTGGCTGGACTTGAACAGCTGCCTCATTGCTCACATTTTAGATTTTGCAATTGTTTACAAATGTTCTATATATTTCTAATATCTGAAGTCACCAACATGTCGTACTTAATTCACAGATTAGAGTCTTCTGACTTCTCATTCTCTTTTATTCCATTGAGTCCTAATCTGTTTAGAGTAAAAGGACTCCTTTTAGAATTTGATGAAACCTAATGAACGCTTTTCCCAGAAAAATGCACATATGTAGGTATTTAATTTTTCATACACATTCATGGAGTTCAGGATGCCTGTGGATCTTAGGTTTAAAATCTGCCCTATCCATATCCTTGTAAAATGCAATATTTTACCATGTCTCGGATTACAAGGAATTATGGAAATAAACATCTCATTTATTACAGAGTGAAAGTCAGGTAAGGGTGGTCCTTTATCTTTTTGTATATTCCAAAAGTACCCATTCACTTCATAGTTCATTACAGAGAGAGAAGATAATATACTTCTTTTCACTTTTCAAGAAAGACGTTATTTACCTGGAACTATTGTCTTTTTTTAAATGGCCCAGCATTTCCACCTACAGTTTGAGGTAAATGTATAAAAGGTAAATTGATACTGGATTACAGTCTCTCCCCTCACCTTCCCCCGCCCCCCAAAAAAATACAACCTTAATAATGTTCCTTTTCAAAAATAATTTGGGTGATTTGTTGATGGTAGCCATTCAACAGGTGTGAGGTGATGTTTCATTGCCATTTTAATTTGCATCTCTCTGATAATTAGTGACTTTGAGCATTTTTTCATGTTTGGCCATCTGTACTAGTATGTCCACTTTAGAGAAGTGTCTGTTTAGGTTCTTTGCCCATTTTTAATTGTATTGTTTGTATTCCTTTTGTTAAGTTGTATGAGTTTCTTATATCTTTTGGAAATTAACTCCTTATCAGATGTTTCATTGGTAAAATACAGTGGGCTCTCTTGTTGTTTTGTTTATGGTTTCTTTTGCTGTGCAGACGCTTTTTACTTTGATGTAGTCCCATTTGTTTATTCTCTCATTGTTTCCCTTGACCTAGGAGATGTATGGACAAACATATCTATGAGAGATGCCTGAGATTTTGGTGCCTATGGTTTCCTCTAGGATTTTTATGGTTTCACAACTTACATTTAAGTCTTTTATCCATTTTGAGTTTATTCTTGTGTATGGTGTAAGTTGGTGTGTCTAGTTTTATTTTTTTGCATGTACCTGTCCAATTTTCCCAATGCCATTTATTGAAGAGAGTATTTTAATTCCATTGTATGCTCTTGCCTCCTTTGTCAAATATTAATTGAGCATAATGTCTTGGGTTGATTTCTGGGTTCTTTTTCTGTTCCATTGATCTATTTGCCTGTTCAAAAGTGCTGGCAAGGATGTGGAGAAAAGAGAACCTTAATACACACTGGTGGGAATGCAGACTGGTGAAGCCAGTGTGGAAATCAGTGATCCCACTTCTGGGAATATATCCTACGAAACCTGAAAAACCAATAGCGAAGATCTGGAAACAGCCCAAGTGCCTGACAGTAGATGAATGGATAAAAAAAGCTGTGGTACATTTACACCATGGAATACTATGCAGCTGTAAAAAAGAGACAGCTTGGAAGGATTTGTAGAATATGATTCTAAGTGAAATAAGCCAGTCAGAGAAAGACAAGTATCACACGGTCTTACTCATATGTGGAATCTAATGAACAAAATAAACTGAACAAAATAGGTCCAGAGACAGAAGCATGGAATAGACTGAGGAATCTCAGAGGGAAGGCAGGGGTGAGGTGTGGTGTGGGAAAAGATTAACCAAAAAACTTATATGCATATATGCATAAGCCATGGACACAGACAATAGTGTAGTGAGTGCGGGGGAGGGTGGGGAGGTGCAGGGTTTCAATGGGAAAAGAAAAGGGGTCATATGTAATACTTTCAACAATAAAGATAAATTTTTTGAAAAGAAGGTAATCATAAACAGTAATAATAAAAACAAAATGGAAAAAAAGCCATAAGATTAAACTTCAAAAATATTGCAATTTGGGGATGATTTAGGGATGGTAATTAATTGCTATAAGCAAGAAATAATAGCATACTATACCATTTGTGTTATATTTTCAGACCTTTTACCAGTTGAGATTTCAAGAACTGTATGTCTTTATCTTTATTGAACTGAGTGTAAAGAAAATACCAGTGACAGTCTGGATAGAATAAGGGCCAACTATGTAGACTGCTTTAGTAGTAGAGAGGAGGATGGATCATTGTAGGCTGAGACACTCTGGGAAGGCTTTGCAAAAAAAAATGGAAGTTTAAGACAGAAAGGGTGGCTACTTATGCTTAATCAGCTACATTTCGTATGTGCCATACACTGCTAAGCTGTAAATGAAGCCACACAATGGGATAGGTACTGTCCTATATACTAAAAGCCTAATATGTTAAGTGTCCAGTCGACTGGTCAGCCATTCAGCCAATCAAAGCGTAATATGCTAATATGCTAAGGCCGCTCAATCGCTCGCTATGATGTGCACTGACCACCAGGGGCAGACAGTGGACTGGTCGACCAGTCACTATGATGTGCACTGACCACCAGGGGGCAGACGCTCCGACCAGTAGGTTAGCTTGCTGCTGGGGTCTGGCCGTTCGGGACTGAGCAAGACAGGCCGGACACGCCCTGGAGCCCTCCTATGGTCCCTCCCTAGCTGGCCAACCTCCCGTGTCCTTCCTTGACCCCGATTGTGCACCGATGGGATCCCTTGGCCTGGCCTGCGCCTTCTAGCAATCCAGGACCCCTTGGATGTCAGAGAGCCAGTTTCGGCCCGATCCCGCAGGCCAGGCCGAGGGACCCCACTGGTGCATGAATCCATGCACCGGGCGTCTAGTATTTTACATATGTGGAAACAGGCACAGAGAGGTAAAGGAACATGGCTTAGATCAGCGGTCACCAAGAGTGGTCCATGGACCACTGGTGGTCCGCGATATCTGAAAGGTTGGCGACTGCTGGCCTAGATGATAGACAAGTACTCAAACCCAAGTACTTGATTCTAGAGCCTTCAGTCTTAACCCATACTGCTTCCCTAGAATTTTGGTAGGTAAAAAGAAAGGCACATTTTAGTAAAGAAACGAAAGTGGGAATATGAAGACACTTTGAAACAACAGCAAGTGGACCATTATAGCTAGAGTAGGATATTTTGTGTGGAAAAATACATGAAAAATAAATGTGGAAAGAGGGTTTGAAGTCAATTTTTGTACCCAGGCTCTAGGGTTTGGATTTGGAATCTTTAAATGAAGGTTTCTGTTTAGGGAGTTACTGGGATTCCTACTTTATTGGGGTGGATTAAAGTCAAAAGCCTATAGCTGTATAGACTCTTTAGGGAGATCATTATATAGGGTGTTCCAAAATTCACGCAAGATTTGCAATTGAATTGAATTGCAAATCTTGCTTGAATTTTGGAGCACCCTATAGTAGGAACTCATAGATGATAATGTGGGTCTTCTGCTGTAGTTTGAGCAGCAAGATTAGAAATTAATGTATTTAAATCAGTATTTCTTACACAAATCAAGGTTAAATAAGGAACACATCTATCTATATATCTACATATAAAAGCCTAAGTGACTGGCTGACCATTTGACCAGTCAACTGTCCAGTAGCTATGATGCGCACTGACCACCAGGGGGCAGACACTCAACGCAGGAGCGAAAACTACAGGCATGGAAACATGGAACAGACTGATGAATCTCAGAGGGAAGGGAGGAGAGGGGGAGGTTGTGAAGAAATTAACCAAAGATCTTATATGCATACTAGAGGCCCTGTGCATGGATTTATGTACCGGTGTGGGCTCGGACATGTCCTGAGGGGTCCCGGATGGTGAGAGGGCGCAGGCCAGGCCAAGGGACCCCACTGGTGCACAAATCTGGGCAACAGGCCTCTAGTTATATTTAAATTGTATTTCTTGAAATATTGTTTATTGCATGTAGCATTATTATATTGACAATCTTTTTTCTTGAAAAAGAGAAAGAAAATGCCGAACATGTATCTAAAAATTGTGCTATGTGAGAGACACATGAACAGGGGATAAAAGAATTAACCTGTAGGGTTGTAATAATTTAATATCTAAAAGGCTATCATATCAAAGAGGCAGTAGATTTATTTTGCATAGTTCTGTAGAAAGTAGGACTTAGGAGAAACTCACAAGAGTTATGTTATTTCAGTTGAACCTAAGTAAAAGCCACCTAAATGTTAGAGCTTTTCAAAACCAGATGGGTTGCCTCAAAAGTTGGTTAAGCTTCTTAGGACAAAAAGCATTCAAAATATTTGAAAAGGGAATTCCAATATTTATAAAAGTTTGGACTAGACAATTCAAGGTTATTTCCACTACAACCTTCTATGATTTTGTGATATTAACATTCTGAATTCACATAGTACTTTGTCAGGGGTTATCCAAATACAGGATACTCTGCCATCAAATCAATTTCAGCATTCCATTTCTTGTGCATATAAAAACATGTTTCTTACCAAGAATTGTCTGACGCCACGTGGGTTTCTAAACTGATGTTCTTTGTAGATTTTTGTGAACATTTGAATGACTTAAATGTTAAATTACAAGGAACTGGCAAGACACTTGATGTTATGTTTGGTTACATAAAGGCTTTTGAAAAGAAACTGGAAGTCTTTAAGAGGGATGTGGATGGTGAGAGATTTAGATATTTCCCAAACCTCAAGAGGCACATCAAAGACCTCCCAAAAGATGACAGAACAGACTGTCAAAGCCTTCAAAAGCTGTTTTTAAACATCATCAAGTCAACTATTGAGCAGTTATTCTCAA
>NW_006300234.1:101207-105909 GCF_000327345.1 Myotis davidii | reverse complement strand
ATCAAGTAGCATAACATGTTCTCAAAAAATTAGGGTTGGCACACAGAAGAATTTTGAGTCAGAGATTTTGCTGGTTTTGGCACACACTCACAAAAATGTTGCCCACCCCTGTTATATAGGATGATTAACCAATGTTTTCCCAATAAGTTTAATGAAAAAAAAATTAGTACCATAGATAAAGTTAACCCTTTAAGGAAAGAGGAAGGGAGAAGTTACTTTTGCTTTTCCTGGGTATTAGAATACTCTTTTGATAGTTATTTTTTTTTTGTTTTTACATTTTGAAGCCTAAATTGTTTAGGGATTTCACATTTTTTTAAAAATCCAGAATGTGTTCATTGGGATGGTACCCCACTCTTCTTGATTCGAGGTGCTTTTATTGCTGCTTCCTTCTGAAGGATTATCCTTCTGTAAGCCTTGCTTTTCCTCTTGTAGGCTGACAGAGACCAGTGGAGCAACCAACACACAAAACTACTGTTTGTATATAGCTAAAGACAGGGGTGATTTTAAAGTATCTTGGGCATTTCACATCCATGAAGTAATTATTGGGGCTCTGCACCAGGGACTTAGTGTGTTTCCTCCTCTCCTCTTCTGGAAAGGGATAAAGGAGTTCATTAGCGAGAGGCATATTGTCATGGGGAGGTTGTCACCACCAGAAAAGGGGGGATTGAACATTTTAAAAACACGTTGGTAAACTTCTCATAATGAAAAAAGTAAGGGATATTCTAATAGACCTTTCAGAGGCCAGTAGAGTAAAGCCCAAGAGGAAAAAACAACAGTTTTGATAACCTAAATGAAGAGCAAAGAGATAGGTAAACTCACAGTAGGCATGACTATACAATAAGACATTTATAGTTTTATATTTGTTTAGTCAGAATTTTTGGATGTGGTCCATACTATATCATGTATTGAGAATGTTTGAGTCAACTAAAACAATACACCGTATTTTGTTATGCCAGGAAAATTTATGTGTTTAAGATTCTATCAGATAACTATGGGTACATATTTGGTAGGAAGTGCTACTGGTTTTGTTTGGGTAATGATGTCATAATGTAATTTTAGGACTCACCTATTTTGTTTATGCTAGTGTTTTCCAGTCTTTTTCAAAACCAGTTTGTCATTTTCTCCTTAAAACTTTAAAATTTTGAAAGCTTTGTCTGTCAGTTGTTGCTTTAAGCAATATTTTGCTGCCTCCCCCCTTATTTTTTGTTGTTATTTGGACAGAAAAGTGCCAGTTAGAACGTCTAATATGTAAGTTGCCTTTGAGTTCATATATTCAATCCAAAGGCAGGCAGACTTTGTTTTGGCCAGGTTAGCTTTCTATGAAGAGAATGTTCAGTTTGTACTTGGCATTTTTTATAAGATTGACAATAGCTCACAAGTAATTCTTTGTACCCCTCCCCACCACTTCTGCCCCACTATTAATTTTAAGACCCTTAAAGATACTGAAGATCCCAGGTTTGAAATCCTAGAGGGACAGGGAGTGAGGAGTGTTACATTAACTTAATTGTCAACATTTTTCCTATTACTTGTCCAGGGACTGGACAAAAAGGAAGAGAATCAAAGACCTGTTTACTTCATCATTGAAATGGCTGTAATCATGAATTACTTTGGTACATGTTAATCCTATTTGCATTTTTTAATTTATTCCAGGAAAGTGCAGATAGCATTCTCTCAATTGTTAAACAAAGAACAGGAGCTTTGGGGGATCGTCCTGCAAGACCTACACTTTTAGAGCAAGTGTTAAATCAAAAAAGATTGGTAAGTATCTGTTTTAAAGTAGTTACAAATCTATTAACAAAAGTTGTTTGTTATAAATGGAAAGTTTAGATTTTTAAAATTGTTAGACTGTTCATCAGAATTGTGCCTCTACCTGAATGCTCATAATGCTCTCCCAAGAGTATATGAGTGGGAATTTTATTTTTAAGTTCTTTCATTGTTGTTTTTATTTGTTTGTTTGTTTTAGAGAGAGACAGACAAAGGAAGGGAGGTGGGGGAGAGAGAGAAAAATCAAAACATCTATTGGCCCACTCCTGTACACCCTCTCCTGGGAATGGAGCCTGAAATCCAGGCATGTGCCCTGACGGAATGGAACCCACGACCTCTCAGTGCATGGCTGAGCAGGAATACTTTTAATCCTATATCTTAATTGCCTAAGCCTGGATATCTGAGCAAGCTGGAATTTTAAAATAGATTTCTTATACTGAATTCTGGGGTTTGTGGAATAATGCTTTAACGGTGTTGAAATATAATTATACCAATATTTAATAAGGGTCCCTATTATAAATTTGATAGAATATATCAGAATTCAGGAGAGATTACTCAATAAATACTGGAATAATTGGATAATAACTTGAGGACAAAAAGAAAAGACAGTGTAAATGGAAATAAATTCCTGATAAAGATTTTTTTAATTAAAAAAAAATAGAATTAGGACTTTATCTCAAAAATCCAGAATGGAAGCTCTGGCCCTTGTGGGTGTTGTCCCGTGCACAGAAAGATTGCCAGTTCGATTTCCTGTTAGGGCACATGCCTGGGTTTCGGGCTCAATCCCCAGTATGGGGCATGCAGGAGGCAGCCTATCTATGTTCAGTTCTCAAATAGATGTTTCTCTCTCCCTCTCCTTTCCTCTTTCGAAAAAGACTAGTAAGGATCTGCTTTTAAATAGTTATAAAAATCAATAAAAATATTTTTTTAAAAATCTGGAATGGGAATTTTTTAATTTTTAGTTTAAAAGAGATAGACAAAATTTCAAAGAGAAGATTATAAATTTGACTACATAAAAAATGCTAAGTAAAAACTGGTGATAAAAATAACAATGCACTAAAGTAAAAAATGGTGGTAAAAATAAAAATGCATACTTAAATAAGGAAAAATATCTGTAGCAAATATAAAAAAACTATGGTTAACATTTTTGTTATGTTAAATATAAGTTGCTGAGGAAATATTTAGCTTCAGTACATTGCAAAAGATATAACAAGGAGGAAAAAGCAGAATTTCTACCATTAACTTATATACAAAGGTATACAGCAGCGGTTCTCAACTTGTGACCCCTTTGGCGGTCGAACGACCCTTTCACAGGGGTTGTCTAAAACCATCCTGCATATCAGATATTTACATTACAATTCATAACAGTAGCAACATTACAGTTATGAAGTAGCAACAAAAATAATTTTATGGTTGGGTCACAACATAAGGAACTGTATTTAAAGGGCCAGAAGGTTGAGAACCACTGGTATACAGTAATGCAATATTGATAATGCAATAAACCATAACCATAAGTGGAAACAATTTAAATGATAACATAGTGATGTTGAGGGTTCCATGAAATGGGCAGTCTAATTTTGTTCTGTTGATGGCATCATATATTGGCACAATGCTTCTAGAAAGCAGTTGAACACTATGTATCAGGAGTCTTTAAAATGGGCATCCTCTTTGACTCAGAAATCATATTTACTGTAAAGATGTTCACAGAAAATAAACCCTAAATATGGATAAAGTTAAGCATAAAGATATTGCCAGAAATGTATTTATCATAAATAGTAAAATCCTATCTAATAAAAGATAAAAAGGATAATTAACCATACCTCTGCTACGCTTCCCATTGGCTAATCAGGGCAATATGCAAATTAACTGCCAACAAAGATGGCGGCCAGCAGCCATGCAGCTGAAGTGAGCAGGAGGCTTGCTTGCTCCAGTGATGGAGGAAGACAAGGTTCCCCGCCAGCCCGAAAGCAACAATGTTTCAATTATAGAAGCTAAACAAACCCCAGATACCTGCTTTCAGCTGGCCGCGGCCTCAGAGCTGGGAGTGCCAATGATGGCAACAATGTTTCAATTATAGAAGGTAAATAAATCCCAGAAAAAAAGAAAAAGGAAAAAAAGGAGAGGCTTGTAGCTTCAGTCCTGGCCAGCATATAATAAAAGGGTAATATGCAAACTGACCCTAACAGCAGAGAGACTGGGAATGACTGGTCACTATGACACACACTGACCACCAGGGGGCAGACGCTCAATGCAGGAGATGCCCTCTGGTGGTCACTCGCTCCCACATGGAGGAACTCTGCTCAGCCATAAGCCAGGCTGATGGCTGCCAGTACAGCGGTGGTGGTGGGAGCCTCTCCTGCCTCCTCAGCAGTTCTAAGGATGTCTGAATGCAGCTTAGGTCTGCTCCCCGCTGGCAAGTGGACATCCCCTGAGGGCTGCTGGGCTGGCAGAGGGATGTCTGATTGCCATCTTAGGCCCAAATCCCCGGGGAGCAGGCCTAAGCCAGCAGGTGGTCATCCCCTGAGGGGTCCCAGAGTGCGAGAGGGCACAGGTTGGGCTGAGGGACCCCCGCCCTCGAGTGCACAAATTTTTGTGCACCGGGCCTCTAGTAGTAGTATAAACAACCTAAATGCTCAACAGTTTCATAACAATTAAGAAGACTGATGTACATTTATTTAATAAAATGTTGGGTAGTTTTTACAACTAAATTTTAAATAAAACTAATAAATAGAAAATATACTGTGCTATAATGTTACATATTAAAATTAGTATTTAATGATAGTATTTCTATTTTATCTTTTCAGTTTATCTTTTTCAATTTATTGGAGCCAGAGTTTTATTTTTTCATCAATTTTTTATTATTATTAAATTAAATCTTTATTGTTCAGATTATTACAGTTGTTCCTCTTTTTCCCCCCAATAACTCCCCTCCACCTGG
>NW_006300234.1:93295-99917 GCF_000327345.1 Myotis davidii | reverse complement strand
GGCCCTCAGAGGCCCCAGCAATCGCTGTGAGCACCTCTGAGAGAAAACTGCCCTCGAGTTCCAACCGATGCCAGACAGTCCCGTTTCTCCAATATGAGTCTGGGTCCCCAGAGACTCGCCCGGAACTGGAGGTCAGAGGTTGAGACTCCCTCCCAATTGAAAAAGACAACCGTGTCCTCAGCCACCATCCTTCTCTGCATCCACCTCCGCACCTTTGTATTTTACTTCCACACCCCCCACCCCACCCCCCGCAGGCCTGGTCACCCCTCAGGCCCCCCCCACTGGCGTGGTTGCCCCATGCAGCCTGCTGTTCAGTCATTTGGTCATCCCTCACTAACCCCCCTGCCGGCCCTGTTGCCCCACGCAGCCTGCTGTTTGGTCGTCCGTCTGGTTGTTTCGGTTGTGGTGGCCCCTGGCTTTTTATATATTAGGATATGATTACAACTGTATTTTAAAATGAAACATGTACAAAAAGTATTGGCTGTTTTAAAGCAGTTGTATTCTTTTCAGAAATTTTGGTAATCTACCTATCATTACACACATACATATATTTAAACACACACACACCAAATAAACACACATAATTTTGATTTCTTTAGAATGACTTAGTAGGTTCATGGGAGAAATTTGAGTTCCAATACCAGTCTTAAATGTATTTGCAGTGTCATTTAACTGCCATTTTCACATATGGCCTCTTTTCATTTTCCTTGCTCAAATCCTGGGTCACTGCTATTGGCTATTTACTCTTACGTTTTATAGAGAATATATATGCTGGCATCTATAATAATAAAAGAGTAATATGCAAATCGACCCAACAGCCGTCTGGACAACCTTCCTGGCAACCTTCCAGATGAAGCGGGGCTGCGAAGGCCTACTCTTGCATGAATTTCATGCATCGGGCCTCTATATCATATAAAACATTTCCTTTGTGTACAACGTCACCAATAAGATCAAGTTTTACCCAGTTTTTAGATTTTAGTATTTTGATGTATGACATCAAATTTTATTACTTTACAGTTTAAATGCAGTGTATAAGATGCAAACACTAATTTAGGCATGTTTTGTTTTCTAAGCATATTGTATCTTGTGTAGGGACATAGCAGTAATGTCATAGCATGTTTACAGTCTAATCCCATAAAAATAATGCTATTAGTAAGTATGTTTTTTTCTTTTTTCTTTTTAAGTCATTATTAAGAAGCCCAGAAGTGGTGCAGTTTTTACAGAAACAACAACAGCTATTAAATCAGCAAGTTTTGGAGCAAAGACAACAACAGTTTTCAGGAACATCAGTGTGAAGGAATTTATTAAGAAGCTCTACATGTTTTTTTATCTTATTGTAGTAGACAAAAATATTTTTATACTAAGATAAGTGGGGTAAGATATGCCAGAACATAAGCAGTTATTTTCCTGTAAATATATGTGTGCATTTGGGGATAAATAGGGATTGCACTTTATGCAACTGATCTTTTCAGATCATCATAAATTTGAAGAAATCAGCTTATCTTTTCAAAATAACATTTAATTACAATGTGTTTTTAACAAAATGTTCTGTCTTTGTTACTAAAGATTTTGAAGCAGTTACTTTCTGTGAAAGTTATGAAGTTTTAATTGACATTAATCTTGGATCTAACTCAGTGGTTTTCATCAAGGGGCAGTTGGAAATGTTATGGGTATGTTTCACAGTGACTGTGAAACCTGCTGGCTTTTAGTGAATGAGCCAGGAATGCTACATGTTCTGCAGTATTTGGAATGGCCCTCTTAAGAAACACTGATAGCTACCTGTGTTGAAAAAATGTGTTGGGACACTTTTTGCAGTTAAGACTGGAGCTGTCAAAGAAGTAAGCATACTCTATATCTGTAGGCAAAGTTAAATTGTTAAATATCTGTGAAATTATGGTATATATATCTGTTTTTAGTAATGTGCTAGTGAAACCTGAGAGGCATTAACAGTACACTGGAATGAATGCACCTCCACAAGTTCACTTCTCTTTTTCATGTTACCTGTTAGTGTTGATCTCTTTTAAAGCAGGCACTGTTGTGTGTTGAATTTGTAAACAGTATAGATGTAGTTCATCCTACCAGTGCCAGGACAAAATTATTTTTTTAATACTCATGTATTTTTCAAAAAGAGATCCTGAAAATAAGAATAACATTCCAGCATTTTGTCAATGTTTTTAAAAATTGAGCTATATTTAAGACTCTGTTATTCCTAAATAATGTTCAAAGAATGACGCTAATATATATAGTTACCTTTTTCTTATATTTTTTTCCTAGGAAAACTTTTAAAAGGCAAGCCTATCAATAAGAGTAACAAATTACAGTATGTCCAGTGTTAGGACAATAAATGTAGGTGTCTCAAGTTTAACTGCAAAAATGTGTTAGTTTCTTGGTTTTTAAGCTCTGAAATAGATAAGTTAAACTGAGTCATAGCCGTACCAAGAAGTACTTAAGGAGAGAAAGAATCTTTTTGTTCATTTTTATATGCTTTAGACTTGCATATCTGTGCAAAAACACTTTTACCAATATTATTCATTAAAGTTCACTTGTTGACCTTTGAGTTGTCTGATTCACTTACTCTATTCTGTAGTTGCTTCAGACTGGATACAGAGGAATTAATTTGCATTTGTAATTAACTGTTACTTGTTCTCTAGCTTATGGTGTTGGAAGCTTTATTGAATCCCTATAGGGCCGTGGTCGGCCAACTGCGGCTCGCGAGCCACATGCGGCTCTTTGGCCCCTTGAGTGTGGTTCTTCCTAAGCCTTAGGAGTATCCTAATTAAGTTAATAACAGTGTACCTACCTATATAGTTTAAGTTTAAAAAATTTGGCTCTCAAAAGAAATTTCAATTGTTGTACTGTTGATATTTGGCTCTGTTGACTAATGAGTTTGCCGACCACTGCATAGGGTAAGTTAACTTTTATGTGGGGAAAAAGTCAACTGTGCTTTTATAAATGGAATAGGAAGAATAGGAAAGGATGGAACGAGGCCAGTGAAAACTGAATTAAAACAAAAGGGATTTCATGTAATACTGAGCGGAGTGAGAAGCAGAATTAGGTAAATAGGGTACAGGGTGGAAGAAGGAGGAATCGTGGAGCTAGCTGAAACCACAAAATGTTTTGCAGAATAACAAGATAGCAGAAAAATAAGATTTTTTGAGACAAGGATGTTTTTCTTACAAGTGCAAAATAAAATGTTGTAAAACGGCCAGGAACTAATCAGAGAGTGGCACAGATAGACAAAGAATGGGCCTTTAGCAGATACAAGGGGAATAGCATAATGTTTTGGCGGCAACCCATTTGGATCCCCTCCCTGAGCAGGGAGCCTGTGTTTGCTTACAATAAACTCCTGCCTTGTTTGAACTCCTCTCCTCCATGGATTCATTCTTCAATTCTGTGAAACATAACCCTGGGAAGAATTCCTGCTCTCCGGTTCTGATATCAATATCACATGATTTCACTTACACATAAAATCTAATGAACAGAATAAACTGACAAACAAAATAGGTCCAGAGACATGGATTCATGTAGCAGACTGACAGATCTCAGAGGGAAGGGGGTGGGAAGAGATTAACTAAAGAATTTATATGCATATATACATAGCCTATGGACACAAACAGTAATGCAATGAGAACCTGAGTTGGGGTGGGCAGGGTTGGGTGGAGGAGAGGAGTTGGGAGACATCTGTAATACTGTCCACAATAAAATGTAAACTTAAAAATTTATATAGATTTCCATCTTAAAGGGATTGAACTTTTATAGGTCAATGAAACAATTAGGTTTTTATTTATTTGAGTTAGATTTATTGTACTATGTCCCCAGTTTTTTATCCCTCCATATTTTCATGACTTATGCGATGTAATTTTGCTGCTTCTCCCACCAAGAGGTTGAGTTTCTTTACCTATCTCTTAAATCTGGAGGACTGAACTTGTTTTGGTTAATAGAATGCAGAGGAAATAATATAATGCCAATCTGAGTAGACTTTCTTCCAAAGGTTTTGAAAACTACCATGGTAACAAGCCTAGCCCCGCCTAGCCTGCTGGATAATGAGACACATGGTCCAGTCACCTGTTGTACCAGCCAATAGCTGGTAAACAGGCAGACGTGAGTGAAGCTATGCTAGATAATCTGTCCCCAGCCAGCCTGCCAGCTGACTGCAGATACATTAGATACCAACTGAAATCAGCCAAGCCTACCCTAGATTGGCAGAACCACTCAGCTGACCTATAGACTTGTGAGCAATAATAAATGCAGATGATTCTAAGCCACATAATTTTGGAATGGTTTGTTATGTAGCATTCTGAGACAGTAGATAACTGATACAAAATTTAGTGGCTTAAAACAATTTATTCTCACAGTTCTGAATATGACATATTATTGGTTCTGTAAATGCTTTCAAGTTTGGTGTGCTAGACTGCACTTTTCAAAGATGGCCACTACAAAATCTTCTACCCCACATGCTCCTATGCAATGTGGTCCATTAAGAACTGGATTTTAGCTCAGCTAGCGTGGCTCAGTGGTTGAGCATCTACCTATGGACCAGGAGGTCATGGTTTGATTCCCCATCAGGGCACATGCCCAGGTTGCGGGCTCGATCCCGTGTGTGGGGCATGCAGGAGGCAGCCAATCAGTGTTTCTCATAATAGATGTTTCTCTCTCTCTCCCTCTCTCTCCCTCTCTGAAATAAAAATATATTTTAAAAAAACAACAACTGCATTTTACTTTTTTACCCCCTTGAATCTGGGCGGGCCCTGTGACTCCTTTGACAGAATATGGCAGAAGTAATTCTGTGCTAATTCATTTGAGGCTAGCAGAAAGGAGATACAAGTATAAATGCAGTATATTTATAGTGATAAAGGAATTCACTTGTTCCATTTTCCAGCAAAGTAATCAGCTAATATGGAGCGAGGGAGTTGATAATAAAAGGCTTTAGGAAAAAGGGAACAATTAGGAAGATAATGGAAGTCAGTGAGAGAGACCTGATATATTTTATCCTTTCATAGTAATAGAATTTTTGGTTGGGAACATAGTCACACAACAATATAGCTGATTCTCACATAAGATCTTACCAAAGAATCCAGAGACAAATGATTTGTGGATGATTTCATTTATATGTAGTACAAAAGTAGGTGAAACTATTCTTGTTAGAACACAGGAGTGGTCACCTTTGGAAGGATATAAAGGGAGGGTTCTGTGGTTCTTATAATACTGTACTCTTTTTTTCTTTTTTTTGGTCCTGGATGCTGGTTATGCATATTTGTTGTCAATGAAAGTTTGGCAAGCTATACATTTATGATTTTTTCACTCTTCAGTATATATTTTCTATTTCAATTTAAAAAAATTTTAAGACTGTCATCAGCCCTTGCAACAGGATATG
The DNA here is from genome assembly GCF_000327345.1 of Myotis davidii. NCBI lineage: Eukaryota > Metazoa > Chordata > Mammalia > Chiroptera > Vespertilionidae > Myotis > Myotis davidii. The sequence continues at coordinate 94,543 of NW_006300234.1, read as the reverse complement.
GCCATGTAAGTTATGGCCAATGGGAGAAGAGAGCCCATTTCCCCTCTTCACCCTGCTGCTTGGAATATGGACAAAGCAGCAGATCACTTGTAGGAAAAAGGAGGGCAATTCATTGGGGAAGGTGGAACAAGATAGAAAGATCTTGTGTCCTTGGTTGGCCTTGAGGAGCAACCACCATACTAGCCTGGGACCCCCTGTTTTTGGCCTACTAAGTAAAAGAGCGATAGAATATCTTGTGTCTGCCATAGTTATTTTAATGTGTATTACATTCAGCCAAACCTATATCCTAAATAATACTACAGTGCCGGGGTTCATGTCCCAGCATCAAGAAGGGTTCAGGAATCTGGAAAAGGGGCTGCGCATAGATGACATAGGAATCCAGAGACTAATAAAGAGTCCGGAGACAAGATATAATTTTGAAAGGCATTGGGGGTCAGAGGACCTTCAGCTAAAGGAACTGAGGAGAGTGCCTCCTTGTCTAGGACCCTTGCTTTTATTAACACAATTTGTTCTAAGGCAAGGTGGAGATAATACACTTCATAGGGTAAGGTTTCAAAGGGTACAGAAGCATTGTCAGTTTGGGGAATAGCCTACAGCTGTTCAGGTGTTTGGCCAATAGGAGGCAATAACATGTAGATTAAGATGCCCTTTAACTGTCTGGCAGCCACAGTTTCCTATTCAGGTTTGGGGAAATGTCTATAACCATTCCCAATAGGTGACTACATGTGTGACTCAACCCTGTTGAGTCCCCAAGTTTCATCAACCTTTTGATGAAACTCTTAAAATTATGACATGCTGGAAGTGGTCTATGGCACTATAAGTAAAAAGATTGACGAGAAGCATCAAAGATTTGGCCTCCTAGAAACCAGTAACCTATAATGGCAATCTGCAGTTATGTGACACTATTTCATAGGGCTCAACCAGCCATAGTAACAGGAAAGAGAGATTGCAAGCTTATCTCAAATTCATTTAATGGAAGATGAATATAGGAGCTTTAAGACAGTACTTTCAGTAATGGATGATGATGTTCTGTCTTAGCATAAAAGATACAAGGACAACATGGAATGCAGTTTTCTATGACAGTGTAGAGAAAGTGTGGGAAGAATGAGAAAGCATGAGATATTTAAGGTAGGAAACAAATTGTACTAATTACAATGCGTTAGTGAATGACTGCCCGATTTTTATTATACTCTATAACATGTATATCAACAAATTAAACACTCTGAAATCCTCAGTTATAGAAGCATT
>NW_006300234.1:81831-93091 GCF_000327345.1 Myotis davidii | reverse complement strand
TAAATAAGCCTGTAGGATTTAATGACAGAAAAGTCACCCACAAAGGGCTCACATCAGGGAGAAACCCAGAGGGATTTTGCTTCAAACTCATCAACCAGCAGCTCTAGAGTATTGCAAAAACTTGCTAAAAAGTGATAATGAAAGGGAAAGGAAAGAAATAAAAGTATAAAAGATGTTTTGCTATACGAGTAGTTCATCTAAACTACCAATGGAGAAAAAGGAGACAACCAACTAGTTGGTCCTCAAATGAAGTATCCGACAAAGGCATTATTGGCCAGAAATTATAAGTGAACTGTAGATTAAGACTTACAAACGTGTATAGTTGTAGAAATCTGACTTCACAACCATTATTTCTACCAAAATGCTTAGCCTTCTCCATGTGGCACCCCCTAATCCGTTTTGTTTTCTTGAGTTTCAGAACCTAGTATTTTATTTTAGTTTGTAATGGTCATATAGCGATTGAGATTATGTAACAAAAAGGAAAACATGAAAAGTTCCGCCTCAACCTTGGAAGCAACCTGCAACCTCTCCTCCCTGGCCTCGGCCGTTAAATTTTCCGCGCCGCCCGCTGGTCGGGAAGCAGGGACCACACAGGCTTAGAGCACCTTCCTTCCTCTCTACCACTCCCGCTCCTGCCGATGTCTCCTGCTCTCAAGAGGCCGGGCGGCCGCAGGCTTCGGTACCCTGCCCTCCCTCCTCCGCCCCACCGGCCCATTGCACAAAGCCCAGGAAGACCCGCGGCCTCCCGCTCTCCCAGGAGCGGGCCCGCGAGCGCGTCAAACCTCAGTTCTTGAGCATCTCCCACATAGAACAATTCGTTTCTCAACCACGTTCATGGAACAATGTCTCAGTTGTCGAAAAAAAACTGATTCTCCAGCTGGCAACCCTTTCATGCCGATACCTGTATGATCAGTCACATGTCTCTCAGGTGACAAAGGACAGAATGCGCAAGTATGAGTCAGTTTACCACTACACCTCATTGTTGTTAACATCTCAGGAAATTGTGCTGTAAATATTTTCATGTTTTTGCAACCACTTATTATTAAATATGTACGGTAAGTCACCATGTGTCCTAAGAGGGTTAGTGATAGCAGCAAAGTGAAAAGGAAAGTTGTGCGAACAATGATAGAGTTTAAGAAGGAAATAATTGCAAAGTATGATAGAGGTATTTGAGTGTCTGATCTGGCTACCCAATATGGCATGGTAAAATTGATGATTAGCACAATTTTAAAATATAAAGAGGCCATCAAGAGTGTTCATGTTACTAACAGTGTGAAAGTGCTCATGAAACAAGAATCACAGGCAATTCAGAAAAGTTAAAATGCAATCATTTGGGGGTCTTGAATGGATTAATTCAATTTACATTATTTCTCACTAGAGGCCCAATGCACGAAATTTTTGCACGGGGGAGGGGGGGCCCTCAGCCCAGCCTGCACCCTCTCCAATCCGGGACACCTTGGATCCCCTGTGGGATCAGGCCTAAACCAGCAGTCGGACATCCCTCTTGCAATCTGGGACCGCTGGCTCCTAACCACTCACCTGCCTGCCTGCCTGATCACCCCTAGCCACTCTGCATGCCTGCCTGATTACCTCTAACTGCCTCTGCCTCAGCCCCCACCACCATGGCTTTGTCCGGAAGCACATCCGGAAAGATGTCTAGAAGACATCTGCTCTATCTGGTCTAATTAGCATATTATCCTTTTATTAGTATAGATGGGAAAAATGAATCCTTTTTCGAACAAATTGCTTCTCAAACAGACTTCTAGAACAAATTGTTAGAGAACCAAGTTTCCACTGTACAAAGAATCATAACTAATGTTACCAAAAATTATACATGAAGTACATACATGCACACATACAAAATTGGCAGTTGCTTCCATACAGGAAAATTGGGGCACTGGTGTTCTGGGTTAGGGGTATGGGGAGCTCAGTGGTTGGGAGACCATCTTTTGCAAAAATAATCCTTTATACTCCTTGAAGTTCTATCATGCATATATGATATTTTCAAAAATGTTTACTTACTACAAACTGAAATTTTTAAAAAATATATTTTATTGATTTCAGAGAGGGAGAGGGAGAGAGAGACAGAAACATCAATGATGAGAGAGAATCATTGACTGGCTGCCTCCTGCGCACCCCCCACCAGGAATCGAGCCCACAACCCAGGTATGTGCCCTTGGCCAGAATCGAACCTGGGACCCTATGGTCCGCAGGCCGACTCTCTATCCATTGAGCCAAACCAGCTAGGGCTACAAACTGAAATTTTGTTACAAATTGAGAAGTGTATACAGCTTATGCTTTTTCCTTTGTTTTCTATTTTATTTATGGGAAGAAATATGTTTTTACTAGTGAATCTTTCCGTATACTGTATGTAACACTTATTTATAGTGTGATTGCCTTCCTGCCATTTATTACCATCTATTCTAAGGCCCAAAATGTATACGCTACTGGAGGTGCATGAAAAAAAGCATAAGCTAAAGACAACATGACAAAATTATATTGATTTTCTAGCCCTTTATAACTTTTAAAACAGTTCTGCATATATACTTGCTCTTCACAACAATCCCATAGTCTATGCACAACAATTATTAATATACTAGAGGCCTGGTGCATGAAATTCGTGCATGGGAGGAGGGGTCCCCTGAGCCCAGCCTGCACCCTTTTCAATCTGGGACCCCTTGGAGGATGTCCGACTGCTAGTTTAGGGTATTGGGCCTAAACTGGCAGTCGGACATCCCTCTCACAATCCAGGACCACTGGCTCCTAACTGCTCACCTGCCTGCCTGCCTGCCTGGTCACACCTAACTGCCCCCCCCTGCCGGCCTGGTCACCCCAAAATTCCCCCCACCACCGGCCTGGTCACCCCTTACTGCTCCCCTTGTCAGCCTGGTTGACCCTAACTGCCCCCCCGTTGGCCTGGTCATCCCAAACTGCCCCCCATACTGGCCTGGTCCCCCCCAAATGCCCCCCCCTGTGGGCCTGATCACCCCACACAGCCTACTGCTCGGTCATTTGGTCGCCCCTCACTGACCCCCCTGCCAGCCTGGTCGCCCCACGCAGCCTACTGCTTGGTCGTGTGGTTGCCCCTCACTGACCCCCTGCTGGCCTAGTCACCCTATGCAACCTGTTTGGTCGTCTGGTTGTGATGGTCGCTTAGGCTTTTATGTATATAGATGTATAATATACAGGGTGTCCAAAAAATGTATATAAATTTTGAATGATTATAAAGTCAGTGTTAATTAACATTTTCAAAATTTAAAAGAATCTACAGAAATGAATAAGTTTTTTGTCATTGTCTGTTTTCAAACTGATAACTGTTCTGGTCCAGGCACTGCTGATAACACGAAGCAATAGAATCACAAACATCAAGAATCATTTCCTTTGCTATTTATGCACCTTCAATTCATCAACTGTTGTTTATTTTGTACCATATACTTTCTTTTATGTATCTCCATAAAAAAAGTCTAGTGGCATTTTAGGATAAATTTTCTTTGTTCAAAGGTTAGTCTGGCTTCACATTTTTTCAAATTAGTTAAACCTTAGAAGGAGTGAAAATTGAGTTATCAGCTGTTAAAGTGAATATACATTTTGGAGGGATACCATATAGCTGCAAATACAGTCTTGCAGAGGTTAAATTGCTTGCTCAAGGATCACACAGCTACTGAACTTAAATTCAGGCCTTCTGATTTCAGGTTACTTATTGCACATGGTTTTAAGCAGTGTGAGTCATGTAGATAATTATGATGAGGCCAGTACAATTTGAACAGGTATTTTGCATTTGACAGTAAATGCAACATCCTGGGGACATAAGAATAAAGCCTTTGTGTATTAATCCTTGAATTTTGGAATGTTTTTAAAGACTCATTTAAACCAACCATAATTATCTTACTTTAGAAAGTTCTTTCATATATGCTAATTCATTTGAACCACAAAATACAGCAAATATTGTCCTTAATTTGGGATGAGGAAAGATACTCAGAGAGATTAAGTGACTTATAAACAAGTGTTAACTGCTAGAGGCAGAGCCAAGATTTGAACCTAAATCTCTGTCTCCATAAATGATGCTTTTCCCACAGAAGAATGTTGCTGCCAAAGTAGCTAACACTTTTAAGAGTATAGGTTTTGAGCACAGTAGGCACTTCAATAAATGCTAACTTTTTAAAAACTTTCTGTATGCACACATGTAAATAATTTTATATAAATATACCAATACTAGAGGCCCAGTGCACAAAATTCGGCATGGGTAGAGTCCCTAGCAACTGCCAGCTACCGGCCAAGGCAACTTCCTTCCCCTGGCCACCTGCTGCCACCACTGGCCCTGCCCCCTGGTCAAACTTCTGGTCGAACTCCCTGTGGAGGAGATAATTTGCATATTAGGCTTTTATTATATAGGATAATCATATTATATATGCTAAAGGTTTTTTTTTGTTTAGCTTCCCTCTTTTGTTCCTTTTTTTGTTTTTTTCCACCCTCACTCTTCCATGCACCATCCAACCTCCAGGTTGTCAGCAATCCAACATGTATTCCTCCTTATTTTTTCCACACTCATGTACTTTTACATAAACACAAACATATACACATTTTGCAACTGACATTTTTATGTAAAAATGTGGGTATGTTATAACATATGTCAATATATTGCTTTTTTATACACCAGTACTATATAGAAGCCCCTTAATCACATAACTAATTCATTCCTAAAGGTGGTTGAAGAGCCTCTTATGATGTGAATGCATCATCCTAGTCAGTCATTCCAACGTTGATGGATATTCATTTGGTGTCCAATTCTCAGCCACTTTGTACAATGCTACGCAAAAATCCTTATTATGTGTCCTTGTGTACCAGAGTGTACTGGTGGTTCTATAGCCTTTTGATAGATTCTCAGAAATGAGAATTGCTGGGTGGAGGAGGATAATATAGATACATGTTTCCTTTAAATAGACAGTTATATTCCTTTTCTCCCAAAATGCTGCACCACTTCACATGCCCATCAGCATTAAGGAAGAATTTCTTTTCCTCATGTCTTTGCCAGCAGTAGGAGTTATTGTTCTTTATAAACTCTTGCCTTTTTTTGTCAGATATGTACTGCTAATTGTTACATTTATTAACACTTCCCTAAATATTGGTATTTTCGAACACCTTTTTATGTGTTTGTTGGTTATTTAGATTTGCTCTTCTGTGAATTGCCTCATTATATCTTTTGTCTACTTTTTTTTTCATTAGGCTCCCATTTCTATGCAATGTGCAAAAGTCTGGTGAATATTATAAAAATTAACCCTATGTTATTTGTGTTCATTTTTTCCAAATCTAAAATTTGTCTGTTTATTTTTTTCAAGGTATTTTTTGCCATACAAGCATTTGATTTTTGTATATTTTAAACCTGATATTTCTTTTATGATTTCTGGGTTTCCAGTGTTGGTTTAAAAGGTCTCAAAGTGGGATATTTCCAGTGATTATTAACTTACTAGAGGCCCAGCACACGAAATCATGTGCGGGTAGTGACCCTAGGCCTACCCTGCGATCAGGGCCATCTTCTGCCCCCTCACCAGTCCCCAGTCCCACCGCACCGCCACCACACACCCCAGTTCCCCGTGGTTCCCCATTCACCATTCAGCAATAGGATCCTGGGTACTGGAAGCGGGGGTGGGGGGGTGGGGGTGGGGACCGAGAGAATAATTTCCCATTTTTTCCCTAAAATTTGAAAATATAATACAAATATTGTCAAATAGTCCTAATTTCTTTTGTGAAATTAATTAACATGGAAAAATTCATATTTGTTTTTTAATCATTTACTCCTCCTAACTTTCTTTAGCTTTAAAAATTAATATTGTAATCATGACAACAGATGCTGTTGAATTGTACAATCATTAGGAACTGTGTTCAGATAGCAATTTTTTAAAAATGAGCTGACAGTCATTTGTTTAACAGGCTTGCATCACTTAGAAAAAAAGTTATTCAATCCTGCTATTTTTGAGTTTAAGGTTACCAAATTGTTTTTTTTATTAAATTTTTAGTTTTGAAAGTATTACATATGTCCTCCCCCATTGACCTCTCCCATCCTGCCCAGGCCCCCCACCCCAGGCCTTCACCACCCTATTGTCTGTGTTCATAGGTGATGCATATCTATATATATAAAGAGCCAGGGGCCATCATATCCAAAACAACCGAACAAACGACCAAACAGGCTGAGTGGGGCGACAAAAGTGGTGGGCCCCAGGCAGAGGCAATTAGGTGTGATCAGACCAGGAGGGGAGGGCAGTTGGGGGTGATCAGGCCAGCAGCCAGAGGCTGTTAGGGGAGATCAGGCAGGCAGGCAGGTGAGCAGTTAGGAGCCAGTGGTCCTGGATTGTGAGAGAAATGTCCGACTGCCGGTTTAGGCCAGGATCGGGCCTAAACTGGCAGTAGGACATCTTCCGAGGGGTTCCAAATTGGAGAGGGTGCAGGCGGGGCTGAGGGTACCACCCCCTCCCCCCCGTGCACAAATTTCATGCACTGGGCCTCTAGTATGTATATAAAGTTTTTGGTTTATCTTTTCCCCTCCTCCCTATCGTTCCCCTGTCTTCTCTCTGAGGTTGGATAGTATGTTCAATGCTTCTAAGTCTCTGGGTCTGTTTTTGTTCATAGTTTATGTTGTTCATTAGATTCCACATATGGGTGACATCATGTGATACTTATCTTTCTCAGACTAGCTTATTTCACTTAGCATAATGCTCTCCAGGTCCATCCATGATGTTGCAAATGGTAAGAGTTCTTTCTTTTTTTGCAACTGCATAGTATTCCATTATATAGATGTACTATTGTTTTTTAATCCACTTACCTGCTAATGGGCACTTAGGCTGTTTCCAAATCTTACCTATTGTAAATTTCACTGCTATGAACATAGGAGTGCATATGTCCTTCCTGATGAGTGTTTCTGATTTCTTATGATATATTTCTAGAAGTGGGATCACTGGGCCAAATGGGAGTTCCATTTTTAATTTTTTGAGGAAACTCCATACTGGTTTCCACAGTGGCTGCACCAGTCTGCATCCCCATCAGCAGTGTAAAAGGGTTCCCTTTACTCCATATCCTCGCCAGCACTTGTTGTTTGTTGATTTGTTGATGATAGCCATTCGGACATGTGTGAAGTGGTACCTCATTGTTCTTTTGATTTGCATCTCTTGGATGGTTAGTGACTTTGAACACTTTTTCATAGGCCTCTTGGCCTTTTGTATGTCTCCTTCGGAGAAATGTCTATTTAGGTCATTTGTCCATTTTAATTAGATTGTTTACCTTCCTTTTGTTAGGTTGTATGAATTCTCTATAAATTTTGGAGGTTAAACCCTTAATAGATGTATCATTGGAAAATATGTTCTCCCATGCAGTGAGCTCTCCTGTTATTTTGATGATGGTTTCTTTTGCTGTGCAGAAGCTCTTTATTTTGATATAGTCCCATGTGTTTATTTTATTCTTAATTTCCATTGTCCTAGGAGATGTAGCTGTAAACATATTGCTATGAGAGATATCTAAGACTTTGCTGCCAATTATTTCTTCTAGGAGTTTTTATGGTTTTACATCTTACATTTAAGTCTTTTATCCATTTTGAGTTTATTTTTTGTGTATGGTGTAAGTTGGTGATTTAGTTTCATTCTTTTGCATGTAACGTTCCAATTTTCCCAACACCATTTATTGAAGAGACTGTGTTGACTCCATTGTATGTTCTTGCCTCCTCTGTTAAATATTAATTGAGCATAATGGCTTGGATTGATTTCTGGGTACTCTGGTCTGTTTCACTGGTCTACATGCCTGTTCTTGTGCCAGAACAAGGCTGTTTTGAGTACAGTAGCTTTGTACTATAACTTGGACTGTGGTATTATAATCCCTCCAACTTTGATTGCTTTTTTCTCAAGATTGCTGTGGCTATTCAGGATCTTTTTAGATTCCATATAAATTTTTTGAATATTTTGTCCTAGCTCTGTGAAATATGCCATTGATATTTTAACAGGGATTATATTGAATCTATAGATTGTTTTGGGTATTATGGCCATTTTAATCATGTTCTCCCAATCCATGAACACAGTAAATTCTTCCACTTGTGTGTATCTTCCTCTATCTCTTTTTTCAACTGTAGTTTTCAGAGAACAGGTCTTTTATTTCCTTGGATAAATTTATTCCTAAGCATCTTAATTTTTTGTTGCAATGGTAAAAGGGATTTTTTTTTTTTTAGTTTCTCTTTCTTAGAATTCATTCTTGGTGTATAAAAAAACATGGATTTCTTGGTATTGATTTTATTTATTTATTTTTTGGTTGGTATTGATTTTATATTCTACTATGTTGCTGAATTCATTTATTAAATCTAGTAGTTTTTTGATGCAATCTTTAGGGTTTTCTATGTACAATATCACAATGCCTACAAATAAAGACAGTTTAGCTTTCTCCTTTCCAATTTGGATGCCTTTTCTTTCTTCTTGTCTGATCATTATTGCTGGCACAGCCAGTACTTTGTTGAACAGGAATGGTGAAAGTGAGCATCCCTGTCTTGTTCCTGTTCTTAGGGGAAATGGTTTTAATTTTTTTCACATTTCGTATGATGTTGGCTATAGTTTTGTCATATAAGGATTTTATTATGTTGAGGTATGATCCCTCTATTCGCATTTTGCTGAGGGTTTTTATCAAAAATGGCTGTTGGATTTTGGTGAATGCTTTTTCTGCGTCAGTTGATATGATCATGCTATTTTTTAATCTTTGTTTGTTTATGTGATGTATCACATTTATTGATTTGCAGATATTGTACCAGCCTTGCATCCCTGGAATAAATTTCACTTGGTGATGCTGTATGATCTTTCTAATGTGTTCCTGGATCTAATTTAATAGAATTTTGTTAAGGATTTTAGTGTCTAAGTTCATACGGGATATTTGCCTGTAATTCTCTTTCTTTGTGGTGTCTTTATCTGGTTTTGGGATTAGGGTAATGCTGGCTTCATAGAAAGTGCTTGGAAGTGTTCCTTCCTCTTGAATTTTTTGGAATAGTTTGAGGAGAATAGGTGCTAATTCTTCTATGAGTGTTTGGTAAAACACCCCTGTGAAGCCATCCGGACCAGGGCTGTTGTTTGCTGGGAGTTGTTTTTTTAATTTTTCGATATCATCAGTAGTTATTGGTCTGTTCAGGTTTTCTGATTCTTGCTGATTGAGTTTTGGAAGATTGTATTTTTCTAGGAATATGTCCATTTGGTCAAGCTTGTCTAGTTTGTTGGAATAGAGATGTTTATAGTATTTTTTTTTAATGATCTTTTGTATCTCTTTGGGGTCAGTTGTTAGTTCACCTCTTTCATTTCTGAATTTTTAAAATTTGGGTCCTCTCTCTTTGTTTCTTGATGAGTCTAGTAAGAGGTTCATCAATCTTTTTTATCTTTTCAAAGAACTGGCCATTGGATTTATTGATCTTTTGTTTTTGTTTGTTTGTTGTTGTTGGGTTTTTTATTTTTTTTTTGGTCTCTCTGTCATTTATTTCTGCTCTGATGTTTATTATTTCCTTCCTTCTACTTACTTTAGGCCTTTCTTGTTACTATCTAATTCTTTAATATGTAGGGTTAGATAACATATTAAAAGTTTTTCTTGTTTTTTGAGGGAAGCCTGTAGTGCTATGAACTTCCCTCTCAGGATTGCTTTAACTGTGTCCCATAGATTTTGAGTCATTTTATTTTTATTGTCATCTGTTTCCAGGATATTTTTTATTTTTTCTTTGATCTCTTTGGTAACCCATTCATTGTTTAATAACATGCTACTTAGCCTCCATGTGTTTTATTGTTTTTTATTAGAGTTGATTTCTAGTTTTATGCCATTGTGATCTGAGAAGATGATTGGTATGATGGCCTTTACTTTGAGGTCTATTTTGTCATATATAAGTATCACAACCCCAGCTTTTTTCTCAGATATAAGTATTCCATTTGCCTGAAAATTTTTTTTCCATCCCTTCACTATCAGTCTGTGTGAATCCTTTGTTCTGAGGTGGGTCTATTGCAGACAGCAAATATATGGGTCATGCTTTCTTATTCATTCAGCTACCAAATGTTTTTTGATTGGAGCATTGAATCCATTTACATTTAATGTTATTATTCATATTGTATGTTTGCCGTCATTTTTATTCTTAATGTTTGTGTTTCTTCTTGCCTTTCTGTTTCTTCTTTTTACAGAAGTCTCTTTAGCATTTCTTGCATTGCATAGTATTCTTGGATTCAGTCCCTTGCTTTGCATCACTTTGTATATTTCATTCCATTCCTTTCTGGCCTGGTGTGTTTCTGTTGAGAAATCAGTTGATATCCTAATAGGAGATCCCTTGTAGGTAACTTTCTGTCTCTCTCTGGCAGCCTTAAATTCTTACTTTGTTGTTGATGTTTGCCAACTTAATTATAATGTGTCTTGGTGTTGGCTTGGTGTTGGTCTTTTAGGGTTCATCTTGTTTGGGACTCTATGTACTTCTTGAACTTGTGTGTTTTTTTGTTGCCAGTATCATGTAAGTTTTCTGTCATTATTTCTTTTTCTTTTAAGTTTCTTCATTGATTAAGGTCTTACATATGTGTCCTTAGCACCCCCTCACTTCTCCCCCCCATTCGCCCCAACTCATGCCCTCACCCCCCTGTTGTCTGTGTCCATTGGTTAAGTTAATATGCATGCATACAAGTCCTTTGGTTGATCTCTCTCCCTTACCCCCACCCTCCCCATCTTCCCTCTGAAGTTTGGCGATCTGATCGATGTTTCTTTGTCTCTGGATCTGTTTTTGTTCATCAGTTTATTTTGTTCATTATATTCCACAAATAAGTGAGATCATGTGATATTTATCTTTCTCTGACTGGCTTATTTCGCTTAGCAAAATGCTCTCCAGTTCCATCTATGCTGTTGCAAATGGTAAGAACTCCTTTTTTTTACAGCAGCACAGTATTTCATTGTGTAGATGTACCACAGTTTTTTAATCCATTCATCTGCTCATAGGCACTTAGGCTGTTTACAAATCTTAGTGCAGTGAATTGTGCCACTATGAACATAGGGGTGCATATATAATTTCTGATTGGTGTTGCTAGTTTCTTGGGATATATTCCTAGAAGTGGGAATACTGGGTCAAATGGGAGTTCCATTTTCAGTTTTTTGAGGAAACTCCATACTGTTCTCCATAGTGGCTGCACCAGGCTGCATTCCCACCAGCAGTGCACAAAGGTTCCTTTTTCTCCATATCCTTGTCAGCACTTGTTGTTTGTTGATTTGTTGATGAAGCCATTCTGAGAGC
>NW_006300234.1:78515-79404 GCF_000327345.1 Myotis davidii | reverse complement strand
TTTATTGTCATATGTTTCCAGGATGTTTTTAATTTCTTCTTTGATCTCTTTGGTAACCTGATCATTGTTTAATAGCATGCTATTTAGCTTCTAATTGTTTGAATTTTTTGGATTGTTTTTATTGTAGCTTATTTCTAATATTATGCCATTGTGGTCTGAGAAGATGTGTGATATGATTTCAATCTAGATGTAAAGTCCTGCAGGGGCTGCTCCTTGGATAGCAGTGGCTCCTTGGGCTGCAGTTGTTCCTCAGGTGGCCATGGCAGCAGCTGCTCCTCAGTTGGCAGCAGCTCCTCTGGTGGGTGCAGTTTGCAGCACTGGTGGCTCCCATGGCTTGTTGGGTGAGACTGCTCACACAGCTGCTGCTCCTTGGACAGGGGTGGGCTAATCACGAGGCTGTTGCTCTGTCATTATTTCTTCAAAAAGGTTTTTATATCTTGCTCTGCTTCCACTCTTTCGGGTACCCCTATTATGTGAATGTTATCTCCTTTTGTGTTGTCCCAAAGCTCCCTTAAGCTCTTCTCTTGTTCTTTAAGTTTTATTTCTAGTTGCTGCTGTGTTTGTGTGTTTTTTCCTACCTCGTCTTCTAATTCACTGTTGCGGCCCTCAGCCTCTTGTATTCTACTGTTTAAGCCTTCCATTACGTTCTTTTTTTTTAATATATTTTTTATTGATTAAGATATTACATATGTGTCCCTGTCCCCACATCACCCTCCGCCCCCCCTCGCCCCCCCGTTGTCCGTGTCCATTGGTTAGGCCTCTATGCCTGCATGTAAGTCCTTTGGTTGCTCTTTCCCCTTTACCCCCACCCTCCCCTACCCTCCCTCAAAAGCCCGACAGTCCAATCAATGCCTCTCTGTCTCTGGCTCAGTCCTTGTTCATCAGTTTA
>NW_006300234.1:70299-77242 GCF_000327345.1 Myotis davidii | reverse complement strand
GAGAATTTCACTTCAGCACTGCGCCTCCTCTGAGTCTGGATATGATATTCTATTTACTCCTAGTTGTAGAGTTTCCACTCAGCCAGCCCTCCTGTGTTTCTGGATGTTGTCCCTTCCCTGTTTCAAGCTTAATTTGAATTGGTTGTTCAAGGCAGCAATCTCCGGCGTTAACCTATGCCGCCATCTTCGGTTCTCCCTTCCATTACGTTCTTTATTGCAGCTATGTCATTCTTAATTTCCTCTTCGTTCCTTTTTATGTTGGTGACATTCTCATTCGGCTCCGAATAATTCACGTTGAATTGTTTGTATTTGTCATCCAGCTGTTTGAGCATCCTTATACCCATTACTCTGAATTCTTTCTCTGACATGTTACTTGCCTCCATTTCATTTAACTCCCTTTCTGGTGATTCCTCTTTTCCTCTCTTTTGGGGATTATTTTTTGTCTCCCTTTTTTTTGCTATAACGTTTTAATTGTTTCTGTGTCTTAGATCCAACTGCTTTGCTACCCAGGTTCTTTTGGGGTAGTATTATGCTGTTGGTGATTTTTGGCACCAGTGGTGACGTCTCTCATGTCTCTTGGGCTTGGTGATCTAGCAGAGCTCCCTACTTGAACTATTTGGGTTCCCTTGATGTAGTTGGGTCTTGAATGTTAGTTTCTTATTTGTGGATGAAGTCTCATCATGGATTGGCAATGTGGCTCACCCCTGGCTTTGTTGTGCAAGCTCTTTTGGATATGATCGTGGTTCCAGCTCTTGTGGAAAAGGTTGTGTGAGATCTCTGGTATGTTCTTACTGTGTGTTCCCAGAGTCCACGGCCTGGGAGGAAGGAGTCTCGGAGCCTGAGGCTCAGGTACTGTGACTTTGACCGGTGTGGTGTGACTCTTGCTGGATTAGTGTCACTCTGTAACTCACTATGAGTGGCCTGGAGACTGTGACAGTGGGGGGTGGGTGTCTTGTAGTCTGTGGTTGAGGCAATGGGGTTCTGGCCAAAGTGATTTCCCTCTCTGAATCACGAGGGGGTTCAGGACCCAGGAGCTGCGAATGTGGGAATCTTGGGGTCTGTGGCTGAAACAATGTGACCTTGTCCAGGGAGGCAAGTCCTTGGTAACTCACCAAGCTGTTCAGAGGTATGTAACTGGGAGGGGGATGTTGTGGATCCTACTGAGGGAGCCGTGCACCCTTGTTTGGAGAGGCACACACCCAGTGGCAGCACACAGAGTGGCCCAGGAGCTGTCTGCAAGTGGTGTGCACTTGTGGGGCCCACACGCTGGATCAGAGCAATTGTTGTGTGCCATTGGCCCCATGGAGGGAGAAGTCCCAGTTTCTGCTTTGGGGGATGTGCGCCCTTGGTTGGATATGCACATCCAATGGCTGCTTACAGAGGCACCCATTAGTTGTATCCTGGGGCAGTGGGCTCAGGGGCCTTTGTGCTGGAGTGGCGCTACCACGGGTACTGTATGACAGCGGCCAGGGTTGTGCCTTGCAGTGGCTCAGAGAAGCACCCAGGGGCCGCCTGCTGGGGAAGGGGGCTCAGGGGCCTTGTGCACTGGATCAGTTCAACTGCAGTGACCAGAGGTTGGCAGCCGAGGAGGGGGAGGTCCGAGTTTCTGCTGCTGGGGCCTTGAGCCCTTGGTTGATATGAGTGCACCTAGTGGCAGCTTACATAGGCACCCAGCAGTCACCTGCTGGGGTGGTCGCCTCAGAGGGCCTGCATGCTGAAACCATGCAACCGCAGTGTCAGTGTGTAGGCAACCGAGAAGGAGGAAGTCCGAATTCCTACTGCTGGGACCATGCACCCTTGTTTAGATACAAGCGCACCCAGCCAGGGCTCATGGAGGCACCCAGGAGCTGCCTATAGGAGCAGCAGGCTCAGTAGGCCTGCGTGCTGGAAAGGCACAACTGTGGTGTCTGGAGGTCAGCAGCTGGGGGGGGGATGTCCCAATTTTTGCTGCCTTGCACCCTTGGTTGAAATCGCTCGTGCCCAGTTGGGGTTCACAGAGGCACCCAGGATCCGTCTGTAAGGGTGGTGGGGCTCAGGAGGCCTGTGCACCAGAAAGGCATGACTGCGTTGTGCAGAGGTCAGCAGCTGTGGAGTGGAAAGACTGTTTTTACTGCTGGGGCCTTGCACCCTTGGTTAGATTTGCATGCACCCAGCAGAAGCTCACAGAGTCACCCTGGAGCCGTTTGCCAAGGCGGCACACTCAGAGGGGCCCTCACACTGAAGCCACGTGACTGAGGTGTCTGTAGGCAGGCAGCTGGGAGTGGGGGAAGTCCTAATTTCTACTTCTGGGGGCCTTGCATCCTTGGTTGGATTCATACGCGCCCAGTGGTAGCTTACAGAGGCACCCGTGGTCCTTTTGCCAGGGTGGTGCACTCACACATTCAGAGGGACCCTGGTGCTGAAGCCAGGAAGCGGGTAATTTAGAATTTCTACTGCCGGAGCAGTGCATCCTTGTTTGGATAAGAGTGTGCCCAGAGGGGGCTCACAGCAGCACCCAAGAGTGGCCTGGGGAGCGTGGGCTCAGGAGGCCTGCACGCTGGGAAAGTGCAACTGTGGTGTCCAGATGTTGGCAGCTGGGGAGTGGGGAAGTTGCACTTACTGCTGTGGGAGCCGTGCATCCATGGAGGTTAAAGTCCTAGGGTCTGCAGGTCTGCGGGTGGGGCAGCAGGATTTTGGCTGGAATGGCTGCAGAGTCATGGGCAGTGTCGAAGGCCTATCTGGGTGGTGGTGCTGATGAGTTCCCAGAAGAGGTCCACTTGATTCTTATGTATGGTGAATTTCTCACTCACCTCCTTATACTTCTCATTGAATTGTGGGTATTTGTCATTCACATGTTTGAGCATCCTTATAACCATTACTCTGAATTCCTTATCTGACAAATTACTTGCCTCCATTTTATTTAGTTCCTTTTCTGACAATTCTCCTTTTCTTTCAATTAGTGTTGTTTCTTTGTCTCCACATGTTTGTCGTCCCATTGTATTTGTTTCTATGTCTTAGATCAAACTTCTATGCCACCCAGATTTTTTTGGAGGTGGTCCTATGTAGTAAGTATTTTGTGGGTCCCAGTGGTGCATTCTGTCAGATATCCTGAGCTGGGTGTTCTAGGAAGGGCCCTTACTTGAGATATTGGGTTCTCCTGATGTAGTTGGTTCTTGAATGTTGTCCCATTCATGAATGGAGTCTCCTCACAGGTTGTCTGACTTTGTGACTCACCCCCAACCTCATCGTGAAAGTTGTTGTGGATGTGCTCGGGGTCCTGGTTCCTCTGGACTCCGAGGACTCACTGGTGTGGGACTCACTGCACAATCCTGCCAGAGTGGCATGCTACTCCAGGACTCACTGCAGGGTCCTAGAGTCCATGTGACTCTGCGTCTCAATGCAGGGGTCCAGGCTGGTGTCCATGTTCAGTCTGGGTGTTGGTAAGCCTGTGCTCCTAATCCCAGCTGCTCTCCCCTTCAAGATGGTGTGGTTCCCGTGTCAGAGCCTTGAAGTCGAGGGAGTGCCCCCAACAATAGCAAAGGCTCCCCATCCAGGAGAGCCTGATATGCCAGCCCCTGAGACTCCTGTGATATCTAACTGTGTGGGAAACTGTTTATTGCCTTCATTAGCTGATAAGCGTAGACAGAGAACCCCCCGAAGCCTGGGTACCTTTGAAGCCCTAGCAAATGTCTGAGCTAGGCGCCACCTCTGTTTGTCCATACAGTGGTAGCTGAAACTACTCCCCCATTTATTATTATGTAAATCCTTGCTGATGGGCTAGTCTGCCTGTTGCAGAGGGTCATCTGCCTAAGGGCTATGCTAGGGGTGCATCCCAGAATCAATAAAAGCTTGGTGAGGTCTGAGCATGGGAGGAAGTCCTTCCCCTTGAGTTGGACTTGCCCGTCTGGTCCCCCAATATTCCCAAATTATCTCTTGTCTTCATTTTCATTTGTGTGCGGCTCTGCTTCCAGTTCCTGAACCCTGACCCACGCGGGACATGGGAAGGAAACATTCAACATAACTGTCCCTCACTCTCACACACAGCACACACATCCCCACACTCTCCTCTCACTTCCTTACACATTCACTCTCTCCCTCACTCCAGTCCTGCCAGTTGCCATGTTCTTGTTGATTTTTTTTTTTTTACCAAATTATTTAAAATATTTTAGTGAAAATATTTGGCATGTCTAATATTTAGGTTAGTTGATTTCATCTTCCAGTCAGGACATGGGCTACTTCCCTTATTATCTTTGACATTCTATATAATAAAAGGGTAATATGCAAATTGACCCTAATGGTAGAATGACCAGTCTCTATGATGCACGCTGACCACCAGGGGGCAGACGCTTAATGCAGGAGCTGCCCCCTGGTGGTCAGTGCACTTCCACAGGGAAAGTATTGCTCATACAGAACCTGGCTCATGGCTGGCCCGCACAGTGGCAGTGGCGGGAGCCTCTCCCAACTCCATGGCAGTACTAAGGATGTCCGACTATCGGCTTAGGCCCGATCCCCTGTGGGGAGTGGGCCTAAGCCATTAGTTGGACATTCCCCAAGAGCTCCTGGGCTGCCAGAGGGATGTCTGACTCCCAGCGGACCTAAGCTGGCAGGTGGACATCTTCCCAAGAGCTCCTGGGCTGCCAGAGGGATCCTGGACTGCAAGAGGGTGCAGGCTGGGCTGAGGGACACCCCCCACCCCCGCCAGTGCATGAATTTTTGTGAACTGGACCTCTAGTACTAGTATATTACTCTACCCTCCTAATAATCATTTTTGTTATTCGAAAGCTTAGGAAATGAACTTTGTTTATCATTTACTGCAGTAATATAAATAAATGTTTCCTCTTTATAGCTTTACCCCAGTAATATAGAAATGCATGCAGCCTGTCTTAAGGTGTATTAACTAATTACAAGATACTGATTTTCATGAGCTATTTGTAGTTTGGGCTTAAGAGGACCTAAGAGTATGTACAGCAGGAAAACAAAAACGGAGGGCTGAGGAAAATAACCAGAAGGGAAGTTATGACTAGTGATATTTTTCTGTTTCCCTCTCTAATAATTGCACCTTGTATCATTCACTGTCCTCAGATTGGAGACCACTGTCAGCACTAATAAGATTGTATACCAGTTGCCTTTGAAAATCTAATAAGAAGGAAGATATATTAATAGTATTATATTAATTATTAAATATTTGCATGAATTTATTACTATTATAGTGATATAATCATATTATAATATACATACTTGCACTTCAACATCATGTTGATTAGAATCATCTATGGGGTGGTTGAGGATAATTGTGACAGCATTATTTTCTTTCAAAAAATGAATCTTAGATCAATATTTTCCTAAGATCACAAAGAGTTTTTGCTAGGATGGAAATTCCAGTTTGCTTTTAGCAGGGTAGAGCTCAGAAACTCTTGTTTTTAGGCTCTTACTATATTTTCAAAGCCTCATGGCATGTATACCTGACTTCTGTGCTTAGTAAGTGGACTCGTATAGCCAGGGATATGGGGTCAGAGAAGAGCAAGGCATTTCTCTTACCTGGGTACCATTTTCCTTATGTTATTGTGTTTACTCTGTCTTTCCTATTTCTTGTTAACTTCTTTAATGCCAGCAACTATCAAAATTGCCCTTTTGTCACTGGTCTGCAACATTTGCTACCTTTAACTGAGGCATAAAGTACATCTAACTTCTCACTTTCTTGAATACTTCCTGCTTATTTAGCAATTGGAAAGTTACTACAGCCCCTGACCATTCTGAAAGCAATGATAATTTAAAACTGAGACACACAGAGCAACTCTCAGGTGCTCAATTTGGAGGGGGAGGACTGGGTGCCTTCTGACCAGCAGAGTACCAGGTCCTGAACTATTCTCTAGCTGAAAACTGCAGGTCAGATGCTGGGATTACTTCAGTGACGGTGCCAGGAGCAGCAGTGATTGGTCTTGGCACAGCCCTCAGAGGCCTTATTGCCTTACTGCCTCCACTCTAACCTTGCTGGGAAATGTAAAAATAATAGGAGGTGAAATTGATTGTTTTTATTTCTAGCAATAAAAATGGCAAGCCTTTCCACATAGGCTGGGAGAGGCAAGTAAGTATGTTGTACAGAGATCTCTTATATAGCTGACATACTGGCAAAGTAAATTGAGTCAGGATACTAATAAAAACCAGAGTAGCAACCATATAATAAGTTGTAGGTGCTTTTTCATCCATGTGCCTGAACTTTGTGACAAGAAGCTACATGCACCAGAGGCCTCTTAATGAAAGGAAGGCAAAGTTTCATCAACATCCCAAACATGGGAATGAGGTTATGACTACTGTTTCAGTTATCTAACATCCTACCCCAAAATATAGTGGCTTAAAATGACAAACTTTTTTCCTTTTTTTAACTCACAATTTTGTGGTTGGCTGAGCAGTTCAGGTGTTCAGGCTTGGGGTATCTCATGAGGATGCATTCACATGGGAGCATGGCTGAGATTAGAATATTCAAGATGGCCTCTCTACATCTAGAGTTAGGACTTTGAAAGCAAGCTCTGACACCACTCCCCAGACCAGATGCCAAAGGCTAAGAACCGTTTTACATTTTTAGATGGTTGGGGAGAAAAAGAAAATATGTATATGGTGTATCATGAAAATTATAGGAAATTCAAATTTTGGTGTCCAAAAACTTTTATTAGCACACAGCCATGCTCATATGCTTACATACTGTGTGTGGCTGCTTTTGCACTATAGTGGCAGAGCTGAGTAGTCACAACAGTCAATAGAGGCCACAGAGCTTGTAAAGATGAAAATATTTACTATCCTGCTCTTCATAGAAAAAGTCTTCTGACCCCTGCTCCTGAGCCTCTCTCCACAGATATCTCTTCATTAAATATCAGTAAGTTATTTTTAGAAATTTTAAGGTTTTATTTCTTTCTAACTGATGAGATTAGAGATAAGTTAACCTGTCATTTGCTAGCATTATATGCAA
>NW_006300234.1:68062-69455 GCF_000327345.1 Myotis davidii | reverse complement strand
GATGTGTGTGTGTGTGTGTGTGTGTGTGTGTGTGTGTGTGTGATTTATTTCAGAGAGGAAGGGAGATGGAAAGAGAGATAGAGAAACATCAATGATGAGAGAGAATCATTCATCGATTGCCTCCTGCATGCCCCATATTGGGGATCAAGCCCACAACCCTAGCTTGTGACCTTGACTGGTATCAAACCCAGGACCCTTAAGTCCACAGGCCGACAGTCTATTCACTGAGCCAAACCAGCTAGGGCTATACAGGACTTTAAATGTATTTTCTCTTACTTAGGGTTGTTACTTTTTTGCTTGACATAAAAAAAATTAAATTAAATTTATTAGGATAACATTAGTTAATATATAAAAATCAGGGGCACAATTTTTACAATACAACATCTGTATACTCTATTGTATGCTCACCACTCAAAGTCTATTCTCTTTCTGTCACCATGTATTTGACTCTTTGTTTTCTCTCTATTCCCCTTCCCTCTGGTGAACATAATTCTGTTGTTTGTATCTATGAGTTTGTTTTGTTGTCATTTGCTTGTTAGTTTGTTGCTTTCTATTTTATATCCCACATATAAATGAAATAAAACAGTTCTTGTCATTTTCTCTGTGCCTTATCTCATTTAGCATGATTCTCTCAAGATCTATTCATGTTGGCAATATTTCATATTTTTTATGGCCAAGCAGTATTCCATTGCTTAGTATGTACCACGTGTTCTTTATCCAATCACCTGTCAAAGGACACTTGGATTGTTTCCATGTCTTGAGCTGTTTAAATAATGCTCCAATGAACACAAGGTACATATATCTTTACAAATAAATGTTTTCAAATTTTTTAGGTAGATACCCAGAAGAGGGATTGATGGTTCTAGTCTTAATTTTTTGAGGCAACTCCATACTGTTTTCCAATTTGTATTCCCACCAGAACTGTACTACGGGTCACTTTTCTCCATTTGCTATTTCTGTCTTATTGATAACAGTCATTCTAGTAGTTATGAGGTGGTATCTTATTGTAGTTCTGATATGCATTTCCCTTATAACTGGTGATATTGAGCATCTTTTCATATGTCTTTGACCATCTCTATCTTTCTTGGAAAAGTGTATATTCAGGTCCTCTGTCCATTTTTTTTATTATTATTTTTTAATCTTTATTGTTGAAATTATTACAGATGTCCCTCTTTTTCCCCCACATTTCCCCCCTCCACCTGGTTCCCAACCTCCCTCCTACCCTGGCCTTTGCCACCTTATTGTCTGTGTCAATAGGTAATGCATATATGCATATGAGATCTTTGTTTAATCTCTTCCCACTCTCCACACTCTTCCCTCTGAAAATCATCATTCTATTCTATTTCCATGCCTCTGATCTATTTCATTCACCAGTTTCTTCTGTTCATGCCAT
>NW_006300234.1:59480-61656 GCF_000327345.1 Myotis davidii | reverse complement strand
GTTTTTTTTTCTCTTTAGTTTCCATTGCCCTAGGAGCAGTATCAGAGAAGAAATTCCTTTGGCATATGTGTGCGATTTTGCTGCTTGTGGATTCCTCTAGGATTTTTATGTTTTCCCATCTTATGTTTAAGTCTTTTATCCATTTTGAGTTTATTTTTGTGTATGGTGTGAGTTGGTGGTCTAATTACATTCTTTTGCATGTATCTGTCCAATTTTCCCAACACCATTTATTGAAGAGACTGTCTTGACTCCATTGTATGCTCTTGCCTCCTTTGTCGAATATTAATTGGGCATAGTGGTTTGGATCAACTTCTGGGTTCTCTATTCTATTCCATTGATCTATATGTCTGTTCTTGTGCCAGTACCACGCTGTTTTGAGTACAGTGGCTTTGTAATACAGTTTGATATCTCGCATTGAGATCCCACCCACTTTGTTCTTCTTTCTCAGGATTGCTGCAGCTATTTGAGGTCTTTTTTTTATTCCAGATGAATTTTTGGAGAGTTCGTTCTAGATCTGTGAAATATGCCGTTGGTAGTTTAATGCGGATTGCATTGAATCTATAGATTGCTTTGGGTAGTATGGACATTTTGATGATATTGATTCTACCAATCCATGAACATGGTATGTTCTTCCATCTGTTTAAGTCTTCCTCTACCTCTTTTTTCAGTGTCCTGTAGTTTTTCGCATATAAGTATTTTACCTCCTTAGTTGTTTATTCCTTGGTATCTTAATTTTTTTGATGGTAAATGGGATTGCTTTTTAAGTCTCACTTTCCGTAAGTTCACTATTAGTGTGAAGAAACACCATAGATTTCTTGGTATTAATTTTGTATCCTGATACATTGCCAAATTCATTCATTAAGTCTAATAATTTTTTGATGTAGCCTTTAGTGTTCTCTTTGTACAGTATCATGTCATCTGCAAATAAGGACAGTTTTACTTCTCCTTCTCCAATTTGGATGCCTTTTTTTTCTTCTTGTCTGATCACAATGGCTAGTACTTCCAGTACTATGTTGAACAGGAGAGGTGAGAGGCAGCATCCTGTTCTTAGAGGGAATGGTTTTAGTTTTTGCCCATTGAGTATGATGTTGGCTGTGGGTTTGCCATATATGGCTTTTATTATGTTGAGGTATGATCCTTCTATTCCTATCTTGCTGAGAATTGTTATCAAGAAAGGTTGTTGGATTTTGTAAAATACTTTTCTGCATCAATTGATAAGACTATGTGGTTTTTATTTCTCAATTTGTTTATGTGATGTATTACGTTTATTGATTTGAGGATATTGTACCATCCTTGAATCCCCAGGATAAATCCCACTTGGTCATGGTGTATGATCTTTCTGATGTACTGCTGGATCTGATTTGTTAAGATTTTGTTGAGGATTTTGGCATCTATGTTCTTGAGGGATATTGACCTGTAATTCTCTTTCATTGTGTTGTCTTTTTCTGATTTTGGTATTAGGGTGATGCTGGCTTCATAGAACGAGCTTGGAAGTGTTCCTTCCTCTTGAATTTTTTGGAATAGTCTGAGGAGGATAAATTTTAGTTCTTCCTTGAATGTTTGGTAAACCTCCCCTGAGAAGCTGTCTGGCCCTGCGGTTTTGTTTGCTGGGAGCTTTTTGATGACTGCTTCAATTTCTTCTATAGTTATTGGCCTATTTAGATTTTTAGATTCTTCCAGATTAAGTTTTGGAAGGTTGTATTTTTCTAGGAATATGTCCATTTCCTCCAGGTTGTCTAGTTTGTTGGAGTAGAGTTGTTCATATTAATTTCTAACAATGCTTTGTATTTCTGTGGGGTCTGTTGTTATTTCTCCACTTTCATTTCAGATTTTGTTTATTTGGGTCCTCTCTCTTTGTTTTTTCGGTGAGTCTGGCTAGAGGTTCATCAATCTTGTTTATCCTTTCAAAGAATCAGCTCTTGGTTTTGTTGATCTTTTTTATTGTTTTTTTTTATCTCTATGTCGTTGATCTCTGCTCTTATCTATTATTTCCTTCCTTCTGCTTACACTGGGCTTTTCTTGTTGCTCTCTTTCTAACTCTTTGAGTTGTAGGGTTAGGTGATTTATTCTCATTGTTTCTTGTTTCTTGCTGTAGGCTTGTAGAGCTATGAACTTCCCTCTCAAGACTGCTTTCACTGAGTCCCATAAGTTTTGGATTGTTGTGTTTTTATTGTCT
>NW_006300234.1:46265-58082 GCF_000327345.1 Myotis davidii | reverse complement strand
CAGGTGTTTAGTTATGTAGTTCTCTTTCTGCTGTGTTGATTTAAAGGCACAAAACACAACACAGCAAGGCACAACGTACAAGGCGCTGAACACAAATGTATTCATGATACTAATAACCCCAAATAAAGGTGACCACCTGAGCAAAGAGAATTGGGGGATAAGGAAGAAAGAAGAGAAAAAGATAAAAGAGAAAAAGAAAAAAAGGGAGTGCAAAAATGAAATTGGGAAAAGGGAGGAAAAAAAGTAAGAGAGAAAAGAGAGAGAATGAAATATAAGAGGAGAAGAGACTATTTATATGGAGAGAAAACTCCGATAGAACTGCCACTAATCCCAACAAATTCCAGCAACAGATCCCTGGAGATGAATGCAAACTACAAACAACCAGTAATATCAAGCAAGGCAAGGGAAAATAGAAGCACAAAAATAACCGGAAAAGGAAAAAAGAGAAAAAATAAAGAGAGAGAGAGAAAAGAGGAAAAAAACAACAACAGAAAGATAAAAAGAAAAAGCAAAACAACCTCACAAAGAAGCATAAAAAACCCAATATACTCAATAATCAAGCAAACAACAACAAAACAACAGAGAGAGAGAAAAAAATGGATAGGGAAGAAAGATAAGGGAGAGATGTATATGGATTTAGAGCAGGGGATTGGAAATTGGATATATAAGTAGGGAGAAATTTTGATGGGGTAAAAAGAAGGAATAGGGAAAATCTAAAGCAGGAATAGGGTAAGAGAAACAGGACAACAAAAGGAGGAAAGTGAGGAAGAGAGTTTTGGCATAAAGGTAATGTTGAGGTAGAGAAAAATGTTGCTAAAGGAAAGATGAAAATAGAATGTAGAACACTAATCCCAAAATAAAATAAAGAAAAAATAAAATGATACTTTAAAAAATGGTAAAATGGTAGTAGTAATAATACTGTTTAAAAATAAAAGTGTAGTAATTCAAAGGGTAATATCAGGTGATGAAAAAAGAACAAAAATTGGTTTCTTAATTAAAAGGTGAAAAAATAAAAATAAAAATAAAAATAAAAATGTGCAGTAGTGAAGGTTCTTCAGTTCTTCTACTCTTTTGTCTGGCATGCGTTAGTCCTGCCAGGTATTCAGGAGAGTGTTGAATTTCCCTGCGATACACTCTTCCTCCATTGTTGTAAACCATACTCCTGATTTTAAAGCAGGCTGTATTTGTTTCCCAGACTGCCTTTATTTGTATTTACAGAAGGGTCAGTTTGTGGCTCTGCCTCTTGGTGGCAGTGTGTCTGGATTGACCTCCAAGGCTATCAGCCCTCTCTATCCAGTAGTTAGGGTTTATTTTCTCTATTGTACTTAAAACTGGTTTGGGAAAGTGCACTGCCCAGAGCTGGTTCTTTAATCGTTACTCCCTGCTCTGTCTTCCAGCTTCCACAAAAACAACTTTCCCCTACAGTCTCTGCGAGTGTCCCCAACTGGGCAATCCCATGCACTGGGTTTAATAATCAAAGGCAAATATTTAAGGGGAGGAGAGAAAAACAAGAGCCTGAGAAGTTGCGTGAATTTGCAACCTTCCACCTTCCAGCTCTGTGAGAAGTCTCCTTCGCGTACCCTCTCTCCCCTGGCACTAAGCAGCCAGCACACTGGCAAAATCTGAGTCTGCCTTTTTGCATCCAGTCCAGCTATGGGCTTATTTTTAGTGTTCCCTTCTGCCACCAGCCCTGTGGGAGCCCTTCCACACTCGCAGATCATGCTGGCCCCAAAGGCTGCGGACTTTGTGGGGCGCAGACCTCCCCGCGCACGTTCCTCTCCCCAACCTTAATTGCAAACCGCACCTTCAGGCAAAGCCTGACCTTTCCGTGAGAAGAAGCAGGGCTCCACCTAGTCGCGCTGTCCCAGATCCAGTGTTTCCGGGTTAGCAGCCAATCTCTGGATGCTGGGACTTTGGATGAATATGCTTCCAGTAACAGCCACTCAAGATGGCGCAGTCTCCGCAGCTGAGCCGGCACTCTGGGAGAGATTCCAGCCACCGTCTCCAACCGTCCCCTTTCTCTGGGAGTCCTCCGCCTTTCCCAGCTGCAAACTGTCTCCCAGCTGAATGTCTTCTGCTTATTCAGGCTGTATGTTACCCGCTTCAGCTGCTCACCCTTATCTGCTCCGGGACAAGGCACGGGACACGTCCATCTATACCTCCACCATTTTTTTCCCTCTGTCCATTTTTAATTGGATTGTTGTTTAGTTGTATGAGCTGTATTATAATACAAATAAATAATATAAAAAATAAAATAATAAAAAATATTGAGTTGTATAGATAATAGTTGTATTATCTAGTTTGGATAATAGTCCCTTCTCAGAGGTTTCATTTGCAAATATCTTCTCCCATTTGGTTAGTTGTCTTTTTGTTTTCTTAATGGTTTCTCTTTGCTGTGCAGATGCCTTTTAGTTTACTGTAATCACATTCATTTATTTTTGCTTTTAATTTTCTTGCCTTTACTGTCAATTTCACACACAAAAAACCCCTCTGAGACCAAGGTTCATAAGTTTAATGCTTATGTTTTCTTCTATGTATTTTATTGTTTCCAGGCTTATATTCAAGTCTTTAATACATTTTGAGTTAATTTTTGTACATGCTATCAGACAGCAGCCTAGTTTCATTCTTTTGCATGAGGCTTTCCAGTTTTCCCAGTACCATATATTAGTCTTCTTTCCTTTCTCAGTTTTTATTCTTGATTCCTTCATTGAAAGTTATTTGCCCATGTATGTGTGGGTTTATTTCTGGGCTCTCAATTCCATTCCATTGGTCTTATGTCTGTTTTTTCTGTTTTTTACTGGTTTTATTACTGTAGCTTTGCAATATAGTTTGAAGTCAGGAAGTGTGACACCTCAGCTTTGTTCTTTTGTCTCAGAATTGCTTTGGCTATTCCAAGTCTTTTGTAGTTTCATACAAATTGGAGGATTTTTTGTTTGTTCTATTTCTGTAAGAAATGCTACTGATATTTTGATGTGGATTGCATTAAATCTGTATATTGCTAGGTAATATGAAATTTTAACAATGTGAATTCTTCCAATCCATGAACACTGAATATTTTTCCATTTCTTTATCTTCTTCATATCTTTCAACAATGTCTTGTAGTTTCCAGTGTATAGGTCCTTCACTTCCTTTGTTAAGTCTATTCCTAGCTATTTTATTCTTTTTAATTTTTAAAAAATACTTGTTTATTGATTTTGGAGAGAGAGGGAGAAACATCAATGAATTGATCAGCTGCCTCCTGCACACCACCTACTGGGAATTGAGCCTGCAACCTGGGCATGTGCCCTGACCCACAATCAAACTGGTGATCTCTCAGTGCATGGACTGAGCCACCAACCAGTGCTGGTATTTTATTCTTTTTATTTTATTGTAAATGAGATTGTTTCCTTCATCTCTATTTTTGATATTTGGTTGTTAGTATATAGAAATGTATCTGCTTTTTGTATTTATTGTTTCTAATATTTTTGTGGGATCTTTTTAAGGGTTTTCTCTATATAGAATCATTTCATCTGCAAATAATAACAGTTTATTTCTTCATTCCCAATTTGGATGTGGGGCATTGGGTCCCCTACTATAATTATATTTTTGTTATTTTCTCCCTTTAGGTCTATTAGTATTTCCTTTATATATGTTGGTGCTCTCAGGTTGGGTGCGTATATATTGATGTTATATCTTTTTGGTGAATTATCCTCTTCATCATTATAAAATGCCCATATTTGTTTCTTGTTAGCCTTGTTATCTTGAAATCCATTTTGTCAGATGAAACTACTGCTACATTTGCTTGGAGTATCATCTTCCATCCCTTCACTTTGAGCTGATGTTGCCTTTGGAGCTGAGATGAGTCTCCTGCTGACAACACATAGTTGGGTCTTCTTTCTATAATCCATCTTGCCACTCTGTGTCTTTGGACTAGTGAGTTCAGTATATTTACATTTAGCCTGATTATTGATATATGAGAACTGAGTACAGGCATTTTCTTTTGTTTTCTGATAGTCTGTGTCTCCATTGTTGTTGTTTCTCCTCCTCCTCCTCCTCCTCCTCCTTCTTCTTCATTAATCCTTACTTGAGGATATTTTTTCATTGATTTTTAGAGAGAGTGGAAGAGCAGGGGAGAGACAGAGAGACACATTGATTGGTTATCTCCCACTGGTGCCCTGACCAGGGCTGGGGATCAAGCCTGCAATCGAGGCACAGCCCTTGACTAGAATCGAACCTGGGACTCTTCAGTCTGTAGGCCAATGCTCTATCCACTGAGCCAAACTGGCTCGGCCTCCATTGTTTCTTTTCCCTTGTATTTATGTCTGCTATTTTAATTTAGTGGTTTTCTATAAAATTTATTTTCATTTTCTCTTTTTGTATGTTTCATGTCTCAGGTCTGGGTTTTTGTTTTGTGGTTACCATTAGGTTTGTCAAAGATGTCTCATACAATAATAGCCCTTTTTCTTCTGATTGCCTCTTATGTACATTGATCTGTACACATTCAGTCCTTTTCCTCCTCCTTTTATGTTTTTGTTGTCACAAATTATCTGTTTTTATGTTGTGTATTTTTTTAACAAAATTGCAATAGTTATAGTTTTTTTAAAAAATATATTTTTATTGATTTCAGAGAGGAAGGGAGAGAGAAACATCAATGATGAGATAGAATCATTGCTTAGCTGCCTCCTGCATGCCCCACACTGGGGATTAAGCCGACACCCAGGCATGTGTCCTGACTGGGAGTGGAACTGTGACCTTCTGGTTCATATGTCGACGCTCAACCACTGAACCATGCCGGCCGGGCTATAGTTATTTTTAATGTCTTTTTCTCCCTTTAACTTTTGTTATTATTAAGTGTTTAATGTCCTCTTATGAAGTACAGTTGCAATAATTACTTCTATCTGTCTGTTAGTCATCTTAGATGTTTTTAAATTTTTGTCTTTTTGTTTATGTTTAAAGACCTCCTTCCATGTTTCTTGTGATGCAGATCTTGTGGTGGTAAATTATCTCAGCATTTGTTTTTTGGAGAAAGCCTTTATTTTTCCTTCATATCTAATGGATAGTTTTGCTGGATATATTATCTTTGAGTAATGGTTCCTCTCTTTATATTTTTGATATTTCCTTCCACTTTCTCTTGGCTTGTAATATTTCTACTAAAAAATCTGATTATCTAATGGGTTTTCCTTTGTAGATTATGGTCTCCCCCTCCACTCGTGGATGCCTTGAGAATTATTTCTTTGTCATTAATTTTTGACAGTTTTATATTTTTATTTATTTTTTGGTGACATTGGATAATAAAATTATACAGGTTTCAGATTTACCATTATATAATACATCGTCTGTATAGTGTGTTATGTGTTCACCACCCAAGTCAAATCTCCTTCCATTCCATCTGCCCTGCTCTATTTCTAATGCTCTCTAATGCATTCCTCATCTCATTTTATTAAGTTCTTCAGCTCTAGCATTTCTGTTTGGTTCTTTTTTATAGTTTTAATATCTTTGGTAAAGTACTCCTTTTGCTCACTAATTTTATTCCTGAGTCCACTGAACTGCCTTTCTCCATTTTCTTGAATCTCATTGAGTGTCTATTTTTGACAGTGTTAATAAAATGTGTTTTGGAGAAGGTCTTTTTGCATGAAGATAATGAGGTGTTTTGTTAGTTTCTCATATTCTAAAGTCCAGTTCTTTTCATAGGTTTGAGACATTCTCATTAATTTCTTTGAATAGCCTCTCCATTCCCTTCTCTTATCTTTCTGATATATCCCCATTAGTCTTATGTTGCTCTTTCTAATATAGTCAGATAGTTCTCATAGAGTTATTTCATATTCTAAACTCAGTTCTCTTCTTCCTCCTGAGTCATTTCTAGGTTTCTCTTCAAGCTCGCTATTTCTCTCTTCCATTTGCCCTGCTCTATTTCTAATGCTCTCTAATGCATTCCTCATCTCATTTTATTAAGTTCTTCAGCTCTAGCATTCATTTGGTTATTTTTTATAGTTTTAATATCTTTGGTAAAGTACTCCTTTTGCTCACTAATTTTATTCCTGAGTCCACTGAACTGCCTTTCTCCATTTTTTTGACTCTCATTGAGTTTCTTCATAACTACAAATCTAAACTGTAGACTTCCATGACTTTAGGTTTGGTTTCTGAAAAATTTCATTTTATATATTTCCATGTTACCTTGGTTATTCATGGTACTTGATGGATTGTTTCTCTGCCTGTACATTTGAGGTAGTAAACTATTTTCTTGCTTAGATATTATTTTGCTCTTAGCAATTCAGCAGATTGATAGGTAGGATAATTTATTTTGTTTTACTGTAGATGGTGCTATAGCACAATTTTATTTTCTCACCCATGCTATTTCTGCTTCTGGGATCATGGTGAAGTGGTTTCACATCTGTTGAGGAAAATGCCACATACTGGTGTGTTGGGTGGACCTCTAAGACCACCTTGCCTCAGACACTGGACATCATCTCCATGGTGGGGGAATGTTTTGTGGGCCCCCAGCACTGCCTCTTTATTGCCAATAGTCACTGGACCCACTGTGTTGTTGGAAGTGTTTTTACTACCTGTGCCAGGCTCTGCTGGGATGGGCAGAGCAAGTAAGGCAAGTTCACAATTTCATGACTCTGTCACCCTGCCACCAATGTCTGCCAGCACCACTGTACTGTTTAAAGTGTCCCACTGCTTCTACCAGGCTGGGTTGCAATAGGGAGGAGAAAAGTGAGCTGCCTTTTCCCTCTGCCCCTCTTACACTCCAGGCTATAGTGTGGGGGCTTCAGCCAGACTTCTCTAGTGCTACCTCCCCACTGAAGCTGTAGGTGGCACCAAACTGTGACTGCATCACTGTCCCTGTCCTCCCCCTTTCCTGCTTTCGCTACTCATTCCAATAAATCCACTTTCAGATGCACAGTTGTGTGGATTTCTCAGGCACATTTATGTGTTGAGCAGGGGATCCATTGTTGTGTTATAGTTGCCCTACTTGTAGATTTAAAGGGAAAAATAAAGGAATCATCTCCCTTTGCCATGATGCTGACATCACTCCCTTATGATTTTCTTAATAACAGTTTTTCTCCAGCTTACTTTTTTTTGGGTAAAATACAGTATATAATATGTATATCATACAAAATATATGCCAGTTGACTGTTATCAGTAAGGCTTCTGGTCAACAGTAGGTTATTAGTTAAGTTTTGGGGGAGTCAAAAGTTATATGTGTATTTTCAGCTGCCTGGGGATCAGTGCCCCAACCCTGCATGTTCCCTTAAGGGTCAACTGAATTTCCAAATTAAACCACAAGCATGCTTCTCTCATTCCCACTAGCTGCAGCATAGTCACTGGACTTGCAATTATTTTTATTTTGAAGAGAGGAATACTTGCTGATGTTTAAAAAAGGAGAATTTAAAACAAATACAATTTCTGCCTTTACAATGTGAACTCATATGCCTTTCTAAACAAACAATACCTAGACAATGATGAGCATGAATACACAATGTTTGCCCACAAAGAGCTCCCTGCCTGGTAGAGAGATGGACAAGTAAACAATGTGGTGAAAGACTTGATAACTGATCATTGATGAGCATAATTTATGATGGGAGTACAGAGAATAGGCACCTAACCTTGTTTGGGAATGTCTAGAATGACTAAAGGAACTGATGGGAAGGAAGGCAAGTTGGATCAGCCCAGAAACCTTCCTGGGCACCCACCCAGGGCCTGATGGAGATGTCATGCCTTGGTCCCCCAGCAGCTTGTCATACTGACCTTTATTGGTTTACTTGTTCATTCTCCCCCACAAACTGGTAAGCTTCTTTAAGGCAGAAACTGTGTTGTCATTGTTATCCATAGTGCCTATCTAGTAGGAGCTGATGCATAAGAACCATCTGATAAGTGAAGATGTGAAAGTTTCTAGGATGATAAGAATACTCCTTCTCTAAGATGGACTAATTTTTAGAGACAGTATTTTATGTCAGCTATTGTCAACTGGTGTGCCACAACATTTTAAAAATATGCAATACCTGACTATTTAGTCAGGAACACCTACCCCTTTTCCCTTAGATTGTCAAATAAAAAAATGACAACAGCCAACACAATAGCTATCTGGTGTGAATTAATCAAAATTATATCCTTTTTTTATCAGATAAGCAAAAAATATATTTTTGGTGTGCCACAGAATTTTAGTAATTAATTATGTCTGCCATGAGATAAAGAAAGTTGAAAATCACTGTTTTATATGTATGCCATAATATATTAAAAATCTCTACCTCTTAGTGTTTTAAATGCCAGTACCAAACACTAGATGCAAAAACAGGTCAGGCACTCTGAGAGATGCGAAAACAAACAAGATACAATCACTGCTCTCCATAAATTTACAGCTTAAACTGAAACTTTCTTAATCCCCACCTATATCTTCCTGACTTAGAATATGTTTCATTTGCTTAAAATTCGGAATTCCAAAAAATAGTCCTTTTGAATAAAGAGCTCCATTACTTTTTATTTCCTTTTTTTAAGAAAAAAACATTTTGTTTAAAAAAGAAGTGCTTTCTTTTTTAAAATTTTTTATTGATTGATTTTAGAGAAAGAGAAGGAGAGAGAAAAAGACAGATTTGTTGTTCCACTTACTACTGCATTCATTGGTTGATTCTTGTATGTGCCTTGACAGGGATCAATCTGAAACATTGGCATATCTAGATGATGTCTAAGCAACTGTTACCAGGCCAGGGGTGGGGGGGAAGAAGAAAAGAAAAGAAAAGAAAAGAAAAGAAAAGAAAAGAAAAAGAGAAGAGAAGAGAAGAGAAGAAAAAGAGAAGAGAAAAACCTTGATCAAGTTTCAAGTTAATAAAAAAGGTAAGTTTTCTCAAAATAGTTACATATTTCCCTTTGTGTTAGGACTGCAAAAAAATTTAAATGGAGGGAATTGAGAATTTATATTTTCAGAGATCTTCCTGGATTTCATTGTAGTTTTTCCCCATTAGCCTTCTTTAGCATTTTTCTTATAGGTAATGTATAGCAATATATAGATATTTATAATAATATAATTGTTCATTCTTTTCTATAAACTGTAGTATCACTTGATATTTGCTACTATTCAGAAAAAATGCTTCTATGCATATCCTCTCTAAAATAACAGCAAAGTATCTTCAAGATTCTATATTTAATGCCAGTCATTCCAAAATACTTAATTTAAAATCATTATCTATAGCATATTGGACTTTAAAAACATTCCACTTTCAAAACAAGATGGTTTAAGATAATTCAAAGAACCCACATGCAATGAATCCTGCTATGAGGT
This sequence comes from Myotis davidii, assembly GCF_000327345.1. Classification (NCBI taxonomy): domain Eukaryota; kingdom Metazoa; phylum Chordata; class Mammalia; order Chiroptera; family Vespertilionidae; genus Myotis; species Myotis davidii. The sequence continues at coordinate 48,823 of NW_006300234.1, read as the reverse complement.
TTGCAGGGGAATATGAGCCAGAAGACATGTAGGTACAGTATTCTTTATTATAAACAATCAAAACAGTACAGCTGTGCATTTGAAGAATAGTTGAAACGTACATATTATAATTAAAAACATGACTTAAATAGAAGTAGTGTTTTTTGTTGTGTTTTACATTAATTTGAGCTCATCCTTAACATACGCCAGGATCACCTAATCTTGAATGCTGTTAAAATACAAAATTTGTAATGCATGTTATATTTTGCTGTAATTACTAAATATACATAACAAATATTCAGGGCCCATTAAAAATTAAGCAAGTGCTTAAAGTCTAGCAAGTGATTTTTATAAAATGCTTGTGTTTTTGTTATGGGGTATTCAGTTCCTTAGAAGACAACATAAAAGGAATTTAAATGTTACATTGTATTCCAACTTTTCCAGACTTATACGGGGTGTAAACAAAATAAAACATACAGTCAATGTGTTGAACAATGACATTGTTATAGTTCTAAAGCACAGGCAGATATTATTATTATTTTTTTAGTTATCTTCTTTATTATTACAACTGAAAATAAAGCACACTTATTTGGTATAGGACTTCAGTGTTTTTAAATGTGTCAAATTCTTCACTCTGCATGCTTTTATGGTTGCAATGTACCCCTCAATAAAACAAGTGAAGTAGACGTGACTTCTGGTAGTCTGACATTTTGAATCTAGCTTAATATATATTAAAATATCACCTAACACTTTTCACATCTCAATTTTTTAACAAGAAAAAAACACACCAAAAAACAAAACAAAACAAAATAGGCTTGAACAACAGGATAAACTTCTGTCTTGTGATATAGAGAATGTTATTATTCTTTATGTATAAACCTTTTCCATGGCAACGTTGAACATGCTTAGCATCAACTGATGCATTTACTGGCTTAGCATGTCCACTTTGCTACTTATCCTATAAAAGAATGCTATTACTTTTTTTGTATTGTCTACTTCAAGGAATGAATGCAATGAACACATTTGTAATCCTATATAATAAAAGCCTAATATGCTAAGTGTCCACTCAACTGGTTAGCTGCTCAACCAATCAAAGTGTAATATGCTAATGATATGCTAAGGCTGCTCAACCACTCGCTGTGATGTGCACTGACCACCAGGGGGTAGACGCTCCGACCGGTAGGTAAGCTTGCTGCTGGGGTCCAGCTGATTGGGACTGAGCTAAACAGGCCCCAATTGTGCACCAGTGGGGTCCCTCAGCCTGGCCTATGCCCTCTTGCAATCCGGGACCCCTCAGGGGATGTTGGAGAGCCGGTTTCAGCCCGATACCACAGGCCATGCCGAGTGACCCCACTAGTGCACAAATTTGTGCACTGCGCCTCTAATTCTAAAATAAAATACTACATTATAGCTTTTGGCAACTTCTCCAGCAAAAAAATTTTAAAGAATGATTAAAATGTGTCTATGTTCAATAACTGAAGTGTTCACTTCTCATCAATTCTAAATTCTCTGAATTTCACACATATCCTAAAAAAGGCTTTTAGGGAGACATTACTGATGATGATGTTTATGTACCATTTTAATTATTTATTTTCAACTAAATAATTCAGGTTCACTGGAATATTTTGTCTTAGTTTCCAAAAGTTGTATACAAATCCAAGTTTTTTAAATGTCATTTATAAATAATCAGTTCTAATTCTGTAAAGGTATAGGATTATCAGAGGATAATTTTTTAAATATATTTTTATTGATTTCATAGAGGAAGGAAGAGGGAGAGATAGAAACATCAATGATGAGAGAGAATCATTGATTGGTTGCCTCCTGTACATCACCTACTGGGGATTGAGTCTGCAACCAGGGCATGTGCCCTTGACTGGAATCAAACCTGGGACCATTCAGTCTGAAGGCTGACACTCTATCCACTGAGCCAAACTGGCTAGGGCTCAGAGGATAATTTTGATCAAGAAAGCTATGTTTGACAGAGAAACCAAGATGGCAGCATAGGTAAACACCTGAAATTTCTGCATCGCACAACCACTTCAAAAATACAACTAAACGACAAAATGGACATCATCCAGAACCACAGGAAGGCTGGCTGAGTGGAAATTCTACAACTAGAAGGAAAGAGAAAAGCACACTGAGACTCAGCCAAGGTGTGGAAGTAAAGTGCAGAGGTACAGAGGCGTACTTGGAAAGGGCTGGCAACTGAGGAGATGGTTGTCTTTTTCAATCGGGAGGGAATCACAAACTCCCAATGGCCCTGGACTCCAGTTCCAGGTGAGTCTCTGGGAACTCAGACTCATACGGGGAGAAACTGGACGGTCTGGCAGTGGGCAGAACTCGAGGGCAGCTTCCTTTCAGTGGTGCTTGCAGAGATTATCACAGGACACTGAGACCTGGGCCCTCTTAGGGCAGGACTGAGGATAAGCCATAGCTGTTTGCTCTGCCCTGGTGATTCCCTGAGACCCCACCCCACCTAAGCTGTAGCAGAGGCTTTTGCATATGTATGACCTGGCCCTTTGCAATCTACAATTACCTAACAAACTGCAGCTGGGTCAGAGAGACCCAGAACATCCAAA
>NW_006300234.1:41971-45187 GCF_000327345.1 Myotis davidii | reverse complement strand
CTAAAAAAAAAGTTAATAAATAATCTGATGAACATAATAAACTGGTGAATATCATAGATTCAGGGGCATAGAAAGGGAGTGGACTGACTAGTCTCGGGGGCTAGGGAGAAAGGGGTGTGGGGTGTGTGGGAAGAAACTGGACAAAAATTGTACACCTATGGATGAGGACAGTGGGCGGGGGTAAGGGCAGAGGGTGGGGTGGGAACTGGGTGGAGAGGAGCTATGAGTGGAAAAAGAGGAACAACTGTAATAATGTGAACAATAAAGGGTTTTTTTTTTAAAAAAAGAAAGAAAGCTATATTTGATCTCTGGATCAAAAACCATGTGGCATACTTGCTGTTCTCTCATGGAATGATACACTTATGAGAAAGATTCACCAACCATATTAATGCCCTTTCCGGGGAAAAGGGGAGATGGAAAACTATTAGAAAGTAGAAGGAACAGGAGGAGAAAACCTACTTTTTTAGACAGAAGAAAAATAGCATTTACCCAAGGAAGCCTTCATCCATTACCTAAATGATCAGAAGAGAAGGGAAATGATTCAAAAGAGATAATTAAGAAACCAATACACTTTTTAAGCTAAGGAAGATGGTATGTTCTGTTTTGTTTTGCAAGTTCTGGATTATGAGGATGTCTACACAAATAGATATAATATTAGACTCTCAACCCAAGGGCTGGGCTGTCTCTTGTTTACATTTGATTCTACAGCACCTAACATTGTACCTGGCATATACAGATGCACAATACATAGTTGATGAACAATGAACTACACTAAATGGGTTACCTAGTCTTCATGTAAAATGTAATATTTATTTTCTACTGTATATATGAAAGTTTCTATTATATAACACTAGTCATAAGAGGTGACAGTAGTAAGTCACTCATCTTTTTCACATCATTTCTACCTTGAATATAATTTAATGAGAAATAACTAGTGTGTTCACTAAGCTACAAAGAGTTGAGATAGAGTGTATAAATGAAGAAACCTCTTGGATTACTGAAGTACCATCTGTTAAAAGCATAATTGCCTTCTTAAATTATACATTTTTAAAAGGGTGTAATATATTTTTTTAAGCAATGCAGTGTTTAGTGGGTGGGATTTATATTTACATATATGAGTACCTAGAAATTTGGGGGATTTTCCTCTTTATTATCCAAGGGTAAATAAGAACAGGTTTTTTAATATTGTGTGTTTTTTAAATGTCCTATTATTCAATACTACTGTTCCCCAGAAATTGTAGAGATTATGAAATTATTATCACTTTACTTGGGAAGTTATTTCCAGGTGTGAGAATTAGCTTTATAAGAGCCTACCAGATTTGACCAGTAGATAATTTATTCAATAGAGACACTAAGTTAAATAACTCAGAAATTGATCTCAGTAACGTGTCTTGATTTTCTCAAAAATCTTCACCATTGTTTTAGTAACCTATAAATAGTTAATATTTGCCAACAAGTGAGGTAAATAAGGCAAAAGGAGGGCCGTCGCCCAGAGACTTTTAATGTGGGAATGTGAGAAGGTGTAAGTAAACATATGATGCTTTTGTCCAACCCTCCTGTTATTACCTGCTTCTTCTTCCTACAGGACCTACACACATGGTCTTAGAGCTCCCTGTGCAGACTCAAAAGTCTGCAGGACTGCCTGCATGAACAGCCATCAAAACATGAGCCTCGTTTCCTATGTGGAAAGCAGGAATCTCCTTGGGTGATTCTGGGACTAAGTTCTGGTCTTACAGTTTGGGAACATAGCTCATTTCATGCTATTTTCATATTTATCTTGCCATATTAGACTCATTGCTTTTTTACAGTCGTAGAGTATGAGGGAACATGACTTCAGCTTCACAGTTTCTTTTCCAATCACAGTTTAAATTTGTTTAAAATGAACCCTTAATATGAGCACAATTGTCCAGGTATAAGTATTTCAACTTCAGAAATAAAGTTTATGTGTCTTATCTTACATAATTGATTATATAAACTTGTTATTTTTTCTTGCCAATAGTACTAACGTGAAATCATTTAAATTAAATGAGTTTGATTGCTACATTTTGTCTAAAAGCGTTATTTACTCTAGTGCTGCTAGTACCCGATTTTTGCTATATAAACAGTTTTGTATTTTTCTGGTAGGCCACACAACCTGCTTTATATTGACATGGCTGACTAAAGCTGCCTTTTATTCTGCCAACACCCTTTAAATACTATTGACAGAGTTGCCTTTCTTTGTTTCCTCCCACAAATAAAGCTGCTACTTCTTACATCATAGGCCCAAAAAAACCTGCTTTTCTAATGGCATCAGCTTAACTAGAAAGCAGACAACAAATGGTGATAAAATAGATGAACAGTATATATTATATGTATTTACACATATACTTAGACACTTTAGTTGCAAATCTGAAATGATATAAGCCACTGCCTGCAACAGCATCTGTTCTATAAAAGTGGGGATTAAGATCTAACTATTAAGACACTGAAGAAATCGGGTTATGTGGAGAGCCCATTTGAGTCAGAACTTTGTCCAACCACTGCAGTGGCCCGTGAAGATGAATCTCAATCCAGCAAGGGGTGCTCGTGACATCCTGGCGATGGTACTCAGCTCCCCAGCCCTGAAAAGCAAGAGTGGAGCCAAGAGTGATTGTGTCAGACTTTGCAGTCAGCCTCCAAAGGCACAAGACAGAGCTCAGTGGACACCCAACCAACATAACAGAGTATCTCTCGAGACCTGCGAGAACATAAACTATACCTTCCTGTAAATACAGGATAAGTTTTGCATCAACCAGACATCCTAAGATGATTCCAAATCAATGCTTTTCTTTGGGTTCACAACTAAATGCATGAATCTAGACATGGTTGGGCTCTAGTCATGTCAGAAACACTGGCAAATCATTTTCTCTCCCATAAGGGAAGAAACTTGAACTTATGTTCACCCCCTTAAGGCTGAAGACACTGTTTTGCACAAAATGGTAACTGAAGACCAATGATGGATCTGGAACTTATAAAGAAAGAACTAGAGGATGCTCTTGATTTTTCAGGATTGATTAACAAAGCTTATTCTTCCTGTTTCTCTGGCTCACTTTTGGCAATTTCCTATTTATTACCATTCATAGGAGAGGCAGCAAATCCTATCTAATAAAAGAGAAACATGGTAATTAGCATACGACTGCTACCCTTCCCATTGGCTAATCAGGGCGATATGCAAATTAACTGCCAGCCAAGATGGCA
>NW_006300234.1:37783-41900 GCF_000327345.1 Myotis davidii | reverse complement strand
GTGTAGCTCCTGCATTGAGGTTCTGCCCCCTGGTTGTTAGTGTGTGTCATAGTGACCAGTCATTCCTAGTCATTCTGCTGTTAGGGTCAGTTTGCATATTATCCTTTTATTATATAGGATAGAGGCCTGGTTCATGGGTGGGGGCCACCGGGGCAAACCAGCCGGCCCCCACCCATGCACCAGGCTTCTATCCTATATAGTAAAAGGGTAATATGCCTCCCAGCACCGGGATCAGCGGAGCCGAGAGGCCTCCCAGCACTGGGATGCGTGTGACAGGGGGCAGTGCCCAAACCCCTGATCGCCCTGTGGCTCTGTGTGTGACAGGGGGCGGGGCCACAACCTCCTGATCCACCCTTCTCTGTTCGTGACAGGGGAAGGCGCCCCAACCCCCCTGATGGGCCCTGCTCTATGAGTGACAGGGGGCAGCGCCCCAACCCCCTGATTGGCCCTGCTCTGTGCGTGACAGCGGGTGGCGCCGCAACCTCCCCCTCGACCCTGCCTTGAGTGTGACAGGGGGCGGTGCCCCAACCCCCCAATTGGCCCTACCCTGAGCATGACTGAGGGTGGTATCGCAACCTCCCGCTCCACCCTGGTCTGTGCATGACAGGGGACGGTGCCCCAGCTCCCCAATCGGCCCTGCTCTGAGCCCGACCAGAGGCTGTACCTAGGGATTGGGCCTGCCCTCTGCCACCTGGGAGCAGGCCTAAGCCAGCAGGTCGTTATCTCCTGAGGGGTCCCAGACTGGGAGAGGACACAGGCCGGGCTGAGGGACCTCCCCTCCCCCCCGAGTGCACAAATTTTTGTGCACCGGGCCTCCAGTAAGTAAATAAATAAATAGACAAGTAAATAAGTTTGTATATTTTTCTGTGTATGAAAAGTTATTTTTAAAATGACAGATTCAGTTAAGCAAATTAGTTTTGTTATCGGGAACACTGATTCTCTGTAGAGTTATTTAAAAGTTGGATTTCAGGAGTTGGGAATTGGGATCCAAGTCCAAGTATATAGGATTTAAACCTTCTCGCAGATGTGTGTAGTAGAGCCAGAGAAGACAACCAACCAGGGGTCATCCATCTGAAATTGTAATTGGCTCACCAATCCAGGACAAAGTTAGAGATCACAACTCAAGCATAAGTCGCCTTTTCCTAACACTGCTACAAAGATGTTTGACATAAAGGCTTGGGCTGAGTATGTTGTGGAATGGGCTGCAAAGGATCCATATGGCTTCCTTACAACAGTTATTTTTGCCCTTACTCCATTGTTTCTAGCAAGTGCTGTACTGTTCTGGGAATTGGCCAAGATGATTGAGGCCTGGGGAAAGGAGCAAAAGAAAACACAAAAATGCCAAGAAAATATTGAAAAAGCTAAACAACTGAAAAAGGACTGAAGGAATGAACAGGCTCCGCAACCAGAGGAAACTCATTTGGGAAATTATGCAGCTTTGGAAGGACCCTGTAGGGTTTCTTTTCTGGATTTATGATAGTATTTAATAAACATAGCATGAGCATATGGAAGATGTTAGTTCTGACTGCTACTGTAGCAACTTTTGGGCTTCTTCATAGAAGTTTATTGACAGTTATTGTAAATTGGCATTTATTATGCTAAAAATTCTTTATAACTGACTTAGTCATTTTCCATTTTGCAGCTTAAAACATCCTGTGGAGAAAAAAATTACTTTGGATTATGAACTCTATTCAAATACTGGCTCAAAAAGGGGTCCTATTCCAGACAAAGGAAACTAAGAATGTATAAATGAGAACTGTCCTGAGGTGAAAAGTGTGCTTTGGCTTAAAAAGAGATACAGTTTATTAATTACATCTTTTATTGTTATTGCTTATGTCTTAGAATCATTTCTGGCTTTCTCAAAGCAAAATATTATTAATCAGTGAGTACTTCACTTTCTACATTTTTCTCATTCTAGCCTTTGAGAGACTGATAATTATCAGACATTCTGCCTTTTTAAAAATCTAATTTTATAAAAAATTCTATCGATTGTATAGAGTACCAGCTACTAACAATTTTGTACTTATGAACACTGCCATTTACTTGGATATGACTTGTTGAATAGAGTAGCACTGTGATTTAAAGCTTGCAGTAAAAATGCCAACCCTTATAGTACTTTGGAACCAGTTTATTCTTACTCGTGCTAAGAAGAAATATGAAGTAGTTAAAATGTCTTATCTGATAATTTGCTGATAATATAGATACTACTTTTAATTTTTATTCCATTTTTTGAACTCATGTAGTGATGTCCTATAATTTCTGATCAAATAAGCTCACAATGAAAATTAAAAATTCATTTTTTTTCCTAAGGAACTCTAAAAGAGTAAGTCATATTTCATAAATGGTAAAGAAATGCTTAACATTTGGAAAATTTTTGTTTGGTATAATAATTGGGTGAAAAAGATAAATTATGGCAAAATAAGAATGTGTTGTAATCCTATATAATAAAAGCCTAATATGCTAAATGTCCGGTTGTCCGGTCATCTGTTCAACCAATCAAAGCATAATATGCTAATGATATGCTAAGGCTGCTCAAACCACTCGCTATGACATGCACTGACCACCAGGGGCAGATGCTTCAACCAGTAGGTTATCTTGCTGCTGGGGTCCAGCCAATCGGAACTGAGCGAGGAGCAGGCCTAAGCCATCAGTTGGACATCCCCTGAGGGCTCCCAGACTGCGAGAGGGTGCAGGCTGGGCTGCGGGACTCCCACCACCACCCCTCGCCCTGGGTGCACGTATTTCATGCACCGAGCCTCTAGTTAGAAATAAAAAGCTAAAGGATATTTCCTTCAGTTAAATATAATTGGAACTTTTTACTATGAAACATGGTTTTTATAAATGCATGGTCCAATAATTTTACTCACTGTCAGTATTTAATAGCTCATTAATATTTTCCTCGTCTCTGGTAATTAATTCTAAATTACAGAAATTATCAGCTTTAATTTAAAAATGAAAGTAGATACTGATATAAAATTGGTACGTTTTTATTTTTAAAACAAAGTTGGATTTCAAACACCATGCTGCGTGATTACACTTTACATTTGTGGCTAGAACTTCAAGTGGACCTTTGATGCCACTTGGAAATCATAGCATTCTCTCCCAGACCATTCACTCTCTCATTTCTCCTACTTTTCCACCTACTCCTCAAGCCTGCTTACAACAGAGTTTCTTTTTTCCTATTTTAATGAGAGAAATGAAGCAATCAGAAGAGAATTTCCACAGCACTGCACCCAGAGACTTGACCTTTCTACCTTTTACTATAGATTATCTGTGTTTCCAAATAAGCCATCTATTTGTGCATAAGACTCACTCACCTCTGGGAACAGCATTCCAGAAACTCTCCCCATTCTTTCCTTTTTCTTTCCATCAGATCATTCCCATCAATGTACAAACATGCTGAAATGTCTTTCATCTTCAAAATAGTTCTCTTGGCACTACAACCATCACAGATTACTGTCCTTATGTCTTTGACTCCCTTTGTAGCAAAACCCCTCAAAAACAGGCATCTGCACTGGCTGTCTCAATTCCTCTTCTTCCACTCTTTTAAATACATTCTAATCAACATTTCACCCAAGCCTTCAACAATATTGTTCTTATCAAGATCAAAAAGACCTTCATATTGCTCAAATTAATGATCAGCTTTCAGTCTTTGTGTCACATGGGCAGTATTTGCTTTAGTTCATCCCCTCTCCTCCTCAATGTATTTTCTTTTTTGGCTTAGAAAGAACCTTCCTTTCTTGGTTTTACCACTATTTTGGTGGTGGCACATTCTCAGTTTTCTTTGCTGGTTCTTTCTCTTTTCCACTATCTTTTCTTTTTTTAAAAAAATCTTCATTGTCTGTCTCCTTAGGTAATGCATATATGCATATATGATCTTTGTTTAATCTCTTCCTGCTCCCTTCCCTCTGAAAATCGTCAGTTTGTTCCATTTCCATGCCTCTGATTCTATTTTATTCACCAGTTTATTCTGTTCATTAAATTTCTTATCCATTTATTTTTACTTTTAGATTAAATTGTTGATAGGTATGTATTTGTTGCCATGTTGTTGTTCATATTTTATTTATCTTTTTCTTTTTCTTCTTCTTCCTCTTCTTAAAGAATGCCCTTCAACATT
>NW_006300234.1:28559-37253 GCF_000327345.1 Myotis davidii | reverse complement strand
TCTGCTTCCCTGTGTTTGTTTCTATGTATTGGGTAGAGCTGCTATGTCTCCTGGAATTGGTAGAGTGGCCTTGTGTAGTAGGTGTCATATAGGGCCTAGTGGCTCAGTCTCCCCAATCACCTGAGTTGGGAACTCTAGGTCCACCCTTTTGTGGGCTGTGAGCACAGTCTTGTTGTAGTTGAGACTTTATTGCTATTGGTGTCACTGGGAGGAATTGACCTCCAGGCCAATTGGCTGTGAGAACCAGCTGTGACTACAGTGGGAGAGCTGCTGTGCAGGAGACACCCCTATGGAGCAGGACTTGCTTCAGTGTGGATTTGGTGCTTACTGAGTCTGCTCATTGAGTGTGTTGTTTATGGATGTGTAGGGTTGTAATCTTGTATAGGCTGACACTGACCACTGGGTACACTGGCTCTTGGGTTTCCAGGGAAGTGCAAAGTCAGCCACTGCCTGGGGCTACCCAGCAGGAGCTACAGAGAAATCTGCAGATTCCTCCTCTTTGTATCAGGTTTGGAAGTGCCCAGATAAGGCCCAGCTATGAAGCAAGGCAGGCTGGTGCTAGTGCCAGGTCTTAGGCCTTTTATTGATAAGTTTGGGACTCCCTGACCCAGCTGCAGCTTGTTTGAGACACTTTAGCCTGAGCAAGGACAGGCCATTCATATGCAAAATACACACACACAGCTTGGGTGGAATTGCAAATTGGATGAGGCGGGATCTTAGGGAGTCACCAGGGCAGAGCAAACAGAAATGGTTGCCAGTCAGCCCTGTGACCTGGGAGGTCCCAGCATAGGAACAATAATCCCTGTGAGCACCTCTGTCTGGGAGAAAGCCACCCTGAGTTTCTTCCCTGATGCCAGACAATCCAGTTCCTCCTTGTATGTGTGTGTCCCCCAGAACCTTTCCTGGTGCTGGAGCTCAGAGGAATCAGGATCTTGTAAGTTCAGTTTGTGGTGCTGGGCTTTAAAGAGGAACAGATGGGTCTTCAGCAGCCTCTGTGTCACTGAGCCCCAATCCACACTGGTTTTTACAACCTGTAGTTCTTACTGACCACCGGAATTTCTTTTCCCAGCTCTGGGATGCTGGGCTGGGAATCTGGTGTGGTTCTGGGACCCCTTGCTCCTCCTGGCAGCCTCCACAGAGATGATCTCCCTCCCGATTAAAAAAGCGGCACACATGGGTGCTGGACCAGCCCATTCCATGCCTCTGCACCTCCTACCAGTCTCAGTGTGCTTTCTTATTTACTTCTCTAGTTGTAGGACTTCCATTCAGCCAGCTTTCTGGTGGTTCTGGATGATGGTTGTTCTGTTTTAGCGGTAATTTTGATGTGGTTGTGGGAGGTGATGAGTACAGGCATTGACCTATGCTGCCATCTTCCCCCTGTCTCCATTCTCCACCATCTTTTAAAGTTGAAATGTCCCAGGACTCCATCCTGGAACCCCTTATCTTCTCTGTTTAAACTCAAACTGTTGGTGATATCATCCAGGCTCATGGAGTTCAATGCTGTCCATAACCTGATAATTTCTAAATTTACATTCTCAATTCAGCTTTCTCTCTCCAAGTGCAGACTAACTTGTACATCCAACTGCCTACTCAGTACTTCATTGAACGTGTGACAAACACCTCAAAGTTATTCTCACTAAAACTGAACTCTTTGCTTGTATCCAAACCTGAGCCATCTGCGTCTTCTCCATCTTGATTAAAGAAAACTTCATCTAACTCCTCTCTTTTTCTCATACCCCACATCAAGTCAGCCTTCACATTTAGATCCGTCTACTTCTCACAACTTCTATTAGAACTCTCCTACTGGAAGCAACCATCATCTCTCATCTGAATATTGCTGTAGCCTCCTAACTGGTCCTCCTACTTCCAACCTTGCCTGCATCCACACAACAGCCAGAATGATCCTTTAAAAGCCTAAGTCAGATCATGAAAATCTTCTGCTCAAATCCCTGCAATGGCTCCCCTTCTCTTTAGAGTAAAAGCCAAAACCCTTGGGCTGACTTACAAAGCACTGATCTGATTCCCTGTTACAGTTCTGATCTCACATCACCCTCACTCATTATGCTCCAGTCTCCTTGCTACTACAAATTCCTAGCCATGCTCTTGCTTCTTGCAGTTGAGCTTGCCCTTCCCTGTGTGTCTACTGCTCTTACCCCAGATATCCTTATGGCTATCTTTCTTGTGTCATTCAAATCTTTGCTCATGTTTCACTTCTTCAATGAGGCTTCCCCTAACCACCTCGTTAAAACCTGCAATCTACCTCTTCCCCAGCACTCCAATTTCGTTTGCTCTGCATTTTTTCTTTACATTCAAATTCTTTATTATAGCTGTTGTTTATTGTGTTTCTCTTTCCTATTATATTGATTTTATGAAGGCAGAGATCTTTGCATAATCATTGATGTATTCCAGTTCCTAGAATGGTGCCTAACCTGGCACATGATAGGTGCTCAAAAATATTTGTTGACTGATGAAATGAGCCCTAGAATTAGTAAGAATTAGAGCTGAAAGAGTCCTTAAAGATGATCTAGTCTATCATCCCCCAATAATAGGCACTAGTGTTTAGTCATCTATAATTTATTTCATTTGTATTTTTAAAAATCTAGTAATGTTTTAATCAATCCAATATATCCAAAATATTATCAAATCAATATATAATCAGTATGAAATTAGTAATGAAATATTTTATGTTCTTTTAATTTGTACTGTCTCCCCCCTCCCCAGTTTTATTGAGATATAATTGATACATAACATTGTATCAGTTTTCAGTATACAACATAACGATTTGGTATATGCATATATTGCGAAATGATTACCACGATAAGTTTAGTTAAGATCCATCACCTCCCATTGTTACACATTTCTTTAATGTGATGAGAGCTTTAAAATTTCTTTTAAACTGATCATCTGTAGTTATATTTGCTAAGAATTTTTTAAAGTCCCTGAAATATTAGGGACTTTGTTTTCAGTGAATTGTGCAGCTTTATGATTTAAATGTTGTATATCTACTAAATACATCTGGTTGATTTTTGGAAAATCAGATTTCTATGCAAGTATATATTATAATGAAATAATTACTTCTGAGGTATTGGTATTTCATCCTAATTTTAAAAACAAAGACCTGGAAAAATAACCATACAATTCAAATGATTTTTCATTAATGGCAATTTAATCCCCTCTGCTGAGTCTAAAGCATCAGAAATTGGAAAAAATTTCCAGATAATAGTTAATTGTTTTACAATGTAAAAATGCTTTTTACAGCTTACCAGCAAAACTGAATAAAACTGCTTTGTCATCACAAAAGAGAAATAGTTTCAAGAAGTCGTTTTTAAATTGTATTTGTATTCTTGATTTTTTAAAATTACTAAAATTAAAAATACAATAAAAACATAATTTGAGTACAGAAAAACTGGACAATTATTTTTCATGGTAATTTTAAAAGACTAATAAATTTTACTTGAAGAACATCTACAAGACATACTGATTGTTTGGATGGATATATATACACACACACACACACACACACACACACACACACACACACTAGAGGCTGGGTGCACAAAAATTTGTGCACTGGGCCGGAGGGGGGTGTCCCTCAGCCCAGCCTGCACCCTCTCACAATCTGGGACCCTCGGTTAGGGACCTTTGGCCTGGCCTGAGGGCTTTCCTTCCCCTGTCTGCAAGGCAGCTGGCCCCATCCTCACCGCTTCCACTGCTTGCCATCTGTGCAGTGCTGACCCCCTCCCCTGCCAGCAGTGGCCTCCCTCTGCAGGTGACAGGCTGGGGTGCGATGGCTTGGCTGGCCTGGGCCTCCCTCTTTCTTTGCTGGGGGGCAGGGCCAGTCCTGCAAGGGGCCACTTGCCTACCTGATCTCCCCTAACCGCTGGCCTGTCTACCTGATGGCCCCTAACCACTTGCCTCCTACGTGATCACCCTTAACTGCTGGTCTGCCTATGTGGTCACCCCTAACCACTCTGCTTGCCTGCCTGATTGCCCCTAACTGCTTGCTTGGGGGGCGGGGCCAGCCCAGCGAGGGGCTGTCTGCTACCTGATCTCCCCTAACCACTGGCCTGCCTACCTGATCACCCCTAACTGCTTGCATGGGGGTGGGGCCAGCCCAGCAAGGGGCCGTCTGCCTACTTGATCTCCTCTAACCGCTGGCCGGACTACCTGATCACCCCTAACCACTGCCTGCCTACTTGATCACCCCTAACCGCTGGTCTGCCTAGCTGATCACCACTAACTACTCTGCCTGCCTCATTGCCCCTAACCACTTGCTTGGGGGTGGGGCCAGCCCAGTGAGGGGCCATCTGCTTACCTGATCGCCACTAACAGCTGGCCTGCCTACCTTATCACCCTAAACCACTCTGTATGCCTGCTTGATTGCCCGTAACCACTTGATTGGGAGCAGGGCCAGCCCATGAAGGGCCATGGTGGTCTGGTCTCTGGTCATTTCAGTTGTGACACCTCTGGCCTTTTATTATATAGAATATTACCTCCTCCATTTGCCTGTATGCTAAGAGTTAGAGGAGTCTCTAATTTCATTCAGGCAAATTCATCAACATTTATTAAGTTACTAGAGGCTGGTGCACAAAATTTGTGCAGTTGTTTGATCATCCCTCACTAACCCCCCTGCTGGCCTGGTCGTAGGCAGCCATCTTGTGAGGGCATGAGGGTTAATGTGCATATCACCTCTTTATTATATAGGATAATCATGCTTGGCAAATTGAGGATTGGAAAAATCTCTATAGCCTTGCATCTTATAAAAATATTATTGTCACTTTATCTTCTGCATTAAAAATCAGATAACTACTTAAAGTTGTTTTTCCTCCAAAAGTGTTATGCTTAAGAATTTTCTTATAATTGCTAAACAAGAGAGATCATACTCATAGAAATAAACTTCCAAAAAAACCCCCTGCTGTCTACTAGAACTGGCTATGTAACTTCCACATCAACCAAAGAATGCCTTTTTTGTTTTTCAGTTTCCATCTTCAGTGTGGAAGCAAGCACTCCTTACCTTAACAAAACTCATCCGGATAGTGCACATCTTAGTTAACTCATAGACGACTTCAAATCCATGGTGAACTGACTGAGCAAGTAGCTGAGCAAAGAGCTGGTTGCTGAAGATCTTGAGGCTACAACCACTGGGGATCTTGCAGACAGTGGCTAGGTGGAAACCATGCTGATAGTTGCAGTTCCGGCTCTGGACAAAGATGCTGCTGTCGCTCACACACTCAGCATAGACCTCTCCCCCGACATAATATAAATGCACACCTATGAGGCAAAAACAGTCTTCAAATACCTGCACCATCTTTAGCTTAGCTGCACCACCATTCTCTTCTCATTGACCTTTGTAACCTGAAGAAATATGACTGTCTACTGTGAAGTTACTTTTCATATTACCAATCACAGCTTAGTAAAATATGTGACCTAATTGCCAACTTGTTTTAATTCTAATTTGTGCTTTTTCCATGAGTCCATTTAAAATAAAAGTGGATTGCAACCCATGTTTACCATTACTGCACAGAACAAGTAAATCAGCTCTCTCCATCATTTTCTCAATCTCGCATTCATTCACTCTAAAAGTAAGATCACCCAGCTGGTATGGCTCAGAGGTTGAGTGTTGACTCATGAACCAGAAGGTCACAGTTTGATTACTGGTCAGGGCACATGCCTGAGTTGCAGGCTTGATCCCCAGTAGGGGATGTGTGGGAGGCAGCTGATCGATAATGTTTCTCTCTTATTGATGTTTCTATCTCTCTATCCCTTTCCCTTCTTCTCTCTAAAAATCAATAAAAACATTTTTTTAAAAAATAAATAAAAGTAAGCTCATAATATTTAATACAAAATGAATACTTAAGGCAGAAAATATCAAATAGTCCTTGTAGTACATATATAAGTAAAAAAAAATTAAAACTGGACACGGTAATATGAAAAATATTACTTAAGTGTATACACTAAACCCACTTCAGAGGAAACAATAAATGAAGTTTAAATTTTATTTTTACCAACAATTATAAATCCATTTCTCTTAATAAATACCTCAAAGAGACCTAATTCAACTTCTAATATAGATCGTAGAAATAATGCCTATTTTTACTTATAAACAAAGAAATTCTTGCCACATTTTCAGATATAGACAATCAAAATGTAGTTTATGTTACTTTCTCTCACAATCTTGGAATAAAAAGGCACTGCTCACACTAGTTTTTACTCCAAATTAAGTTTGTGTTATTTCCCTTCAAATTTCTGGTTTTGAAATTCAACATAAATATATAGCAAGTGACTGGGGTTAGATAAAATGAAGAAAGTCTAGACTGTGGATATTAAATACCAGAACAATTTTTCTCCAACCTTTTAACGGAAATAAAATTCTCTACCACTACTACATGATTGTAAACTTAATCATCCTGCAGTTACAAGATATTCCTAGAAATGAACCAGAATATACTTACAGTGATATATTTTAGGTTGCCTCAAACAAAATTTTAAAATAGAATTTATAGTGCTTCAGGCACTATATTTGCGTAACTTTGCATTTAGGAAACATTACTCAGATAGTTGCTGAATTTCTTTGTCAGATTCTAAGTAGCAATTGAGGGC
Organism: Myotis davidii; assembly: GCF_000327345.1. Lineage (NCBI taxonomy): Eukaryota > Metazoa > Chordata > Mammalia > Chiroptera > Vespertilionidae > Myotis > Myotis davidii. Next base: position 30,653 of record NW_006300234.1, on the reverse strand, counting down.
CTTTATATGTGAATACCTCCCAACATATCTATTGTCTCCGTTTCCCATCTTCTTTCCCTTAATACAATTTTAGAAAATAATGGTTTTCAGGATTTGTATTCTAACCATATCACTATGAAGAAACTGATCCAGGGTCACACAGATAAAGCACAGCTGTTGATTTTGAGGCTAAGTTTCCCCTCTCCCTACCCAGATCAGATGGCTCCTCTCTTCTCTCAGCCTTCCTCTCCCTTTTCTTTTCTCATATTCATTATTCATTATCCCTAAATGGCTTGGGGTCTGACACCCATGACCCAGGCCTTGAGGTGTAGGCAGAAGTATGTTCCTAATTGGCTAGGACAGTGGTCGGCAAACTCATTAGTCAATAGAGCCAAATATCAACAGTACAACGACTGAAATTTCTTTTGAGAGCCAAATTTTTTAAACTTAAAACTATATAGGTAGGTACATTGTTATTAACTTAATTACGGTACTCCTAAGCTGGCCTTTGCTAAAAACATCCTCAAGGAGAGAAACCAAGATGGCGGCAAAGGTAAACACAAGAAATTGCTGCCTTGCACAACCACTTCAAAAATACAACTAAATGACAAAATGGACATCATCCAGAACCACAGGAAAGCTGGCTGAGTGGAAATTCTACAACTAGAAAAAAAGAGAAAAGCACACTGAGACTCAGAGGAGGTGCGGAAGTAAAGTGCAGAGGTACAGAGGCGTACGTGGAAAGGGCTGGCAACTGAGGAGATGGTTGTCTTTTTCAATAGGGAGGGATGCTCAAGCTCCCAACTGCTCTGACCTCCAGTTCCGGGAGAGTCTCTGGGGACCCAGACTCATACGGGGAGAAACTGGACTGTCTGGCAGCTATCAGAACTCGAGGGCGGCTTTCTCTCAGAGGTGCAATTACCGTGGGACACTGAGACCCAGGATCTCTTAGGGCAGGACTGAGGAGCAGCCATAGCTGTTTGCTCCGCCCTGTTGATTCCCTGAGACCCCGCCCCACCTAAGCTGTGTGCAGAGGTTTTTGCATATGAATGACCTGGCCCTTTGCAATCTACAATTACCTAACAAACTGCAGCTGGGTCAGAGAGACCCAGAACATCCAAAAGAAGGCCCAAGGCCCCACAGCAGCTTGCATTGCTTCACAGCTGGGCCTCATCTAGGCACCTGAAAATCCCAAACAAAGAAGAGAAATCTGCAGATCTCTCCATAGCTCCTGCTGGGTAGCCTCAGGCAGAGGCTAAATTATCTCCTCCTTAGAGATCCAAGAGCCAGTGTAACCAGTGGTCAGAGTGGGGCCATCCAGATTACAACTCCTCCAATCCATAAGGGACACACTCAGGGGGCAGACTCAGTGAGCACCAAAGCCCCACTGAAGCAAGTCTTGCCCCATAAAGGTGTCTCCAGCACAGAATTTCTCCCACTGCAGACACAGCTGATTCTCACAGCCAATTGGCCTGGAGGTCAATTCCTCCCAGTAATAACGACAATAATCAAGGCTTAAGTACAACAAGACTGTGCACAAAGCCCACAAAGGGGTGCACCAAGAGTGTCCACCACAGGTAATTGGGGAGGCTGAGTCACTGGGCCCTATAGGACACCTATCACACCAAGCCACTCTATCAACACAGGGAAGCATAAAAAATGTGGACACAAAGAAACAGGTCACAGATGACAGAAATGGAGGAAATCAAACTACTGGATATAGAGTTCAAACCACGGTTGCAAGGTTTTTCAAGAATTTTCTAGAAACCGCCGATAAATTTAGTGAGATCCTCAAGAAATCTAGTGAGACCCTCAAGGATATGAAAAAGGACCAATTAGAAATTAAGCATACACTGACTGAAATAAAGATTATTATACAGAGATCCAACAGCAGACTAGAGGATCGCACGAATCTGGTCAAAGATTTGAAATACGAAGAAGCGAAAATCACCCAACCGGAAAATCAAAAAGAAAAAAGAATCCAAAAATATGAAGATAGTGTAAGGAGCCTCTGGGACAACTTCAAGAGTACCAAAATCTGAATTATGGGAGTGCAAGAGAGAGCAAGATATTGAAAACCTATTTGAAGAAATAATGACAGAAAACTTCCCCTAC
>NW_006300234.1:23070-28347 GCF_000327345.1 Myotis davidii | reverse complement strand
TAGACCTAGGGAGGAGGACAGTGGGGTGGGGGTAAGGGCAGAGGGTGGGGTGGGAACCAGGTGGAGGGGAGCTATGGGGGGAAAAAGAGGAACAACTGTAATAATCTGAGCAATAAAGATTTAATTTAAAAACAAACAAAAAAAAGTCCTCAATCTGAGGGGTTGACCTCAGTGAATGTACCTCCACTTCTTCTAACACCACTTCTTTAAAATAGGCTCGCCCAGGCCAAGAACCGACTTCTGCGCATGGGCCATGAAGTTTCCATCGCACTGTACAAGCATGCCCACATGTGGTATTTTGTGGAAGAGCCACATTCAAGGGGCCAAAGAGCCGCATGTGGTTCATGAGCCTCAGTTTGCCAACCACTGGGCTAGGACATAGTTACTTGGTTGGACTGACATGTTGGAGATTACGAAAGGGCACTGCCAAACCCTGACTTTCTTGAACAACCCTGTGAACTCCAGGTGGCAGGCCTGCCTCTGGAGTGCTTGTGGTGTTTCAAAAGAAAAGAAAGTAAGTTAGTGAGAGAGGTGTTAGGTAGGAAGTTAGACATGAGCAGCTGGGGTGGGGCCTGCCCTGGGGTCCTGAACAGGGGTCAGACCACAATGCCTTCAGATAATTTCTCTATGGGTGGCCCAGCATCCAGTAGAACACCAGTGGACAGGTTTGGAACCAGTGGGTTCTTAGTGCAAGCTCAGAAGAAAATGACATGACCTCAATGTGACCTTACTAGGGTCCTGGACCAATTATAATAAAACTAGAGGCCTGGTGCACAAAGATTTGTGCACTGGCGGGGTGGGGGCAGTGTCCCTCAGCCTGACCTGTGCCCTCTCACAGTCTGGGACCCTTTGGGAGATAACCACCTCCTGGCTTAGGCCCACTCCCTGAGTAGCAGATGGCAGGCCTGATCCTGCGGTGCCTGCCCCACCACCCTGGGTCACACAGGGCAGGCCCGATCCCGGGGTTAGGGCAGGCAGCGGATGGTGCTGCCCCGCCCTGCCCGCCTGCAGTATGCAAATATAACGGCCATCTTTGTTGGGTTAATTTGCATACTCTTCTGATTGGTGATGGGAGTAGCAAAGGTACAGTCAATTAGCATCTTTGTCTTTTATTAGTGTACATTGGCATTGTGGTTTTGGACCCTCACCCCCAATACATTTTTCTGTATGCATTATGGGCAAGGGAATGTGCAGAAAAAATATAGTTATATAACTCTTTTTTTGTCAATCATCCCTGAATGCAAATGAAAGTCTTCACCCAGAAAATCCTTTATTTAAACCATATAACCCAGGAGTTCAGGGTCATGGTCTCTCTTGAGTGGCCCATTACTCATTTTTCTTCAATACACCCCACTTTGCTTTACTCTCATTTTTGTTGACCTTAAAATCTTTTCTGCATTGACAAGAAGAACTGGGGTCCCTGCCGATAACCCTAATCAGTAACATCTTTTTGGCACCACAACTGGGATTTCACAAACTGTAAGTCCTCTGGCCACGAGGCTGGAGAAAAGACTACTTTACTCTTCCTTCTTGTCCAGGATTGGAAGGGCAAGGCAGTAATTCTAGTTAAAAGGGGATAACTGCCTGCCAGTGAAAAACTAAAATAACTATGAGCACTTGGAGATGAACTGGCACCAAAGATATGAGGCACATCTTCCTTCCAGTCTGTAAGCAGACACTCTCAGGTGACTGAGGGTCCTTGTGGAGGTGTGGGAGGATCTCCCGGGTGACGTGCAAGAGCCTCATAGGGACTCCACAATACAATTGTAATTAAACTTTGACCTGTATGAGGGGTGAATATAAGGTTTGGTCAGCCAGCACTCCAAGTTCTCATGGTGGTTTTAGACAGCTGTGAGAGAAACTGAGACACATAAAAGGAGAGAGGATGACCATCAGGCTTTACTGCCTCTTGAAGTCGCCTCCAAAAGCAGCACACTCTGACCCACCACATTGATCACTAAGAATTACACTCACAGTCATGCCTCCAACTCATCTACATTCTTGGCATATAATTCTCATCATCCATGCATTGTTAGGATTTAATACACCTTGCCTGCCCAACCAGACTCTCTTTACCTACACTCTAGCTTGCCTCTTGGCTACTACTATATCTAGGAAATCTATCTGTCCTCTTCCAGGTAGACCTATTGGGTATATCTTTCTGTCTGTCACCTAGAAAATCTCTCAGGGTTTAACAGGGTCAAGTCTCTATAGCACTTGGCGGGAAGTACCATGGTAGAATTTCTACAGTATCATGGGTTATGGCAGGCAGAGCATTCTCAAAATTTGGACAATGTAAGAACTCTCAGAGTAGGCGTACACCCTATCGAGGTGAAATCTAGATGGGTTCAGGAGAAATGGTGTAGACATCAACAAAAGAATAGGAGATACGCAGACTATAAGATACGATGCAGAAGTCCAAGGTACAAAACAACTGAAAGGTAAAGGGCACCATAAATTTACCTCAAACTGTTAGGTAGAAAGTTAGACATGAGCAGCTGGGGTGGGGCCTCCCCTGGGGTCTGTACAGGGGTCAGACCAACATTGCCTTCAGCTCATTTCTCTATGGGCAGCCCAGCATCCAGCAGACCACCAGGATGAAATTCAAGCCCAATGTGAAGGAGGCTGGCTTTGGCTAGAGAGAGCAGCATCTAAAGAAGTGCCAAGCAGACACATGATTTTATTTGCAGCCATATAATAGGCCAAAATAGTGGCTTTAAATGTGTGTTTTTTAAACTGATTTTTTAGAGAGAGGAAGTGAGAGGGAGAGAGAAACATCAATGTAAGAGAGAAATCGGTCAGCTGCCTCTTGAACTCACCCTCACCAGGGATCGAACCCCCAACCTGGGCATGTGCCCCGACCAGGAATCAAACTAGCAACATTTTGGTGCATGGGACAAGGCTCAACCACTGAGCCACACCAGCCAGGGGCAAAATAGTGGCTTTAAGCCACTTACATTAGATCCTGTATAATTATATAGAACAGCAAGCAATAAGGATAAGTGCCCAAAGAAAGCGCTATCTGAGATGACATTGTGCTCATCAGGCAAGTTCTACCCATACTTTGAACTACATCTCTTCTTGGGCTACATCTTTCTTCATTTGAGCTTTCTATTTGTGTGTGACTGCCACTCACCTTTCATAAGATTAGGGAGCTGGGAGTCCTGTGTTTTGCTTAATTAGGACCAGAGATATATTGGGTTTGATTTGGGTTGTTGAGTCTGACTGCAAGGGTGTTTGTTCTCTTTTAGCCCTCTTCTGTAGCCTTGAATGACAGAGAAATGACAGAAGAGAAACTGGAAAATTAAGCTGATGAGAGGGTTCCAAAATTCTGGAACCTACTAATAGTCAGAGGAGGAAGTCAGTACCCCTATGTGGGAGGAATCCTCTCCTGAACGGGAAAGTGGGAAAATACCATCACAGAATGTAGACCTCGTTACCACACCCCCAGAGTCTGAGGCATCTCCATTCTGCTTAGGAAAAAAAACACCCAAACTTACTTGCACAAACTCAACACCTTCCCTTGACTTGGTAATTGATCTTCCCCTTGCCTCTGTTGCCTTCTCTTATGTACAACTATTTTAAAATCTGGATCATCTGGAGCTTTGCAAAAGTGCATATTTCTGAGTGTAATAATGTTTGCAATTTTCCAACATAAAAAATATTTTGATAAAAAATAATTATATAAAAGTACAGATTTCCAGATCCAAACCAAGGGTTTGGGTTAGAGGATGCAAGTACCTCCATAGGATTGTACCTGCAGGTGTGCACTGCACAACTCCAGGGTTTGCCTCACAGTCTTCCCAGATCTGCATACAAAATTATTGCAAGCCTTCCCCAACAGCTGGCATAGCTTCTCTGGAGAAAAAGGCTCCTAATTAACACAAAGCAGCCCCTACCCTGGTAGCAAGGTTGATCCCCCAAATCTGTACTTAAAGACATTTAAATCTCTCTGAACAACATGATGAACAAGCGAGTTTGGGTACAACTGAGCTACATGGAATGCCCCACTTTGCCACTCACAACTCAGTGACTCTTGCCTGCCTGGGCTGCATGTAAAGCTTCTCTCTCACTGTGGCTGCTGGGATCCTGGCACACCCTCACACACTTCCTCCCAGCCCATTCTCACCTGAACAAGAAAGCCCACTAGAGAAAATTTAGAAAATGCAGAGATACCAAAAATAAAAATCAGCCACAAATTCACAGCCCAGAAATAATAAAAGCTAAATATGTATTATATATCTTTCAGTCTTTTTATGTGCATTTAAAAAAAACAAAATTAGAATCATACTCTATAGGATTTTTCTAGCTTTTTTCATTTATTAGTATACTAGAGGCCTGGTGCACAAAAATTTATTCACTGGGGAGGGGGGTCCCTCAGCCTGGCCTATGCCCTCTTGCAGTCTGGCACCTCTCAGGGGTTATCTACCTGCTGGCTTAGGCCCGCTTTCCAGGAGATCAGGCCTAAGCTGGCAATCAGACAGCCCTCTGGCAGCCCAGGAGCCCTTGGGGGATGTCCACTTGCCAGCGGGGAGCAGGCCTAAGCTGCAGTCGGACATCCTTAGCGCTGCTGAGGAGGCGGGAGAGGCTCCCGCCCCCACCACTGTTCTGGCAGCCATCAGCCTGGCTTTGGCTGAGCAGAGCTTCCCCTGTGGGAGCGCACTGACAACCAGGGGGGCAGCTCCTGCATTGAGCGTCTGCCCCCTGGTGGTCAGTGTGTGTCATAGTGACCAGTCATTCCCAGTCATTCTGCTGTTAGGGTCAATTTGCATATTACCCTTTTATTATATATGATTGTGAACACTTTCTTATGATATTAAGTATTTTGCAACATCAAGTTTAATAACTGCAATAGTATGACATTCTATGGTTTTTTTAATTTTTTTTTAGGATTTTCTTTAAAATGAGAAGTCTTACCCATGTTCAAAGGCAGAATGGAAAGGGAATTTTGAGAAAGGAAAACAAAGTCTATTGGAAAAAGAAGGAACCCCAAAATCACCTTGAAGTACAAATCCTCTTTCTAAGGAATTGAGAAACCAAAATCTGGCCCCAGGATAATTCCTTTCATAAAACAGAAAGAATTACTGGAATTCTACAGAACTTGAGATAAGCCAAAAAATAATAATTTTTTTTCAGCAAAAGGTGAAAAACTAGCTGTAAGAACAATTCACTGATTTGGTACACATGATGATTTTCAAGAAAGTTTTGATTTGCCCCAAAAGTTCAAGAATTGGGGTTGATGCCTCAAGAATTATCATAACTACTGACTCCCTTGCC
>NW_006300234.1:17338-22827 GCF_000327345.1 Myotis davidii | reverse complement strand
ATATATATATATAACCCTACCTCAATTATCTTAAGAGCACATCTCTGCTCATGCAGTTAATTCAAAATGTGGTTTTCCTAATTATTTGGAAATAGGGGTCATCCTAAAAGCCACTGTAAAAAAGTAGGCAAGTATTATACTCCAATGACCTCGACTGGCTATTCATTCCATCATTACCAAATTGCAGAAAATGACCTTTGCTTTATTTTGGGCAGTCACATATGGGTATTGTATGTCAGTACTTTTTTCTATAAAGATCCTTATTTTTCTCCCATGAGCCTCTGTGTTACCCTCAGTGCAGTACTCCTTTCCTAGAATATTTTTGAAGGAAAACATAAAATCTTCTCTAATTAACACTTTTAAAGTAAATCACTATGAAATGCAAGTGTTTATTGTTAGTAGGGCCTTATTTCAATATCTCTGAGTTTACTATGAGGTACCACTGCTGTGGCATATACCACTAGGTATTTTCATTACATATTGAAAGGTTCAGTTCTTCAAACAATGCATTATGAGGGGTATCAAGATAAAAAAGCAGGAGGGGTCCCTCCCTTCCAGAGGGCGGAGCAACTGGGCCTGGCAAAGAGAGCCAGGGGTGCAAATCCCTGGCATCACTCGTGTGACATGTGTAAGGTACTGAACTCTGAGCTTCAGTTGTCTCATCTGTGAAATGGGACTAAGAAAACCTAACATGCAGGGTTACTATAAAAATAATACATGCAAGTATTAGTAATCAGTGGGGGTAGGTATCAGTCATTTGAAAGAGCTCAAGTGGTTTGCCTAGTTTTCAGGGAAGAATATGTATAGACTTTATATTAGAATACATTGTTCCAGATTCTTCAGGGTATTGCCTCTGATATTTAATTGGTAGTCTCTGGTATGCTAGCACTAATTTGCTAATAACAATTTAAAGCACTTTGCTAGTGAGGCCAAAGTAATAGGTTCTATTCTTTTTGCACCAGCTAACTGTTGCAAGGCCATAAATAAATACTTGGGACTTGTCCTACTGTCTCACAGACTTGTCCTACTGTCTTACAGTGTGTCCTATTAGACAGAAAGCAGGGTGAAAGAGCATGGGTGAGTGAATCAGCATAATGGTGACAGCCACTAGAGAAAACAACTTGAAGTACATGCTCTGCTGAGGGTGGTAGCATTAACATCCTTAGGAGGTTCAGCCATCTGAGCTAACTTAAGTGGCAAGGAACACAGCACGAAAGTGGTCTCAAAGCTAACTGATAACTACTGAGGGAAGAAATGTCTGAGGTAGAAACCTTCTACCTTGCCCCTTTTCTACAGTTTAATATTAATATAACACCCAGGTGATCCTTTTAAAGTGAAAACTAAGATCAGTAAACTCAATTTAAATCTATCTTCCCATTTCTCACAGAAGAAGCATTCAGAGCAGACAGGATCTGGTTCTGCTTCTTCTATGACTTCCCCACCTGCTTACTCACTCTGTTCCACTCACCCTGGCTTTCCACCTGTTTCTATGGTATGTCAGGGCCTTTGCACCTGCTGTTCCCTTTGCTTGGAAAGCATTCCCCCAGATATTCACACTGCTAATTCGCTCTTTAGCTCCCTGCTCCAATGTCACCTTCATAGGAAGGACTTCCCTGGCTACCCTCTTGTAAATTATAACATGCTCTCCCCTACCCACTTCCCCTCCTTTGTTTACCTCTAAACACTTATCGTTGGACATATTATATATGTTATTTCTTGTCTGTCTTTCTTCAGTAATACGTGATTCATGAAGGCAGGAATTTTTCATCCTTTTTGTTTGTTAGGTTTTGGTTTGTTTCCCACTGCTGTATCCCTAGGGCTAGAATAATCTGGCTAAGAACAGATGCTCAATAAATTTTTGGGAGATGAATGCATATCTCTGAAATCTAAGTGTCTCTATTAATTAACTCACAGAACAAATTGATTTATTTTCTAATTTAGGAGTGCACTGTATTACAAACTTATTCAGGCTGGTGCTCCAGGAAGCCCTGATACTCTGAAACAAATAATCCACAGGAGTACCAAAAAAACAGTCCCCTGACCTCATAGAAGACTGGTAACTCTTGCTTTAAAACTATTCCAAGCCAGCCCTGGCCTGTGTGGCTCAGTTGGTTGGATGTCGTCCATGCACCATGTGAGGGTGAACTGCCCTTCTATCCAAGTAAGCACTTAGTTAAGCTTTCTTAAGCTCTCTCCTATGGTTCCTTAACCCTATGGATCAGCTTTCAGCCAACAACACAGAACACCAACTCTTCATGTCCATATCAGCAGCACTTTGAACAAGCTGCTTGCAGAAAGATTCCTAGAATGCACTCAATACTCCTTCAATATTTTAACTTTATCTTTGGATCAAGTGGCATCAAGTAGAAGTCTATTAGGTAGACCAACCTGAAATGCCCCTCAGCAAAAAAGCTCTACAATATTACATTTTAATGTTCTGCCTTCAGATTTCACTTGCAGGTTCTTATAAAAAACATTTGAAAGTAAAACCATACCTGAGAAATTTGTTTAAAAATTGAGTCAAAATAAAAGTATTATTTTTTGAGGTACTGTTATGTTTCCCCTTTTGTTATAAAAATTACATTACAGTCTTGTCAGTGTGGCTCAATGGTTGAGTGTCAACCCATGAACCAGGAGGTCACAGTTTGATTCCTGGTCAAGACACATGCCCAAGTTATAGACTTGATCCCTAGTAGGTGGCAATCAAGAAGCAGCCTATCCATGTTTCTCTCTCATCATTGATGTTTCTATCTCTCTCCCTTCCTCTCTGAAGTTAATAAAAATATTTTAAAAATTATATTACAGATTGAGTGTCCCTTTTCTGATCTCCCTATCAGGAAACCTATAGTGAAATTTTAATCACAATCACAATGCTAACCCTAAGGATGACATGCTTGTATTTTTCTCTGTCCCCCTAACCCCCCATTTATGATTTTCTATTTTTCATTTATCATTTCACTGCAAAGGTTTCTTGGAAGCCACTTCAAAGCTACATGGGAAAATACAGAAATAAACATAAAGTAATTGTCCCCATTAAGAGTCAACATATGTTGGAAGCTACCCATTGTTTTCACTATCAGAAAAGTGTAAACAAGGAGCCCAGAATGCTGGTGAACCTTGAGCTCTAGCAAGGGCCAAAGCTATGCACTAATTGTTTAGATGAGACAATGGTGGCTCAAGCAATTTCCTGACCAAATAGTCTCAAAGTAAATCTTTACTCATATTTACTGACCTTTAAGACAGTCTGTCTGTTACCGGAATTGCCTGCCTGACCAAGGGCAATATGTGTATCTAAAATTGAGTAAAAGGTTGGCAAGGTCTGGGCACAAGCGAAGTCCTTCCCCTAGCGTTGGACTCTCCGCCTGCCCCCCCAAGTTTCCAAATTATTATTTCTTGTCTCGTCTCGTCATTTGCCCACGGCCTTTCTCCAGATCTCGAACCCTAAGCTACACGGGACATGGCATCTCACATCTGGCACCTTGATGAGGGATATCTGGAGAAGAAGATTCACCTAGAGCAAAAAGCAAAGTTTCACCGGCAAGGTGGGGAAGAAGTTCACTGGATAGGTGGGGAAGAATTCACAGGATAGGTGGGGAAATTCGCCGAGTGCAAAGCCCACAGCCAGCTGCAGAAATTGCAATCTGTAAGTAGGGTGGGAACATCTTTTTTAGCCAGCCTAATGGGGCAGAATTCGTTAAAAGGGGAGAAACTTTATTGTAGACTTTTGGCTTGCATGCTCAAGGATAAAGGAATTAAAGTGTCAGAAGGTATTCTCTTACATTTTTTTGCATGTTATTATAGAACGTAATCCTTGGTTTCCTGAAAAGGTACATTAGATAGTGCATGTTGGGAAGAGTGGGTCAGAACTTGAAAAAAAGCTCAGCAGCAGGGGAAAAATTTGCCTCCAAATTGTTTTTCCTTGTGGAACATGGTATTACACTTGCTGGAGCCTTTCAAAGAGTCAAAAGAGAATAAACCTCCTCACCTTGCACCCTCCACTCCTAAAGAGGAGCAAAAGGGAAAATTGGAGGAATGGCCTTCAAGGCCTCCTCCACCTCCATATCCTAATCCTGAAATATTTAATTCGCTATTAATAGAATCGCCTGTGCAAAGAGCTATCTGAGAAGGATTAAAGGGCATGATGGTGGAGGAAGACTTGCTTTTCCTATTACACGGTAGCTGACCCACAGCTCCCGAATCATATAAGACAGCATGAAAAATTTGACTTTAAAATGATAAAGGCCTGCATGAGAGCATAGTCCAAAATGGTCCTACTGCTCCTTTTACCAGAGAAATTATGACTAACATTCCTGAAGCATTTTTAGCTGCTTATGATTGGTATTCTCTGGCTTGCGAAACTCTAGATGAAGGAGATTATTTACTATGGAAGGGAGAATTTTTGGAGAAATGTCAGGAGCAAGCCCACACAAACTACAGGCTGAATAATCAAATAACTTATGAAATGTTAGCAGGGCTGGGACAATACAGTGACGTGAAAAATCAGCTAAATTTTGCGCAACAGGCTTATGAGCAAATTAGACTTTGTGGAAGAAGAGCTTGGTGGGCTTTACCAGAAAAAGGGGACCCTGAGGGAGCTTTTAGTAAATGTATGCAGGGGCCTGCAGAGTCATTTTTTGACTTTGTGGCTCACTTCACATGAGCAATGAGATGACAGATTCAGCATGAAACAGCAGGAGACATTTTAATTCAGCAATTAGCTTATGAGAATGCCAATGCTGATTGTAAGAAATGCCTGATACCTCTGAGAAAAAAATTGTACCATTACAGAAATGATTTGAGCATGTCAGAATGTAGGATCAGGCACTTTTCAAGCAAACTTACTAGCTGCTGCTGTAACAGCAGGGAATAAAAGGTGCTTTAATAGTGGAAGAACAGGACATTTAAAAAAGAATATAGACAACAGAGAAACCAAGATGGCGGCATAGGTTAACGCCAGAGATTGCTGCCTCGAACAACCAATTCAAATTACACCTAAAAGACGGAACGGTCATCATCCAGAACCACAGGAGGGCTGGCTGAGTGGAAATTCTACAACTAGGAGTAAAGAGGATATCATACCCAGACTCAGAGGAGGCGCAGTGCTTCAGTGAAATTCTCAGGTGTTTGCACGCGGAGCGGGCTGGCGGCACGGAGGGCGCGGTTGTTATTTACAATCGGGAGGGAGCTTCAGACTCTGAGCTCCAGATCCGGGCGAGTCTGTGAGGACCCAGACTCAAATGGGAGAAGCGGGACTCTCTGGCCTAGGTCGGAACTCGAGGGCAGCTTTCTCTCCGAGGTTTGCAGCAGTTGCTGGGATTCTGTGAGGCAGAGCCCCCAGGGACGGGACTGAGAGCAGACATAACTGCTCGCTCCGCCCCGCCCTGTAGATCCCCAGGGCCCCGCCCCGCCCAAGCCCTGTGCAGAGCCATTTGCCGGATAGCCTCAGGCAAATGCTAGATTAGCACCACCCTAGAGATCCAGCACAGATC
>NW_006300234.1:14223-16482 GCF_000327345.1 Myotis davidii | reverse complement strand
CAACATGGATGGAACTGGAGAGCAGATAAATACCACACGATTTCACTCATTTGTGGAATATAAGGAACAACATAATCTGATGAACAAGGACTGATCCAGAGACGGAGAGGCATTGATTGGATTGTCGGGCTTTGGAGGGAGGGTGGGGGAGGGGAGGGTAAAGGGGAAAGAGCAACCAAAGGACTTACATGCAGGCATAGAGGCCTAACCAATGGACACGGACAACGGGGGGGTGGGGGTGGTAGTGGGGGGGGATGTGGTGACAGGGACACATATGTAATATCTTAATCAATAAAAAACAGATTAAAAAAACCAAGAAGCACACTAGGTGGTGCTCAAGGGAAGGGAGTGAGCATTCCGTCTCCTGATTCAATCAATGTAGATTCAACCTCCTTGTGTCTTAGATGTCAGAAAGGAAACCATTGGGCCGGTCAATGTAGATCGAAATTTCATAAAAATGGGCAGCCGTGAGATCAAGATATAGGAAATGGCCAACTGCAGGGGAACGGCCAAAGGGGCTGCCCCCAGCCCCATCATCAACAGGGGATTTTTGCCCTGCAAGGCCCATAGTGGATTCCCTCATCCGAGCCACTCCAGCGAGCACAGGCCTAGATCTTAAGAACACTATAGCGGTCACTTTGACCCCTGAAATGGCTCAGCAAGCTGTTCCTACAGGAATCTGGGGACCTGTGCAACTGGGAATGTTAGGATTAATTTTAGGGGTAAATGGAAACACTCTGCCTGAAGTCATAGATTCAGACTATGAGGGAGAAATCAAGGTAATACTAGAATACAATCATATTATGCAAATTACTCCAGGACAAAGAATTGCTCAGATACTACTTCTACCTTTTATTCAGCAACATGAAGCTATAAGTAGGAAAAGAGGAACACAAGGATTTGGAATCTCAGATATCTATTGGATACATGAAATTAGCAAAACCCATCCTATGATTAATTTAAGAATAGAGATAAAACTGTTTAAATGGTTTAGTAGACACTGGAGCAGATGTCAGCATTATCAGCAAAGAATTCTGGCCTCCAAGTTGTTCCATGGTAGAAGCTATGGGCTCTATTTGGGGTGTTGGAGTTCCTGATAATACACAACGTAGTGTTGCAGTGGCAAGGTGGCAAGATGAGGAAGGACAGACAGGATGGTTTCAGCCCTAATAGTCTCTGGAATTGCAGTCAACTTATAGGGCCAGGATGTTTTAGAAGGTTTACAAGCTTGTATTATAACCGGCAAAGGAATGCAGTTAATCAGATGGGATATCAGACTGGTCAAGGCTTAGGAAAAAATAATCAGAGAATTAAAGAGCCCATCCAAGCAAAAGGAAACCCAGGAAGATTAGGATCAGGATATCAAACTTTTTAGGAGTGGTCACTGCTTAGTCTCTCCATCCTCATGCTGATCTTATACAAAGGGAATATGATAGACTTATATGAGTTAGATCAGTGGCCATTAACCATGGAGAAATTAGGTCATATTCATGAATTAATACAGGAACAAATAGAGAAGCTGGCTACATAGAACCTTCCAATAGTCCTTGGAATCTGCCTATATTTACTATAGCTAAGAAGGCGACAGGAAAATGGTGATTGTTACATGATCTTAGAGTGGTTAACGCCACTATTCATACCATGGGAGCTTTACAGCCTGGACTCCCAGCACCTTCACAATCCCTCTAGATTGGTCTCTTATAGTAGTAGATCTTAAGGACTATTTTTTCACCATTTCCTTGGCACTTCAAGATAAACAAAGATTTTCATTTTCAGTGCCAGCTATTAATAATATAGAACCCATGAAAAGATATCAATGAAAAGTTTTGCCTCAAGGAATGGCCAATAGCCCCACCTTGTGACAAAAATACATAGCTCAACCTGTTCAGCCTTTAAGGGACAAATATTCCTGATAATACATTATTCATTACATGGATGACTTGCTCTTAGTGAGTCCACGGGAAGAGCAGACTTTGGCAATGTTTTCCCAATTAGAAAAAGGAACTCCCTAAATGGAGCTTAAAATTTGCTTCAGAAAAGGAACAGAAAGAGACGCCTTTCAAATATCTGGGAACCATAAGTGAAAACCAATGTATTAGGCCTCAAAAGGTGGAAATATGAAAAGATTGCCTTAAAACTTTAAATGACCTTCAAAAATTATTAGGGGACATTAACTGGTTAAGACCTTATCTGAAAATCTCTATGGGAGAAATTGCACATTTATTTAATATACTTAGGGGTAACTCTAATCACTCCTCG
>NW_006300234.1:12307-14162 GCF_000327345.1 Myotis davidii | reverse complement strand
TAAAATAAATATCAAAAATATAAGTCTTTGTTTTACTATGGTTGCAAATATCAAAAAATTTCTATATGTGACATGGCACCAGAGTTAAGTTAGGGTTTTTCAAAATGCTGACACGCCGAGCTCAAAAGGTTCGCCATCACTGACCGAGGACATCATTCTTCTAAAACTGAAGTTACATATACAGAACTCATGGCAGGCAGCTTAATATCTCAACTCAGAAAGCGCTGCAAGCAGCTTAGAGGAGAAGAACCCCAGTGCATCTATCTTCCTCTCACAGCGAAGCAATTAGAAATGTTAACTCAAACTGATTTAAATTGGCAAATTGGACTAATTGGATATTCAGGGGAACTTAGTTGTCACCTATTAAAAGACAAATTACTACAATTTTTATATTATACTCCCATTATTATACCAAAAAATACTAAGCAGGAACTTATTCCTGGAGCATTAACTGTTTTTACTGATGGATCATCTAATGGTAAAGCTGCTTATCATACAATGAATTTAGACCGAGTCATACTGATCAGTCATACTTCTGTACAAAGAACTGAATTAGAGGCTATTAAGGCTGCATTGCAGGATTTCCAAGAGCCTCTTAATATTATCTCTGACTCTGCTTACACTGCAGGCCTAATGAATAGAATTGAAACTGCTCGATTAAAATGGCTCAGTGACCAAAGTCTATTTATACTATTTAAACAAGTTCAGCAGATAGTGCAACATAGACAATACCCTTTCTACATCACTCATATTAAAACCCACAGTGTATTACTTGGCCCTCTAACAAAAGGAAATGCCCATGCTGATCAATTGGTTGCTTTATTAAAACAGATCACAGAATCTCATCAGCTTTTACATCAGCCTGCCAAAATGTTGTCTAAACAATTCTCAATCACTCAACAGCAGGCAAAACAGATTACCAAGGAATGTCCCACTTGCATGTTACATCTGCCTCAAGGGCCTAATACAGAAATTAACCCTTGAGGATTGATAAGGGACCAAATCTGGCAAATGGATGTGACACATTTTACTCCTTTTGGAAGCCTTGGAGCATTGCATGTCTCTGTAGACACCTTTTTAAAGGTCCTATGGGCTACTGCATCTACAGGGGAAAATGGCAAAACAGGTTGCTAGTCACTGCCTAGCTGCTTTTGCCATCATGGGAATTCCAAAAATTATTAAAACTGATAATGGACCCGATTATACAAGCTGTCATATCCAAAAATTTAAATATACAATGGAGTCAAGACAGTCTCTTCAATAAATGGCGTTGGGAAAATTGGACAGATACATGCAAAAAAAATGAAACTAGACCACCAACTTACACCATACACAAAAATAAACTCAAAATGGATAAAGGGCTTAAATGTAAGACGGGAAATCATAAAAATACTAGAGGAATCCAAAGGCAACAAAATCGCAGACATATACCGGAGCAATTTCTTCACTGATACTGCTCCTAGGGCTTTGGAAACTAAAGAGAAAATAAACAAATGGGACTACATGAAAATAAAAAGCTTCTGCACAGCAAAAGAAACCATCAACAAAAAAAACAAGAAAGCCCACTGCATGGGAGAACATATTTGCCAATGTTATCACAGATAAGGGCTTAATCTCCAACATTTATAGGGAACTCATACAACTTAACAAAAGGAAGATAAAAAATCCAATCAAACGATGGGAAATGGACCTAAATAGACACTTTTCAAAAGAGGACATTCAGAAAGCCAAGAAACATATTAAAACATGCTCAAAGTTACTAATCCTCTGAGAGATACAAATCAAAACAACAATGAGGTGTCATCTCACACCTGTCAGAATGACTATCATCAACAAATCAACAAACGACAATTGG
>NW_006300234.1:8216-12064 GCF_000327345.1 Myotis davidii | reverse complement strand
CAGGGGGAAAAAAGACCTTTCTGGTGACAGACAGGTGAGTTAATTACTTGAGTATGTTGTGTATTTGGATATGTTGTGGTTTTTAGGCTGAACATCACCCTGATGACTTGGAGATTTATGTTCTTAGAAAACACCCTAAGTAGGGTTAATGCTATGGCTGTCACTCAAGTTGAGCCAGGTGTATTTCCTCATTTATTATTGTCTGCTTTTCTTCCTTGTGGTTTAATCTTGCTGAGTTTAAAAAAATAAAATAAAAAAAATAAAAATAAAAATGTAATGTTGAAAACAAAAAAAATGGAGAATTGTTAACTTCAAAAAAAATAGATACAGAGGCAGAGGAGCATTGAACAGACTGTCAAACTACAGTGGGAAGGCTGGGGAAGGTTGGGCGGCGGGAAGGGGGGTTAGAGATCAACCGAAGGACTTGTATGCATGCTTATAAGCATAACCAATGGACACAAGACACTGAGGGGTAGGGGAGGCCGGGGGAATGTCAAGGGGGGAAAAAAAGGAGACATATGTAATACTCTTTGTAATACTTTAAGCAATAAAACAATATAAAAAATGAAAAATTCAGCACATTATAGGAATACCATATAATTCACAAGGACAGGCAATTATAGAACGCCAACATCAAAGGTTAAAATCCCAACTTGAAAAACAGTAAGGAAGGATTATGGAGAAATCATCTGTAGGTAGACTACACCAAGCCTTAATTACTTTAAATTTTTTCACTTGTGATGCCGATGGCAAGACACTCATGGAAATACATTGGTGTCAGAATAAGCCAAAGGAAAATGGACTGGTTAAATGGAAAGATCCCGAGTCTGCTTTATGGAACGGCCCCGATCCCCTGTTAACATTTGGTCAAGGGTACACTTGTATATTTCCAGAAAATTTCTTGAAGCCCACGTGGATTCCCACAAGAAATATTAAACTTCAACATGGATCCAAGGGAGGAACTGGCCAGGTTAATGAGGACCTTGCACCTGGAGCCATGCCTTACAGCTGCAGACAATCAACTACCCCAGCCGCAGATAGCAGCAGGCCCAAGCAACTCACTGAAGATAAGGAGTGGGAGGAGGACGAAGCAGATGACAAACAGCCCGGAGGTCACCTGGGGGATGGTGAAGAAGACTGTCCAGAAAGCTGAGCGAATTTGTAAGGAGACCCAAACCCCAAGAATGCTTGAGAATGTCTTTCTTACCCTGCTAGCAGTCATCAGCTGTACAATAATACTACCAGGGGCAAATGGGAAAATATTTTGGACTTATGTTCTTGACCCACCATGGGTAAGACCCCTACGTGGGCTGACCCCCTGCCTAATGTAGTCACCAATAATACCAAGCACCTTGGTCACCCAGGAGGACCATCGGTGGGACAAGGAAGTATATGGGCAAAGTATAGTTACACGGGTGTTGCCTTTTGTATGACACAGAATCAAACCACTGTTCCTTTGTGTATAAAATTAAAGAGAGGCTTCTGGCTAGCATGGACACCAAAGGAGAGGGAAGCAAATGCCCAAATATATCTACTATCACTACTTACTCTGGGGAGAGGTACAGAAAATGTAACTTTACTAAGACACCCCCCCCCCACCACCACCACTAAGCCATTATGTAAAAAGTCTTATGAATGGCACCCCACTGAGGGAGAAATTAATTGGCAAGACTGTTATAGTGACTACCCCACCAGCAGCAAACTTAATAACAGTTTTTCCTTTGTGGATTGGAGCCGTATGGGTCTACGTATAGTAACAATAGCATCCTAAAATGAAAGGGGAATGCTTCCTATCTATATGTTGCAGCTAATCACTCCATTTCATGGCATGGAGAAGGATTTGTTGGATCTCAATTACAACATGACAATTGGCCCCAACAAAATACGCAATGGAAACTAGCTGCTGCACTTGCACCTATTAAATG
Organism: Myotis davidii; assembly: GCF_000327345.1. Classification (NCBI taxonomy): domain Eukaryota; kingdom Metazoa; phylum Chordata; class Mammalia; order Chiroptera; family Vespertilionidae; genus Myotis; species Myotis davidii. Next base: position 10,139 of record NW_006300234.1, on the reverse strand, counting down.
ATACAGTTTTAATTATAGCTCAGATAATTCCATTTGTACCTTATGGGGAACTCCCAATAAGACAGTATTTGCCACCACTTGTATATTTGATCCATTTGTACTCCTCTCAGGCCCCATCCAGGTGACCCTTAATGCTACAAGCCATCTGTATGAGGTGTCATGCACAGGCTGCACATTATCCCATTGTATTAATTCTACATTCCTAAAAGATTCCCTCATGCTTTTAAAACAATCTGCTTTCGCTTGGGTTCCTACTAACTTAACCGAGCCTTGGGAATCTCATCAAACCTACCAACCGTTACATGATCTGGTAAAAATCTTAAAACGACAAAAAAGATTTCTTGGAATGTTAATTGCAGGACTCTTTGCCCTTATAATGTTACCTACTTCTGTGGGCATTGCTGCTTCATCCATGGTACAAACTGTTCAAACTTCTCAGTTTGTACAAGTTAAGGAAAAATGTAACTAAGACCTTGTCTATACAAAAAGGAATTGACAGCCAGTTTGAGATAGAATTTTCAGCACTAATGTCTACAGTCTTGTGGATGGGTGATAAAATCCACAGCTTAGAGCAAAGAATATCTTTACAGTGTCGTTATAATTTTTCCCAGATTTGTGTTACCCCAGTTCCCTATAATAGTACCTTACACCCTTGGGAATCAATAAAAAAAATCACCTTCTTGGTGCTTGGGGTGAAGGTAACACAACCCTTGATATTTAGAATTACAACAGCATATTGTACAATTATCCCAGGCAAATTTACAAACTAATTCCTTGGATGCCTGGTAGCAATTTAAAAAGGACATGAAAGAATTTAATCCCTTCCACTGGATCTCCTTACATTTGCTTGTCTCATTGTTTTTCTTATATGTTTATTTCTAGTCTGCAGAGGCAGAATAAAGAGTCTTAAAAGGACTAAAACCCTTCAGGTGGCATTCACTTTTCAAGATTTATTAAGGAAGTGAAAAGGGGGCAATGTTGGATGCTACCCATTGTTTTAACTATCAGAAAAGTGTAAACAAGGAGCCCAGAATGCTGGTGAACCTTGAGCTCTAGCAAGGGCCAAAACTATGCACCGATTGTTTAGACGAGACAATGGTGGCTCAAGCAATTTCCTGACCAAATAGTCTCAAAGTCAATCTTTACTCATATTTACTGACCTTTAAGACAGTCTGTCTGTTACCGGAATTGCCTACCTGACCAAGGGCAATATGTGTATCTAAAATTGAGTAAAAGGTTGGCAGGGTCTGGGCATAAGCAAAGTCCTTCCCCTAGAGTTGGACTCTCCGCCTGCCGCCCCCCCCCCCCCCCCAAGTTTCCAAATTATTATTTCTTGTCTCATCTCGTCATTTGCCCGTGGCCCTTCCCGAACCCTAAGCCACGCGGAACATGGCATCTCATAAACATCAATGAATGAATTCAACGAATGTTTTTAATCTATGGCTTGTACATTTACTACAGCAGGAGGCACTCAGGAGGTATGTTAGGAAGAATATTAGAATGCATCACCAAAGTAAATAATGAAAGATAATGCTTATGTGGCTCCTTTCCTAACTGGTCTGAGTGCTGAATGGGAAGAGAAAAGATCAATTGGCTCTCAAGTTTCTTTACACCTGTGATTCCAGAACAGTTTGACATGATAGTGGGCAGCCAGGTATCACTCAGACACTACCAACTATCCTATTTAATAAAAGAGAAACATGGTAATTAGCGTACAACTGCTACCCTTCCCATTGGCTAATCAGGGTGATATGCAAATTAACTGCCAGCCAAGATGGTGGCCGGCAGCCAGGCAGATTGAAGTGAACATGAGGCTTGCTTGCTTCAGTGATGGAGGACTCCAACGTTCCCCGCCTGCTGCTGCCGGCCTCTGAGCTGCAACTATGTAACAAATATAGAAGCTAAACAAAACCCCAGAAACCT
>NW_006300234.1:4548-7434 GCF_000327345.1 Myotis davidii | reverse complement strand
CTCCCCAATCGGCCCTGCTCTGAGCCTGACCAGGGGCTGCACCTAGGGATTGGGCCTGCTCTCTGCCACCCAGGAGCAGGCCTAAGGCAGCAGGTCGTTATCTCCCGAGGGGTCCCAGACTGCAAGAGGGCACAGGCCAGGCTGAGGGACCCCCCTCTTCCCCCCAAGTGCACAAATTTTTGTGCACTGGGCCTTAGTTCTAAAATAAAAGAAAATGATTTAAAGATCCTCAACCAGGCCTGCCACTCAACCATTGACTCTGCCAATAAAGGAAGCTTCAAAAACATCATTGTCCAGACCCCAGTGAGGCTTGTGCCATGGGCTCCTGTAACAATGCCTGGACACAGGAGAGCCCCAGTCATTTCCAAAGATAAATAAGTCAGGATGTTTAACTCCCTAGCTTCTAAGTTTCCAAAGGTAACTTTACCTTATATAAATGATCAACCAGCCAGAATTATTCTTCTTCAGGAGTTATCTAGCATCTTTGAGCAACTCAAAAATAATCCAGAATCCTTTCATTTAATGATTTCATCCTGTACTCACATTTATCATCTTGTTTGTCTTCATAATATGCACACTATGCTACCCCGCAAAAGATGTCATGCCCATTTAATAGGCAGAGAAACCCATCCCTGTGCCATCCCAATAGGTTACATGGCCAATGAATGGCTTGTTTCTGTTTCCATACTTTAGCTCAGAAGAACAGAAAAAGAAGTTACATATTTCTTTTACCCTTTCCTATGTGTCTCCTGGTATTTTCTATTGTTGAGTTTCTGTTTACATTAGAAAGAAGTCCAAGGCAGAATCTGTTCCTGTTATTTGAAGGGTCTGTGAATCCATCTATAAGTACACTTCGGGAGGAAGCCTGGAACGTCTCACCAATTCGATTGTTCAGTTCATAGTAAGCAACTGAGCACCAGTGCCGGGGTTCCTCATAGCAAACTGGCCGAAAGTCTGAAAGAAAACAAACCAGATAGCACATTACTACCATTATGCTTGGGCTTCCCATCTCCTGATTCCATCAGGAAATTTAGATTAATGCTGTTAAGCAGAAAGTTGGCTGCAAGACCAAGTAAGCTGCTTTACAATCATTTCAAATCTATCACTTTAATGAAAACTGTGGTGAGCTTATCTGGTTAATGCATCTATGGCAGAGGCCACAGACCTAGTGACTCTCCCATAGTTACAGTATTTGTACACATATCTATGATTATTGAGGGGGCCAAGCAAAGAAGAATATGAGTGGATCCATGTAAAGTTCATCAACTCTAAAGGACACACAGCTCAAAGGAAACTGGCAGGTCACTTCATCTCTGCATGATAAAGATAGTGTATTACTGTTACTGTATGCCACACTGAGTCCCTGTGGCAAAGTACCATTTCCTAACAAACTAAAGATGAAATATAATAGTTTGGATATGATAAAACCAAATCAGAAACATTGGATAGCACTTTAAATTATTTAAGAAAGAAAATAAAATTTTATCTAAATAAACTCACAATCTCTTTTATGTACAAATGGAATACTTAATTACTTATGACATAAAAAATATCTTAGCCCTGACCAGTTTGGCTCAGTGAATAGAGCATCAGCCTGCGGACTGAAGGGTCCCAGGTTTGATTCCGGTCAAGGGCATGTACCTTGGTTGCGGGCACAAATCGATGTTTCTCTCTCATTGATGTTTCTAGCTCTCTATTCCTCTCCTTCTCCCTTCCTCTCTGTAAAAAATCAACCCTATTATATAAGAAAAAGCTAATATGCAAATGGTCATCATGCTGTAATGGCTCAGACACTCAACACTGGGGAGAGAGGAATGGGGACCACACAGGCACCAATGAGCTCGCAAGAGAGGAATGGGGACCAGCCAGGCTGCAGCCCGGGAGAAGGACAAGCTCCCCGTCCCACGGTCCTGGGTGCCAGTGGCTAGGGTTACGGCCCAGTAGAGAGATAAGCCACCTGCCCCATAGTCCTGGGTGCCAACGCCTGCACCTGTGGCCTGGGAGAGGGACAAGTTACACACCCTGTGGCCCTGGGTACAGAGGCTGTGCCTGTGCCTATGCCTGTGCCTGTGCCTGTTACCCGGCCTGGGCGAGGAACAAGCCACATGCCCTGTGGTCCTGGGTGCCAGCGGCTGGGGTGGCTGCCCAGGAGAGGGACAAGCTGCCCACCTTGCGGTCCCAGGCACCAGCAACTGCACCTGCAGCCTGGGAGAGGGACAATCTGCATGTCCCATGGTCCCAGCAGTCCCAGATGCCAGCGGTTGCATCTGCACCTGCGATCCAGGAGAGGGACAAGCCGCCCACCCAGTGGTCCCGGGCGCCAACAGCTGCACCAGCACCTGTAGCCCAGGAGAGGTACAAGCTGCCCACCCCATGGACCCGGGCACCTGCGGCTGCAGCCTGGACAAAGCCACCTGCCCACGGTTGCTGGAGGCTGTAGACAGCCCGGGCGAAGCCGACCCGGGTTCTGGGTGCCTGTGGCTGGCCAGAGGATGGAATCCTGGGTCCTGGGTGCAGGTCGAGGCAGAGGCAGTTAGAGGCAATCAGGCCAACAAGGGAGCAGTTAGGGGTGATCAGGCTGGTAAGGGAGCAGTTAGGGGCGTTCAAGCAGGCAGGCAGAGGTGGTTAGGAGCGATCAGGCAGGCAGGTAGGCGAGCAGTTAGGAGCCAGTGATCCCAGATTGTGAGAGGCAGTCGGACATCCCCCGAGGGGTCCCGGATTGCAGAGAGTGCAGGCTGGGCTGAGGTACTGCCCCCCCTCCCCCTGTGCATGAATCTCATGCACTGGGCCTCTAGTAAAATATATTAAAAAATATATTTTAAAGAGAGTTGTGTATTTCATTAGGAAATCTGTGAATGCTATGTTTTCACCCAAAATTTTTCAGTT
>NW_006300234.1:0-4163 GCF_000327345.1 Myotis davidii | reverse complement strand
TTAATTGTATAACCTTTCTTTTCTTTGAATATCCTTGTAATTCTTATATCTAGAGTGTGTTCCATTATGCACTAAATATACATTTTTTAAACAGATAAATTACGGGGTTATTTAATTTACAAAAGGTTGTTAAATTATAAAAGAATTGGAATACTTTAAGTAGTACACTCCTTTGGACCCTCCCCACGCAGTGTGGTTCATGGAACTGTAGGCCTGCATCACCTGGGAACTTGTTAGGTATGCAGATTTTTTGCCCCAACTCATATCCAGGGTATCAAAATCATATTTATACAAAATCATTACCTGCTCTATATGAGCACTAAAGTAGACCAACATTTTTCTAAGACACAACATTTTGTAAAAACCCTATTTACATCTATTTCTAAGAGCACCTCTCTAAGCCAATGAAAGACACCATTCTAAATCTATAGTAAAAATAGAAATGGGTCAAAATTATTAACTTCTTAAATATCCAATTCCATAGTAAACATCAAGAACAACAAATGTTAGGTTAAAATAAAAGATTAATGTATTCTAGTACACAGGATGCTAAACAAACATCCACTCTATGGTACTGAGGAATTCCAAAGTTAAAATGCCAAGAAATCCATACTACCTGCCCCTTAAAACACTTGGGAAATAGAAGGTAAGAACATTTGGTTTTGTTTGGATTTTTTTGTTTTATTTTGGGGTAATAGAAAACACTCCTGGAAAATAGATATATTTAGTTGTTCATCTGTAAATTTATCTCCATTAGGCATTGATAGCACTAAATGACTATCAGCTGTGGTATCTACAGGTCAGCCATTCTGGTTCTCTGGGGTTTCTATGACATAATAAAACAGGGTGGTGTGTTGACAATAAGAAAGAAGTAAAACAAAGGAATGTTAAACTGATAAACTACACAAAGATGACCTGACCCAGCCTTTTTGGCCATTAAACTCCTTGATGGACAGTGTTTTTGCTAAAGAGAGACCAGTTACATAATAAGTGATATTGTGAGTGTCCTACAGGGGCAGTGGGTTGTCCTAAACTCCTCACTTAAGGGTTGAATAGTTTTCCCTCTGACTTATGACTTATCATTGAGTTTAAATGCCTTCATAAGATTTTCAAACCGAGGAGCTAGTCTCCTAGCTTTTCTCAGTAACAGAAGAGCCTGTTATCCGGCTTTTATAACAGAGAAAGCTAACCCTTTGAAATTAGCTTAATTTTCAGCTCCTCTGTTGTCATGGACTGTACAATGGCCACGGCAATGTTCTGTCTCTGAGATAGTTCAAATATGCCCCCAAAGACAGGACAGCTGAAACCTGATTATAACCTTGAGCCCAAGGCAAAGTGAGAAGGGTTCTTCTCCCCAAATAGCAGTCCTACTAGAAGCCCAGTGCATGAATTTGTGCACAGGTGGGGTCCAGGGGGTCCAGCCAGCCTGCCCCAATGGGGCCCCGTTGGGCCGGGCCGGTGGGAGGAGGGGCTGCAGGCAGTTGGCCACCCAGCCCTGCCCCTGATCAGGGTGTTGGCGGCCCATCGGGGCCCGGATCAGGCTGGTTGGCTACCGCAGTGTGCATCATAGCCACCAGTTGTTTCACCGCAGTGCGCATCATAGCCACCAGTTGTTTCGGTCATTCCACCATTCCGGTCGCTGGGCTTTTATATATATACTAGAGGCCTGGTGCACAAAAATTTTTGCACTTGGGTGGGTCCCTCAGCCCGGCCTGTGCCCTCTCGCAATCTGGGACCCCTTGGGGGCCCCTTCCCCTGGCTGCTGGCACCAGTTTTCCTCCGGTGCCTGGAACCCAGGCCTTCGCTCTTCACCGAGAGGGGCCCTCGCAGTGGGCAAGGGGCTTAGCTCTTTTAAAAATACTTCTGAATGTTTGGTAAATAACCCTGTAGGAATCTACTTTCTGAAACATGTTGGTTGTTAAGGGCTGATTTGGGTAATCAACAAAATGTATGTTAAAATCCTAATCCCCCGAACCTCAGAATGTACCTGTATAGAGAGATAAGATCTTTAAAGAGGGATTACATTAAATTGGGGCAGTTACTATTTGATCCTATAAGCATGCCTCCATAAGCTTTTTTTTTTGCTGAGGAGAGCATGGGGTCTGTTTATTGGGGAGTCAGTCAAAGGGGGAGCTGGCTAGGGTGGGGTAGGGCAGCTACTTTTCTGGCCCCCGGGAAACACAACTTGAGTCCAGAGCCTCGACCGCTTTGAAGCCAAAGTCTTCCTCCACCTTTATCTGCATGGGGGCCAGCTCTGGAGTCAGCGGGACTCCCGCCCGGCTCCCTTCCGGTGGGACTCGCTGCCTCTTCCAACCGCTGGGCCCCTCGCCAGAGGCCGGGCCGCTGGCTTCTGTGGGCACTGGCTTCCTCCTGCGCGGGGACAGCCCCTCTTTCTCTGGAGGCTTGTACTCAGCCTTGCCTGGGGTGGGGGTGTCTGTGCCCTGGCTGCCCTCGTCCTCCAGTAAGATGGTGAACTGGCTGGCCTGGTAGTTGTCGCTGTAGGAGTCCAGCACCTTCATGAGGAACCTCCGCTCCTGCTGGAGTCTCTGTGTTATCCTCTATATCTGATGGAGCCTGCTCAGGACCCGCTCCATCGCCTGCTCGATCTCCCTGCAGCGGCGATCCAGCGCCTGGTACTTCCTGCGATTGAGTTCCCGTTGGCACTGCCGTTGCCGGCCTCAGGCTGCCTCCTCCTCTTCATCTCGCTCCTGGAGGCTGGAGCTGCCCAGACCCCCAGACACGAACTCCACTTTGGTCTCAAGCTCACTCTCCAGGATGTGACCACCTTCAGCAGAGGCAGAGCCAGCTCCTAGCCGGGAGGTGCTGAGAACTCCTCAAAGCCCATGGCTGCCATGGACCCCTCTCTCTGCTCCAGCTCCATTTCTCCCTGGCTCCCAGCGCAGAACTTCCAACTTTGCAAGCCTCTAGTTTAAAGTGGCTTGCAAAACTACACGCTCATCCTATTTCACAGCCAGGCGCCCAGGCCCGGCCGCTAAGCCTCCTGGGAGTTGTAGTTCTCTATTTCTGGCTTGCCTCCCTCGCCCCACCCCGACCCCAGTCCCAACTGAAAGGCCCTGCTGGCTGGTCTAACCCTGTGGCCAGGCATCTGAGTCACCTGGGGTCTTCATTCCTGTCCCAACACCACGCCATCTGACCATGGAGACTCTCCTCTTGGGAGGCCCCTGGGTCTCCTTCTGGGTCTCCTCAGCCCAGGCACTGGATCGCTTGCCCCAGCAGCGATGCAGCCCTGGCGCCTAGGTCTCCTTCTGGGTCTCCTTCTGGGGCCTGGCTGTGTCGCCCCCAGGGACTGGATCGCGTGCCCCAGCTGTGACGCAGCCCCAGGCCCTGGGTCTCCTCAGCCTGGGCACCGGATCGCGTGCCCCAGCTGTGACGCAGCCCCAGGCCCTGGGTCTCCTCAGCCCAGGCACTGGATCGCTTGCCCCAGCAGCGATGCAGCCCTGGCGCCTAGGTCTCCTTCTGGGTCTCCTGCTGGGGCCTGGCTGCGTTCCCCCCGGGAACGGATCCCGTGCCCCAACTGCAACTCAGTGCCAGCACCTGGGTCTCCTTCTGGGGCCTGGCTGCGTCACCCCCGGGAACGGATCCCGTGCCCCAACTGCAACTCAGTGCCAGCACCTGGGTCTCCTTCTGGGACCTGGCTGCGTCACTCTCGGGGACCGGATCGAAGGCCCCAGCGGCGACGCAGCCCCGGGGCCTGGGTCTCCTCAGCCTGGCCACCGGATCGCGTGCCCTAGCAGCGACGCAGGCCCGGTGCCTGGGTCGCCTTCTGGGTCTCCTGCTGGGGCCTGGCTGCATCGCCCCTTGGGTCCAGATGGTGTCCCCAGGCAGCTATGCAGCCTGGCCTCTGGCCCCACCTCTGGGTGTTCTCCCATCACTGGTGATCAGTGATCTGAGAAGCCAGGCTGGGCAGGGAAGAGGCAGACATCCACCTCTTCCCTGCCCCACCCACCTTCTCCAATTACTGGCCCAGGGCCAGCAAAGGCAGCCCGGTTCTCCTATCACAGAAGCTGGCAAAGGCGGCCTGGCTTCTCACAGCAAAGGCAGCTCGGTTCTCTGGCTCGTGGCTGCCACCTGGGTTTCTGATTGCAGTCAGCGGCAGGCGGCGTCTTCCCTCCTTCCCCTTTCACCTCCCAGCATTGCACCTA
>NW_006300233.1:2311-3276 GCF_000327345.1 Myotis davidii | reverse complement strand
GTTCTCTCCAGCTAGTCTTTAGTTGATTATTCAAGATGGTTTCTCTGTATTTTAGTTGTAATTCCAGTTTTGTTTTGGGAGTGTCTAGGTGTAGCTTCCACTTACTCTGCCGCATTTTGGAATATTTTTCCAATTTTTTTTTAAATGGGCAACTGAACAAATGAATAAAATAAGTGTCCAATATGCTGTTTAGGCAATAAGTTTTCTGAACTTTAACTTTTTTTATTGTTGCTGACTTGGAAATGTTTGTTTTAATTTTTAGTTCAAGTACATTTGATCCTTTATTTTTGTTATATATGTTCATCAATTTTCATTTTGTTTTTGTAATTGCCCCAAGAAGGTGACATTTGAGCAAAAACAGGAAAGAAATGGTGAGTGATCCACACAGGTATCTAGGGAAGAACTTTCCAGACAACAGGAATGTGGAGCACATATGTCTTTAAGCAAGAAAGTGCCTTGCTTGATTGAAGAATAGCAAGGAGCCCAGGGTATCTGTAAACAAAAAAGCGGAGGGAAGTATGGGAATGTGTACAAAGAGGCAATAGGGCCTGGTACACCATTGTGTTGGCTTTGGCTACTACTCTGAATGAGATGGAAAGCTACTGGTGAAGGGACATGATCTGACTTGGGTTTTAATAACATTACTGGCTATTACAATGAGAATAGATAGAGGGTAAAGGTACATGAAAGAGAACAGTTAAAAAGGCATTACATAATTAAAAGCAAGACATGATGGTGCAGTGAACCACAGTGCTGGCAGACACACTATCAGATTCTGGGTATATTTTGAGGGTGGAGCCAACAGAATATGCTGATGGGTTGCATGTGAAAAATAGAGAGAAGTCAAAATTTTGGACCTAAGGAACTTGATAGGGAGTTCTTAATTTACTGAAATAGCGAAGACTGTGGGAGGGAGAGCTTTGGGGTGGCGGCATAGAAAGAATCACAAGTTCGTCTGGACAAAA
>NW_006300233.1:0-2230 GCF_000327345.1 Myotis davidii | reverse complement strand
ATTTGTGATGCCTATTAGTCACCCACGTGGACATGACTAGAAGTAATTGGGTATTTACCACTCTGAACTTCAGAGAAGATGTCCAGACTGGAGATATAAATTTAGGATTGGCCAGAGCATCGGTGGTATTCAAAAACATAAGATAGGATGGAATTACAAAAGGCATTATTGTAGGAGAGGTCCAAATATTCAGAGCTTACCAAGGTTTAGATGTGTGGGAGATGAGGAGAAACCAATAAATGAAACTGAGAGTCATAGTGAATACAATACCATCAAGATGCACCATCCAAATTCCCTCCAAGGAAGAACTTGCTTTACAGGTTAAGGAAGTATGTCAGCTACTTTAGGGTGGGTTTCAAAAGCATGCCCTCCTCTGAAAAGCGTGCTTGAAAAAACAATGGTTTTTTTGTATTGGAAGCTATTCTGGCAATTTTGAATTAAGTGGTCCTATAGTAGTTAGTAACATTGAGAGAACTATCAGCTAAAGAGACTTAACACCCCATAATTAAACTCAGCTTTCATACTTTTTTGAATTGTAATGTCTTTAAAGAGCATTTTAATTTAGGTAAGTTATACATTTTATAACTAAATTAACAACTTGAAGGTCGGGCAAAAGTCGGTTTACAACTGTGAGTATGCAAAACACAGACTTTATTTTTGTATTATTATTTCTTAATTATTGCATGACTTTCCATATAAACAACTGTAAACCTACTCTTCTTTATTTTAATCCTCACTTGATAATATGTTTTCACTGATTTTTAGAGAGAGAAAAAGGAAGAGATACATCAATGTGAGAAAGAAATACCAATCAATTGCCTCCTGTATAAACCCTGACTGGGGATCCAACCTGCAACCTAGGTATGTGCCCTGACCAGGAATAAAACCCATAACCTTTCGGTGCACAGGATGATGCTCCAACTAACTGGGCCACCTGGCCGGGGCTATTAACCTACTTTTGCCCCACCCTATATAAGTGCTTCCCTAAATATCTGGAAGTTCCTATCATGTCCTTGATCATACACTTAGAGCAACAGAGACAAAAATACACATAAAGACAACTTCACATGGCTTATTTTACCCAATTTCAATTCTTGGCAATGAAAGGACAGAACAGGCCTGATAGCTGTGTCCTTATCCCCTCTTCCAAGAAAAAGCCGCAGAATGTATCAGTTACTCAGCCTGCCCTTATCTCAGCCAATGGGAAAGCGGGAGAAACTAGCCCAAGGCCAAGAGTATGCTAGCCACCCCCCTGTCTTTGTGTAACCAGACCCTAGCTGTGCCCTGCCCTTGCGTCACTAGCCCGCGGCCCTCAGTCAACCAACTGGAATCGGCCAAATCGGTCAGAGTCTGCCCCCACCCCCCGACCCCAAGCCCTATAAATTCTTTGTTCCCCTAATTTGTCTATCTTTCCAATAGACAACAAGCTCCTTGCACTCAAGGACCATGCATCTTTGTATCTATAGTATGTAAGCATACGCTAGTTCTTAGTATGTGTTCAATAAACCCTTGATAAGTGAATGAATTAATGTCTCACAGAACTAATGAGGAAAACAGTAAAAATAAATTGAATTTTACCTTCCCTTCCTTCTTTTATGATAGAAATGCCAATAGAGAATGAAATGACAGAAAAGAAAGAGAAGAGAGTGGGAGGCATCTAGGTAATACACAATTAAATAATAGCTTGTTGTGTGATTGTCTCTTTCACATTTGGTCATTTACGTAAAAGCCTAAAGTGTGGTGTGGTCAAACAATTTGTGTAATGGAGCATAGATTTCTTTATCACCAGTGTATGTACCATCCATCAGTGCCCAACCACATTCATTGGACCATTTTGTTTTGTTCCCTTTGAACAATTGTGTTTCACATTTATAACATCTATAACATTTGTATATTAATTGAAGTTATGTGTTTCTAAGTGATCCTTTCTACTCCTCACATTTCTTAGCATTTAAAATGCATTAGTTACCATGGAGACAATGTCATCAAATAAGGGCAAACCTTGGTGACATCCATAAGTGAAATATGAAATCAATTAATATAATGGCTGTGCAATTTGTAATCGTTACTTAGAAATAGTTAGCCGATCTAATGTGAAATAAATATGATAGAATGAGGGGAGGGTGTGGTCAGCCATAAGACTTTTTTTCTCCCACAATCTCGGGTGAGTTCTGTCATCAGTCCCTCTGGTAAAATTTATGGTTATTTTGGACACATTTTGCCCCATAAC
>NW_006300232.1:11783-18485 GCF_000327345.1 Myotis davidii | reverse complement strand
TTTAAAAATTGATTTTTCAGAGAGAGGAAGTGAAAGGTAGAAAGAAAGAGAAATATTGATGTCCGTTCAAGCCCTACAGGAGATTGAACACGCAACCCGGGTATGTGCTCTGACCCGAATGGAACCGGCAACTGTTCAGTGCACTTGCGAGGATGCGCCAACCAACCGAGTCGCACAGGCCAGATCATGAATGATAAACTTTTAACAATGTTTTCTTTTTATAGTTTTTTTTTCAGCTGTGGTACATTTACATAATGGAATACTCCTAGGCCGTAAAAAAAGAAGGAAATCTTACTCAACAGCATGCATGGACCTGGAGAGCATTATGCTAAGTAAAATAAGCCAGGCAGAGAAAGACAAATACCATATCATTTCACCCACGTGTGGATTCTAATGAACAAAATAAACTAACAAACAAAATAGAAACAGTCTCATAGATAGAGAACAGACTGACAGCTGTCATAGCGGAAGGGGTTGTGAGGCTGGGTGAAAAGGGTGTAGGGATTAAGAAAAGAAATAGACACAATCAACAGTATGGTGATTACCAGAGGGGGAAAGGGTGGGGAGAGGAAGAGGAGGTATAGGTGGATAAATGGTGTTGGAAGAAGACTTGACTTGGGGTGATGAACACACCATGCAATATGCAGATGGTGTGTTATAGAATTTGTATTAACCGATGTCGCCCCAATAAATTCAATAACAAATAAAAATAAAAGCGTATTTTTGCCTTAGAAAAGCATGTGTAAAAATCAGAGAGAAACCCCTGAATTCTCAGTGATCTTTGAAATCTTCTCTGCAACCACCCTCCTCCAAAAACCCTCCCCCCAATCAAACTGTCCCCTTGCACACATTTTGTTATAGAATTTTTCTGTGTTTACTACAGCTTGAGGATGATGCTTATTGTATATAATAAATATATTATGTATCTGAATTAATGCATCTACTTCCTGCCCCCACACAGGCATAGCCTCCCCCATTACCCGCATCTCCCACACTGAACGCATTTTGCACTCTGCTATGCCTGCACTTTTGTTCATGGTGTTTGTGCAACCTAAAATGCTGCCTCCACTTCTGTTCACAAACCCAACACAGGACCTTCACAGCTCAGCCGAAATGTCTCATACTCCTCCTCTGGTAAGCACTTTCTGTCTTCCTTTTTTCCGCAAGTTTTCTCGCCTCTTCCTTTAATACTTTCTATTTGGCTATAGATAGATTACTATTTCTCTTTGGGGCCATATAACTTGTTTTCTTTTTAAAAAAATATATTTTATTGATTTTTTTACAGAGAGGAAGGGAGAGAGATAGAGAGTTAGAAACATTGATGAGAGAGAAACATCAATCAGCTGCCTCCTGCACACCTCCTACTGGAAAGGTGCCTGCAACCAAGGTACATGCCCTTGACTGGAATCGAATCTGGGACCTTTCAGTCCGCAGGCTGATGCTCTATCCACTGAGCCAAACCAGTTAGGGCAATATAACTTGTTTTCTTGAACTGGATTATAAACGCTTTCAGGGTGAGGCAAAATACCTCAGTGCTTGCTTCCTGACCAATGAACTTTATTTCCACTGCTCTAGTTGCTAGTCCTCATTCACACACCAAAATTGAGAAGGTAAGGTCTAATAATCAAATTAATATTAGAATCATCATCTTTGTTAAAATTTTCTAGAATCCCCCACAAATAAGCAAAACATACATATTAGACTTGTAACCATAAAAGGGATGTCATGAAAATAAATCTAGCATATATTAGCTGAACACTAGGGAGATTTCTTTTCATCAAAATGTCTTTGTCCTCATTTCTGAGATATGAATAGTAAACCTCCTAGAGCTATTATACAATTATAAGTCATATGACCGACCTAGATGGCACATGGCAGATTTCAAATAAAATAAAAACCTATACTATTCTCTAAAAAACGTCAATATCAACATCAGCATCTCTCTGCTCAAATTCTTATCTGCCTTTCAGAATGCCATAATAGTACAATAATTAATGTAACTAAAATTAGAAAAATATAGAAGTAAAGGAGCGCTATCTTAATTCAAACCAATGCTGCAATAGGATAGGCAATCCTGACACAATATGACTGCTCCCTTTTCTTTCCCAAAACAAAACAAGAACAACAAAAAGTGCCAGAACATATTGGGCCACGGAGAAGGAGGCTGTTTTATAAAGGTCAATTTTTAAACCCCTCCTACAGAACATAATCTATGCAAAATATATCCACAATATATCCCAAAGCATAATGTCACCGGATAAACCTAAGGAGTGGAACATATGGGAGAATATGAAAAAGAAGGTATTAAAGTCTGAAAACAAGCAGGTTGGTAAGCTCATTATCTGCGGCGGAATTTTAAAATCTTCACGTGAACGAATATGTAAATCAAAATGTACACATGCATTCATAGTCATGTGCATCGTATAGTCACACATGGTAAGGTAACATTATACTGTTACCTTCTACTAGAACAGTGAAATTCCAGTCTCCTTATAAATGTAAAAGCGCCGTCTGCTGGTCAATCTGGGGTATTTGCATTTTCTAGTTTGATGACAGGAAGATTCAACATAGGATGATAAAGTTTCTGGGAAACTCTGCATGACAGTAAGCTTATTCCAAATACAATACTTATTTTTAGTTGTGAATCTCATTTACTTCACTTTTATTTTATTATGGAGCTTTAATTTCTAAAACAATATAATAAAAATATCGATGCAAAATAACTACTCAGTTGCAACAAAGCAACAGTAGCAGACAACTTAAACTGATTGTACGATTGATTTGATTGCACACATAGAGAATTTAAAAAATCCAGATAAGTATGTGCTTGCTCTAAGTAAAATCGTTTTAATAGAAAAAAAGAAAAGAATGTAGGCTTTATGCCCCTGTGATGTTTTCTAGGGAAGTGTGATTTAGGGAAACATCAAAGTTTTCCAATATCTTCTTGTTATAAGATAACCAGTGACTGCAGAAAGCTGCCAATATTCTCAACCATTTTGCTGATTTTGTGGTTTCTGTAAATTAATCTTTGATAGACAGCAGTTTCCTCATTCATAAAGAGGATAAAAGAGATGACCTCTCAAATCCTTTTCAGTTTTGAAATTTTGATTCTAAGTATCTTAGTGTTTGGCCTTTTGTCTAGGAGCTTCATTAAACTCTCAATCACCAGGCAAAATGTACAAACTCTTCCCCCATAGAATGAGATGTACCTGCATTGCTGTCGGTACCTGTTAACTCCTGGGCAAGTGCTTCGTCCTCTGTTTGCCTCAGAACAGTCACAGACACAGAGAACCAGTTTTCTTTCTGCACAATCCTTCTCAGTAGCTCTCTCACACCTGCCTCGTTCCCATTATTTTCTGCAGGTGAAATCTGTTTTAAGAGAAAAGCTGCCCTAACTGGTTTGTCTTGGTGGATAGAGCATCGGCCTGTGGACTGAAAGGTCCCAGGTTCAATTCCAGTCAAGGGCATGTACCTTGGTTACAGGCACATCCCCAGTAGGGGGTGTGCAGGAAGCAGCTGATCCATGTTTCTCTCTCATTGATATTTCTAGCTCTCTATCCCTCTCTCTTCCTCTCTGTAAAAAATCAATAAAATATATTTTTTAAAAAAAGAGAAAAGCAGAATTTAAAAAGATCAAACATCCTCTGAATGAACATCCTCTGTTAGAAAAATTGAGCAATTAAGCATAAGTATAAGTAGAGACTTATTTCCAACACGAAAACAGCAGGGCCACTTGTAGCAGTAAATATTTTACCTCAGTTATTCTGAATAAGAGATGCTAAAGAAAGGGCCTTTAATCTCTAGCCATTTTATGTCTGTTGGCATCAATTTCTGTCTGTATTTCTAGGGCCTGATTTTTCATTTTAACTCATAGAATCTGCAAATGGGAAACAAAACATTTCTTATCCAACTCCTGTTTCTTGAGTATCACCATTTATGAAGTCATTACTATCATCACATATTCTTGCCTACTTAATATTTGCAATATTTATCATCACCATAATATTTTTCTTAAATTGGTATTTATTTCATATTATCAGAACATTTTATTTCTATATCTATTTCTTTTTCTTTTTTTGAAGTAGGGAGCAGAATAATTTCTACATCTATTTGTTACAAACATTAGTTTTCATTAAATTTCTCTTTCAGATTAATCTAAGCAAATGTTTCTAAATGTGGATCATTTATGAAATGATTATCACAGTGCACCTCCCCAGTTCGTAATAAAGCACCAAACATTTGGAGAAAAGAGTAATACAAGCCACATTTAGTCCAGAAATACGATCAGACAGGACATCATCAGCTTGCTGTGCCCTTAGGCAAGCTACTTTATCTCTCCGGACCTCAGTTTCTGCCTGTGTAAACTGAAGCAACTGAAAAGAAATGTCAGGCATTCTCCATCCTTGTTGCCCTAGAATTACCTGGGGAGCTTGGAATCACCTGATGTCTGGGATCTACTCCTCAACATTCTGTTTTATTTTTGTCTATTCTGGGAAACTAGGAAAAAAATATTTTTTAATCCTCACCTGAGGATATTTTTTCATTGCTTTCTAGAGAGTGGAAGAGAGAGGTAAAGACAGAGAGAAATATCAATGTGAGAGAAACACTCGATTGTTTGCCTCCTGCATGCGCCCCGACCAGGGCCCAGACTGAGGAGGAGACTGCAACTGAAGTATATGCCTTTGACCAGAATCTGGGAACCGACACTCTATCCACCTTGCCAAATCCTAAGGCTAGATATCAATGTGAGAGAAACACTCGATTGTTTGCCTCCTGCATGCGCCCCGACCAGGGCCCAGACTGAGGAGGAGACTGCAACTGAAGTATATGCCTTTGACCAGAATCTGGGAACCGACACTCTATCCACCTTGCCAAATCAGCTAAGGCTAGGAAATTGTTTAAAACACTGGTTTGGCTCAGAGGAGAGAGCATTGGCCTGCGGACTGAAGGGTTGCAGGTTTGATTTCGGTCAAGGGCACATGCCTGGGTTGTGACACGCTCTGATCCTCAGCCCTGCCTTGAGAGGCCCTGGGTCTCACTGTTCTGAGGTAATCACTGCAAGCACCTCTGAGAGAAAGCCACCCTCGAGTTCTCCCCGATGCCAGACAGTCCAGTTTCTCCCCATATGAGTCTGTTTCCTCAGAGACTCGCCCATAACTGGAGTTCAGAGCTATCGGGAGCTTGTGTCTCCTTCCTGATTTAAAAAGACAACCATGTACTCAGTTGCCAGCCCTTTCTGTGTGCACATCCGTACCTCTGCACTTTACTTCCGCACCTCCTCTGAGTCTCAGTGTGCTTTTCTCTTTCCTTCTAGTTGTAGAATTTCCACTCAGCCAGCCTTCCTGTGGTTCCGGATGATGCCCATTTTGTCTTTTAGTCGTTGTTTTGAAGTGGTTGTGGGAGGCAGCACTTTCAGGAGCTTACCTATGCCACCATCTTGGTTTGTCACCTCCAATGTTGTTCTTTTTTCTCAAGTTTTCTTTGGCTGTTTGGGGTCTTTTGTGGTTTCATACACATTTTAGAATTATTTTTTCTATTTCTATGAAAAATACTGTTGGAATTTTGATAGGGATCATATTGAATTTGCAGGTTGCTTTGGGTAGTATGGATACTTAACAATATTAATTCTTTTAATTCATGAGCATGAAATACCTTTTCACTTATTTGTATCTTCTTAAATTTCTTTCATCAGTGTCTTATAGTTTTCAGTGTACAGGTCTTTCACCTCCACAGTTAAATTTGTTCCTAGGTATTTTATTCTTTTATTCAGTTGTAAATGGGTTTCCCTCCACACCTTAATTTCTCTTTCTGATTGTGTGATGTTAGGGTATAGAAAGACAACTGATTTTTAAATATTGATTTTGTATCCTGAAACTTTGCTAATAGTTTTTTGGTGGATTCTCGGATTTTCTATATATGATATCATATTATCCACACATAGTGACTGTTTCACTTCTTCCTTTTCAATTTGGATATCTTTTATTTCTTTTACTTGCCTAACTGCTCTGGCTAGGACTTCCAATGTTATCCTATATAATAAAGAGCTAATATGCAAATGGTCATCACACCCTCACGCCTTAACACTCAACACTGGGGAGAGAGGAATGAGGACCAGCCAGGCACAATTGAGCTTGTGAGAGAGAAATGAGGACCAGCCAGGCTGCGGCCTGGGAGAGGGACAAGCCATCCGCCCCACAGTACCCTGCAGCTGCAGCCGGCCTGGGCAAAGCTGGCATGGGTCCTGGGTGCCTATGGACAGCCAGAGGGAAGGAAACCTGGGTCCCAGGTACAGGGCAAGGCAGAGGCAGTTAGGAGTGATCAGGCCAGCAGGTGAGCAGGTAGGGGCGAACAGGCAGGCAGGCAAAAGTGGATAGGGGCAATCAGACAGGCAGAGGTGGTTAGGGGCGATCTGGCAGGTAGGCAAGCAGTTATGAGCCAGCGGTTCTGGATTGCAAGAGGCAGTGACACATCCCCTGAGGTGTCCTGGATTGGAGAAGTTGCAGGCCGGACTGAGGGACCCCTGTCCCCATGCACAAATTTCATACATCAGTCCTCTATTATTGTATAAAAGTGGTGAAAGTGGTAATCCTTTCACCTGATCTTAGTAAAAAAGCTTTCAGCTTTTGACTGTTGAATATAATATTAACTGTGGGCTTGTCATATGTGGCTTTTAGTATGTTAAAATGTAAGTCACTGCATTTA
>NW_006300232.1:9620-11490 GCF_000327345.1 Myotis davidii | reverse complement strand
TACAAAATTGTCTTTCTGCTAATTTGTTTGTTTGTTTGTTGATATTTATATTTAACTCATTTAGCTTCCCTAAAACAATGATTTTGATTTCTTTATCAGGCAAATTATAGATCTCCATTTCTTTGGGATCAGCACTGGAAAATTGTTGTGTTTTTTGGTTGTGTCATTTTTTCCTGTTCCTTGAAGTTTTGCATTACTCTCTGCATTTGAAGTACACTCTTCTACTCTGAAATGACTGGCTTTAGGAGAGAAATATCTTTCTTCAGCTGTTACGATATTCTGAAGCTTTCTATGGATACACCTGCTCCACACTCCTTGTTCCCTCTTGAGGGGTAATTTCTAAGACTGTATTCTGCAAAGCCTGGTTGGGTGTTAATAGCTTCCCTTGTCTTCACTGTAGATAAACCTGGCCTTTATGGGAAGTATGTGCCGCTGAACCCTTTAACTGCCAAAAGAACCCCGTGTTAGGGTGTAAGTCATAGTTCTATGCTCGCTGGGACCATGCTTTGGCAGAATCTAAGGTGAGCCATAATTACTTGCTACTAAGTGACAGCCAACATTCTCTATAAACATATAACTTTCTCAATTTCATTTTCTTTTATTAGCATTGATTTTATAATATACTGGTGGCCCAGTGCAGAAAACTCATGCATGGGTGGGGGAAAGGGAGTCCCTCAGCTCAGCCAGCACCCTCTCCAATCTGGGAATTCCTCTCACAATCCAGGGCTACTGGCTCACAAACGCTCGCCTGCTTGCCTGCCTGATTGTCCCTAACAACTTCTGCCTGCCATCCTGATTGCCCCCTAACTAACTACTCCCCTGCCAGTCTGATTGATGCCTAACTGCACCCCTGTGGGCTTAATTTCCCCTAAGTGCCCTCCCCTGCAGATCTGGTCATCCCCAAAGGCCCTCCTCTGCCAGCCTTTTCATCCTTAAGTGACCTCCCTTTCAGGGCTGATTGCCCCCAACTGTCCTTCCTTTAAGGCCTGATTACCCACAACTGACCCCCGCTGCCGGTCATCATGTGGTGGCCATCTTGTGTCCACATGGGGGCAGCAATTTTGTGTGTTGGAGTGATGGTCAATTTGCATATTACCTCTTTATTAGATAGGATAACATTTTATAATCTGTCTATTAATTGTATTATAGTTTAAATAATCATGTAAACCCATAACTCTTATATAGTAGACCCTTGAACAACATGGAGGATAGGGACATTGATTCTCAAGCACAGGATGTGGCCTCTGCCTCTTCATTTTAGATTCCAGGCCCTGCAGGGTCCAGTGCTCTGTCCCTGCTCCAGCCTGAGGCAGGAACTCTCTCCACTGTGGCCTCCGACTGTGGGGGAACTCTGAGCTCCTCATCACAGGAACCTGTCACTCCTCCCAGGAAGACCTTGGGAACTCCCTATGCTCTGCATTATTTCATCACTGAGCCTCCCACTTCCAGCTCCTCATAGGGGAGCTTCTGCCAGAACTAAGACCAACTTCGAAACACCCCCTCAGTGACTGCTAAGGGCCACCCCTCAGTGTCCAGCCTGAAAGTAAGGTCCACTCTTCTGGCCCCTCTCCTCCCATTCTGGTCGTCCCCTTTCTGCTGGCCACACTGTGTGGCCCAAGTGAATCTAGAATCCTCATCATGATCTCCAACCTTTATTGAGAGCTCACTGAAACACAGGTTAGGCCAGGGGTGGACAACCTTTTTGTGAGTGCATGCCAAAACCAGCAAAATCTCTGACTCAAAATTCTTCTGCTTGCCAACCCTAATTTTTTGAGAACACGTTATGCCTACTTGATATCTCTTAAGGTGTACATATGTGAAGAACCTTAAAGAAATAATAAAATTCATTCAAGCAAAAAAACACAGTATA
>NW_006300232.1:4441-9418 GCF_000327345.1 Myotis davidii | reverse complement strand
TCCTCCAGTTTCATGCTGGCTGGAAACCTCATGAATTTTGCTGTCTCTTCCAGTTCTCTGAATTTTGCAAATCTTGAGAAGAACTGCTCCATAGTTGACTCGATGTTGTTTAAAAACAGCTTTTGAAGGCTTTGACAGTCTGCTCTGTCATCTTTTGGGAGGTCTTTGATGTGCCTCTTGAGGTTTGGGAAATATCTAAATCTCTCACCATCCACATCCCTCTTAAGGACTTCCAGTTTCTTTTCAAAAGCCTTTATGTGACCAAACATAACATCAAGTGTCTTGCCAGTTCCTTGTAATTTAACATTTAAGTCATTCAAATGTTCACAAAAATTGTGAATGGAATATTATGAGATGGTTTCACATGCCAGCAAAAGTTACTGGCCTGCCATGTTTGGTACGCGTGCCAGGGGTTGCCCACCCCTGGTTTAGGCTCTATCCTAGCAGTTTTAGTTCTCTGACTCAGCCTGCAGGGGGTGCAAACAGTAAATTAGAAAGCAGGACAAAAGGTATCCAGAGGAAACGGAACAGTTGACAAAGTGGAAGTTGAGACCATTGAAACACCTCGGTACTGTGTGGACCCTGCTGAGAGGCTGCCTGGAGCCCACAGATGAGGTGTCAGTGTGCCTGCCAGTCAGTGAAGACCAAGTGGTCTGTCGAGCAGGAGGCTCTGGGAGGGAGATGCTTGTTATCTAGGCAGGTGGTGTGCACAGGACTAAGGTGGGCACAGAGTTTAGAAATCTCCCCCTCCCCATCTCTGTCACCCATAGGTCAGACAAAACTCCAGATTCCTTATGGTGAGGAGCGAAGATCTGCCCCCTGTGTCTGGTGGAAGCCACTTGGAGAGCAGAAGCACTGTGGCAGGCACATAGTAGGCCTTCAGTGGGCACACAGTTCCCCTTCTGTTCCATGGAGCTTGGTTGGTGTGGACTTGGACTTGGGACATTTTGGTGGGATGGTACACTGACGACTTATAGTTTCATAGTTACTCATCTCTATTTCATAAGCTCCATTGTAAGAGGAACCTGGATTTCAGAGATGTTAAAATGGGGTAGGAGGGAGACAATGCATCTCAGAATTGATGCCACACTTCATTGGTTCAGGAAATCCTTGCCTTTGGGGAACTATACTGCTCCTCTGTGTGAATGGCACCAACAAGTCCTGTATTAAAGGCACCTGCTTAACTCTAGTGAGCTCTCTTCTCCCAGACTCCCCCCAGAGAGCCTTCTCTGTGTGGCTCTGAAGCATCCTTCTACACTGGAACACATTTTAAGTCATTTAGAAAAGTTTAAATTGTAGTCAGGATACTTCCTTCATTGACCTTAGTTCTAAGCTATGATACATTTTAGAAAGATTTCCCTAAGCTATTTTACATATTAGAAAGATTTCCATTTAAAATGCTTAAAGAAATGTCACTTTTAGCTACAGATTTGCATGAATGCTTCAGGGAGCTTGGGACTCTCCAGGCCTGCTCCAGGGGCTGATTTGCATAAAGGGCCCTAGGCTTTGCGGAAATTGCTGTCAGGTCTTTCCACATTCAAATATACATTGTGCTCTCCAGAAAGGGTGCTGTGGAACAGGTCACCTTTCCAGATCCACCAAGAGCCAGAAAGAAGCACCTCCTATCCCACTCTCTTCCCATAGCTGGTGACCAGCTATGAAATCCTTGCCTGACAGTGGGACAGAGGGCAGTGTAATATCCACTCCAGAGCTCCCTACAGGATCAGCCTGAGGCTGAGACTTTACCTCAAATTGTACCCTTGCCCCATCTCTTCTCCTTCCCTCACTCCCTTACCAGGCTTTCTTGGGAGCACTTCCTTCATAAAGCACTGAAAGGTGAATTCCTGTCTCAGTGCCTGTCTCCAGGAACCCTAACCACAAACAGGCACCTTAAAATTAATTGCCCTTCCGAGGAAAGGACAGCATAGGGAATATAGCCAATAGTATTATAGTAAGTATGTACAGTGTCAGGTGCATATTAGAAATACTTTGTAAATATATGATTATCTAACCACTCTGCTATACACCTGAAACTAATACAACATAATTTTAAATGTGATGTGTAATTGAAAAATTAAAAAATACAAAGGAAAAACCCCAAAACATTTAATTATGCTTCTTAGATATTTTAAACATCAATTTATATTAAAACTAGTGGCCCGGTGCACAAAACTTGTGTACAGGTAGAGTTCCTAAGTCTGACAGGTGATTGCCCCCCCCACACCCCCCGCTGGCATCTGCCTTGGCTGGCCTGGGGGCTGGGGACAGCTCCTGTGTTGAGTGTCTCCCCCCTGGTGGTCATTGTGTGTCATAGCAACCAGTCATTTTGCTGTTTGGTTGATTTGCATATAAGGCTTTTATTATAAAGGCTTTCTTCAGTGTTTCATTGTTTCTTTTAATTGTTGCCTGTTTCCATCCA
The DNA here is from genome assembly GCF_000327345.1 of Myotis davidii. Lineage (NCBI taxonomy): Eukaryota > Metazoa > Chordata > Mammalia > Chiroptera > Vespertilionidae > Myotis > Myotis davidii. The sequence continues at coordinate 6,999 of NW_006300232.1, read as the reverse complement.
GATCCATATATGGCCCATGCATGTAAGCAGGGTAACTTTTTAGGTCCATTTTAAGTTCTGTTTTCTCTCTCCCTGCAGTTTTATTGTTTGGTTTGGTTTTTGAGAAACCAGGATGCATGTCTTGAGAGTTTTTCTCAGTCTAATTTCAAATGCTGGCATGGACTTGGTTTTATTTAACATATTCTTCTGCCCTTGTTCTCCCTGTAAACTGGTAGTTGCTACTTGAGACAGGATTAGAGTCAGCTTTGATTTTTGGGCAAGAGGTGTTGTGTCTTCCGTTAGCAGGTGACTAATTTTTGGTTGTTTTTCTCTTTGTGATGTTAACATTCATCAATACTCAATATTCAGACACATTAATTTATTGGGGGTTGCCAAATGATGATATTCAAATTCCATTATTTTTTTCCTTTCTCTCTCTCCATTTATGTTTCTCTCTCTCTCTCTCTCTCTCTCTCTCTCTCTCTCTCTCTCTCTCCCCTTTCTCTCTGAAATCAATAAAAATATATTTTTTAAAAAATTTCTTCTTGTCTTATCCCAGTAGCATATTTGCTGTTTAAATTAGAGCAGTTCCTTTTTTCTTCGTTTGTTTATGGCCTAAGTTATGTTCTACAATAAGTCTGAATCCTTTCACTGTCAAACTGCTACTTTCTACATGCCATATCTGTATAATGTGTCTTGGGTTTGGGGGTAGGCTAACTAAGGACTCCCCAAAAGATGTTCACATCTGTACCCCAGGACTTGTGATTATGTTAACTTACATGGCAAAGAACACTGTGCAGATGTGATTAATGATCTTGTGATAAGGATTATCCAGGTTGATTCAAGTGATCACAAGGGTCCTTAGAAGAGACAGATAGGTGGATTAGGGTCAGAGAGAAAAGAGATAGGATGATGGGAGCAGAGATCAGAGACATAACACTTTGAATATAGAGGTAGAGGCCACAAGCCAAGGAATGCGGGCAGTCTCTACGAAGTTGGAAAAGGTAAGGATATGAAGTTTTCCCTAGGGCCCTGGAGGTAGTGTGGCCTTGCTAACATTTTGATTTCAGCCTATTAAAACCCATTTTGAGCTTCAGGCCTGCAGAACTGTAAAGGAATAAATGTGTGTTCTTTTAAACAATAAGTTTACAGTAATGTGTTATAGCAGCCATAAGAAATGATCACAACTTGACTTGTGAAAATATCTGCACTTGTTTTGAACTTCATGGTTTTATTTAATAGATCATTTTTGGATTTATAGATGTTTCTTAGTATTATGTTTCCATCATCCAAATTCCGAACAAAACTAGTGGGTTTTCACCAGACTATTGCTAACCTTAATTGATTATCAATTGTTTTAAAATATTTTATGTCATGTAGGATTTCATGTATTGAAAGTGTTCTATGTGCCAGGCACTGCACTATGAACTTGGAATGGGCTATCTTACTTATGTGTCACAACAAAACCACAAGGTAGGAACTATTATCCCCATTTTGCTGGGGCTTGAAGAAGCAAAGAAGCATGACCAGTCACCAGCAGACTTGATATTCAAGCCCAGTCTGCCAGATTTTAAAACACATTTCTCTGCTCTGCCACGTTGATCTGTCACTGTTCTATGTTCAATTTCTCTAGCTGGGGTAGAATATTAAGAATCTGCCCTGGCCGGTTGTGGGGCACAGTTACGATGTTTGGCCAGGTTCAAACCTCGGACTAATGAAAGGACAGGGTCCTCTCATTGCCAAGTGCAAGTCCCAGCTGGAGGGCAGGGCCCTCTTAGCACAATCATAGCCAATGGCTGTGATTGTAAGCTTGAACCCATGGTCCAAACAGGTGGCCCCACGTTCCTTGTGCTAGAGTTTGGGTGCATGTAGTTGAGTAGGGTTAGAGCTCATGAGAATGCTGTAAACAACATGATCACGCCCCGCTTTGCCTCGTGACATCTGCTATAAAATGAAGACAAGGCTTGTGGGTGCTGTGGTTGTCTCCTCATCAGGGAGGCAGGGTCCCACCGAAACCCAGCTATTATTCTCTTGTCTGTCTTTTCTTTAATCCTTTCACCCCCTCCCACCCCCCAATTCCGGATCACTCTTGGTCTTGCAGCCACAGCCCGTTTTGCTCAGTGGATAGAGCGTTGACCTGTGGACTCAAGGGTCCTGGGTTCAATTCCGGTCAAGGGCTTGTGCCTTGGTTGCAGGCACATACCTGGTGGGGGTTGGGGGGTGTGCAGGAGGCAACTGATCGATGTTTCTCATTGGTGTTTCTGGCTCTCTATCCCTCTCCCTTCCTCTCTGTAAAAACTCAATAAAATATATTTTTTTTAAAAGAATCTGAAGTGCCATGAATTTTCAGGAAAGATGTGTTACTATAAATGTATCTTTCTTGGGGGGAAAAGCTAGTTTCCTAGAAATGGCATGTTCTTGTCCCAGATGTCAGATGGAAATGATTTCAAGCATCAAACTTGAAATGGTGATTGTTGGAAAAGTCAGAGGGATCACTCAAAAGCACGGAGGGAAAAGCAAAAACTCTCTCTGTTCTGGCAGGAACTTATAATTTCCCTGGGGAAAAACAGAGTAAAATT
>NW_006300232.1:1439-4339 GCF_000327345.1 Myotis davidii | reverse complement strand
TGGCCCTAACCCGTTTGGCTCAGTGGATAGAGCATCGGCCTGTGGACTCAAAGGCCCCAGGTTCAATTCCAGTCAAGGGCATGTACCTTGGTTGTGGGCACATACCCACTAGGGAGTGTGCAGGAGGCAGCTGATGGATGTTTCTCTCTCATCGATGTTTCTAACTCTCTATCCCTCTTTTGAATTGATATCCAGGAAAGTTATGGTGTAAACTCATATTCTGCCTATGAAGTTTTCTGAAACTGTATTATCCTTCGGTTGGTTTTTGTTACCTACATACTAGACACGTTAGCCAAGGACAGATGCTATTTTTTCCCTTGTGCCCTCTTCTGTTTCTCAGTTCTCTCTGTTTTAAAGGGAAGAGGGTGCAATTTCATTTTGCATACTCACCTTTCCCAGCTCTGTGTTACATGTAGTCTGCTCAGGCTGGGAGGAGATACGGCTTTGTTCTTCAGGCATCTCTTCTGAACGAATCAGCTGACACATTAAACCAGTTAACAACAAATCCTCGAGTTCTACCAATCATCCCCTTTCCCTCTTTTCCATCTGAACAATTAGTAAGTATATCATTTTTTTCAATTTTATATAATACATTTTTCAAAGTCAAGTCCCACCCCTCGTTCAACCATACTGCTCCTATGCCCTTCTTATGTATAAGGACACTTCTCTTGGGAAAAACCTGAAAGACCACAGTGGTTTGTTATCTGTACCCTCCATTTCTTTTTGTCTCTTCTTAATCCACTGTCAGTACATCTCCATCATTGTTTACTGGGACAAGTTCTAGTGGGTTGTGTTGGGTACAGATGGATGTGGAAGTCAACTGGATATCTTTGTTATGACCAAACTAAGTCTTCTGTTTCCCCTCCAGCCTCTAAAATCCTCCTCCTCATTCACTGTTTGCAGCAAGTCCTTAAATAATACTGTTTTTTTTCAATGTTGTTTTGTTATAACATTGATGAGATACCACAGGAACTTAACTCTTGTTTGTATCAATTAACCTATGATAAAATTCATTTTATTGTATGTTGTTGTTTTTTCACTGAAAGGCATAGAACCTACCGATGGCATTGGGTGGCATATATAATTATACATATCTGTACATATATGTGTGGAGGTAATAATAAAATAAATTTTTAGATCTCTTAATATGGTCTAATTACATAAATAAATTTCCTAATATTGAAACATCCTTGGTAATTTGGAATAAATTGCATTTGGTCATGGTGTATTAATATTTTTAATATGCTGTTGAATTCTATTTGCTGATTATTTTTTAGGGTTTCAAAATCAGGATTCATAAGTGAGATTACCCCATACTTTCCTTTTTGTTTCTTCTATCTTTATCAAGTGTAGGTTTCAATGATATACTCAGTTTATTAAAAGAATTAGGTCATTCTTCTCATGATTTCCCCTAGCCTCTGGAATAATTTATGAAGCATATTATTTACCCACTCGTTGAAAGTTTGATAGATGTTCCATGCGAAAAATTTTACAAGTTGGTTCCTTAGTACTGTTGAATACTTCTTTTATGGAAATCATTTTGATCTCTACTAGTAACATTTTTTAGAAAACTGTGGTACATCTACACGATGGAATACTATGCTGCTCTAAAAAGGAAGGAACTCTTACCATTTGCAACGGCATGGATGGAACTGGAGAGCATTATGCTAAGTGAAATAAGCCAGTCAATGAAAGAAAAATACCACATGATCTCACTTATTCATGGATAATTGAGACCATTATTAACTTTTGAACAATAATAGATACAGAGGCAGAGCTGCCTCAAACAGAGTGTCAAACTGCATCGGGAAGGCCGGGGAGGGTTCGGGGGCGGGAGGTAGGGGGGTAAGAGATCAACCAAAGGACTTGTATGCATGCATATAAGCATAACCAATGGACATAAGACACTGGGGAATAGGGGAGGCTAGGGGACTGTCTAGGGCGGGGAAAAAAATGGACACATATGTAATACCCTTTGTAATAAAAAATAAAATTTAAAAAAAATTGTATCCATAGCTCTTAGATTTTAAAATATTTTTATTCAGCACTTTCAGCAGTCTCAAATTTGTGTTATTTCACCTGTTTCAATGGTTATTTCCCAATTAATTGTATTTTATATATAAGGCTGGGAAAAGAAGGTTTATAGATGTAATAAAAATAAGTAACAGAATAATTAGGAAATAATAATACAGGAATAAACTCTGTGTTTTGTGTACTCACAACTGTAACTCTGCTCAGCCCTGTTTACTTTTATTCTTTGCTTAGGTTGGCTAGTGCCTGCGCCCTCTCACAGTCTGGAAGTCCTCAGGGGATGTCCTACAGATGTCTGGCCTCCCTCTGCAGGAGGTGACTGGACAGGCAATGAGGGGATGGTGTCACCCCATCACCCTGACATTGCCGCCCAGCCTCCCTCTGCGGGAAGCGACGTGATGGGCCTATCAGAGGATGGAGCTGACCCCCCGATTGCCCTTCTGCCATTGCTGCTGGTTGCAGCCCTCCTCCCCTCCTCAAGGCCATTCCTTCCCTCTGCCCATTGGGATGCGCCTTGGCTGCCCTGGCTCAGCCTGCTCGCTGGACTCACCCCTGGCAACTGGTCATTCTGCCATTTGGTTGACTTTCATATTTCTCTGTTATTAAATAGGATACTGGTAACTTTTTCTCTCTTTTCTTTTTCTTGCCTAGCCTTTCTAGGAACTTACTAATTTTACTAATCTGGTCAGAGAACAAACTTTTGGCTTTCTTCATTTTTATTGCCAATTTTTGTGTATTTCATTATTTTTTAAAATATATTTTATTGATTTTAGAGTGGAAGAGAGAGAAAGAAATAGTCAGAAACATTGATGAGAGAGAAACATCGATCAGTTGCCACCTGCACACCCCCTACTGGGGATATGCCCGCA
>NW_006300232.1:0-485 GCF_000327345.1 Myotis davidii | reverse complement strand
AATGTATAAAACTTGCTCTTTGTACAACTTAAACAATGTTATATGTTGATTATCTCTAATAATAAAAGCCTAATATGCTAATTAGACCAGAGGTCCTTCTGGACGACCTTCCAAATGAAGCCACAGCGGCAGTGGGGGCTGGGCTCCTTGTATTAATTTTGTGCATTGGGCCTCTAGTATTTCAATAAGAAAGAGAGGAATGGAGTTGGCAAAGCTGTATGTAAAAACCAAAAGTGTCTGGCATGGCAATCGACAACAGATTGGCCCAACATACTCGAAAATGCAGAATGGGGAGATAGTGTACAGGGCATTATGGTTACTTAAATGTCAGCAGGTGCCAGGCAAGTGAGATGTGTAAGTAAAGTGGGTCAGGAGAAAGTGCCTACTGTGTATATTACATGGGTGTGGGTTTATGAGCATATATAAGTGTGCAGTTTGTGTGTGTGTGGAGGGGGGTGCTGTGTGTGTGTGTGTGTGTGTGTGTG
>NW_006300231.1:0-381 GCF_000327345.1 Myotis davidii | reverse complement strand
CCTTCCTCTCTGAAATCAATAAACATATATCAACAACAACAATGGCAAAACCCCAAAACATCAATGGTGAGAGCAAATCATTGATCGGCTGTCTCCTGAACACTGGGATGGAGCCTGGAACCTGGGCCCATGCCCTGACAGAATCAAACTGTGACCTCCTGGCTCACAGATCGATGCTCAACCACTGAAACACACTGGCTGGGCTTGACTAGTTGATTATATATATATATACACACACACACACACACACACACACACACATATATAGTGTGTATATATATGGTTATTTTCTTTTTGACTAGTTGATTTTTAAAGACCTGGAGGAGGAAGCTGGCTAGTCATAGGGGAGGGGCATAGCAAATAATGAAGGCTTTGCTGTAA
>NW_006300230.1:8539-9372 GCF_000327345.1 Myotis davidii | reverse complement strand
CAAGATTTCTATGAACATTCTTGTAGGCATGTACGTAGGAATGGAATTGATGGCTTTCTTATTAGAGGATTAATTGTTTTCCAAAGTGATTGCATATAATTTATCTTTTTATCATTACAATTTTTCTCCAACAGGCTTGTTAGCTATTTAAAATTTTTTCACATGGTATGATATATAGATATAATTTTGTCTTTTTATCTATGCATAGTCAGTTGTTCGAACATCTGTTGACCTAATTTTAATTGACCATATATTTGTGGGTCTATTTCGCTCCCCGGGTGGCAGATGGCAGGCTCAATCCCGCAGTGCCTGCCCCGCCGCCCCGGGTCGCGCACACGGCAGACCCGATCCCGGGGTTGGGGTGGGCGGCGGATGGCGCTGCCCCACCCTGCCTGCAGTATGCAAATTTAACGGCCATCTTTGTTGGGTTAATTTGCATACTCTTCTGATTGGCTGATGGGTGTAGCGAAGGTACAGTCAGTTAGCATCTTTGTCTTTTATTAGTGTAGATTCTTTTCTTTTTAATATATTTTATTGAATTTTTTACAGAGAGGAAGGGAAAGGGATAGAATTAGTTATAGATCCTCCCTTCCTGCAATGGTGGGGGGAGTATGACGTAACCTGCAGCCCAGAAATACCTGAGGGACTAACCATGTACCTTATATAGACTATTCATTGAACCACCAATCCACCCTTGCCAAATATCCTAAGCCCTTGTTCCTATATAGACCACACATTAAGCCACCAATCAGCGCACACCGAGTACACTAAGCCCCCATTCCGCCCCACAAAAGGAGTGCCCACTTCTGCAGGAGTTTTGAGACAGCATGGCC
>NW_006300230.1:6585-8514 GCF_000327345.1 Myotis davidii | reverse complement strand
CCCTTAATAAAGCCTGTAATCCTGGTTTTCGGCTTCCGACTGGTCTCTCATTCTGGTGCCGAAATCCGGGAGAGGTGAACAGGAGCAGGGATGATCCTCAGTCCTAGCCTCAAGCATCTCTGGCTTTGCCTGGTGATATGGTCCTGAGTTGATTGCCCTGCCCCGGACCCTCTCTCGAACCCTATTGAACCAGGACACGTGGGGATCTCGTTGCTTCCCTCCCACTGGTAGGCTTCAGGGACTTTTCCCACCTCCCTCCCTCTTTTTTATTTCTTGCTCCCTGTGACCTGGAGGGGCATTAGGGTCCACAGAGTTTCCCGTCTACTCAGCTACTTGTTCTACAAAAGCCCAGGCACATGGCCGGGAATGATCTTCTACTCCAAAGGAAAGGTGTCTTGGGGTGACAATCTCAGAACCTTTTCTCGGCCCTCTCTCTCTACAGCAGCGGTTCTCAACCTGTGGGTCACGAACAATGAAAACACATCCTGCTTATCAGATATTTACATTACGATTCATAACAGTAGCAACGAAAATAATTTTATGGTTGGGGGTCACCAAAACATGAGGAACTGTATTAAGGGGTCACGGCATTAGGAAGGTTGAGAACCACTGCTCTACAGGTTGGTTGAGGGAAGAGGAGGATGCTCCTTGTTCCTTCCCCAACTTCCGACAGCCCTTCCCTCCAGTCATGGGGACCTCTCAATCCAGACCCCCTCGAAATACACCCTTAGGGTGTCTTCTTGCCAATCTCTCGACCCTTGGCCTCTCTGGATACATCATTTTTTTCTGTAACACTGCCTGGCCACAATATAAACTCGACAATGGCTCTCAGTAGCCCCAAAACGGCACTTTTGATTCCAATATCCTTCGAGACCTAGATAATTTTTGCCATTGGACAGGGAAAGCTTCTGAAATCCCCTATGTACAGGCTTTCTTTTTTCTCTGCTCTCGCCCCTCGCTTTGCTCCTCATGTTCCACTCATCAAATCCTCAGCCCCTTTCTCTGTCTTCTGACTCTTTTGACCCAGCTAATCATTCCTGTCCACTTCGCCAGCCCCTGCCACCCCTTTACAACCCTGCCAAGAAACCTGCACTCCACACTCTACCCTCTGAGAACTCTAACCGCCCGCCTTCCCCTGTGCGCTCTCCGTGGAATCTCTGCCCTTGTGACCACCAGCAACCGAATGCACAGGTGGCTGGCCAGTTCCCGTTGTGTGAGGTTGGGGGGGGCGGTATTATCCGGGTAGCCATTCCTTTCTCACTTTCTGATCTTTCTCAAATCGAAAAACGCCTCGGCTCTTTCTCTTCAGACCCTCTAAATTAGCAGCCACCTTCTCCCCAGTCCCTGAGAGCCCAGATCCTGAGAACGTGAGCTCCAAAACAGCCTTTCCCATCTAACACTCATTCTCAGGCCACCCAAAGACTGCCTTCCTCAACAGCCTCTTCTAATCCCGGGTCCATTCTACCCCTGAGGGAGGCAGCAGGAACTGAGGGCATAGTCTGAGTCCACATCCCATTCTCTATGTGCAGCCTCACACAGATTGAGAAGCATCTCAGGTCTTTTCCACTGACCTGACCACTTTACTCCCCCGATACATCCCGCAAACTTCAAAAAATAGATACAGGTCCACAAACCCCTCAAAAAGACCTCGTTAACCTGACCTTTAAGGTCTTTAATGATAGAGACGGGTATTGTAATGTACCTCGCCAATCACACAAGGACACCTCAAAAAGTCGAATTAAAGAGTCACATTTAGCCCTAACCGGTTTGGCTCAGTGGATAGAGCGTCGGCCTGCGGACTGAAGGGCCCCAGGTTCGATTCCGGTCAAGGGCATGTACCTTGGATGCTGGCTCGATCCCAAGTAGGGGCATGCAAGAAGCAGCCAATCAATGATTCTCTCTCATCATTGATGTTTCTACTCCAATAAA
>NW_006300230.1:2340-5571 GCF_000327345.1 Myotis davidii | reverse complement strand
GTTTCAGGCCTCAGCCAGTCCACCAAGGCTGCCCTTTGGATCCGGTTTGGAGCTCCCAGACCTCCTGGGACTGGCCACTTAAGAAGCTGGCCAGGCCCTGACAGGGCCCCACAGACTTACACCACCAGAACAGAGCCTCGGGTAACAACTGTGGCGACAGGTAAGCCGATCTCCTTTTAATTGACACTGGGGACACTTATTCTGCCCTCCCTGAATTTGCTGGGACCCTTGTCCACTCGTCAGTCTCTATTATGGGGGTTGACGGATTAGTCTCACAGCCATCAGCCACTTCACCTCTATACTGCATTTTACCAAATAACCCCGTTCACTCTTTTCTCATTCTACCTCAGTGCCTGGCCAGGGCTACCATGTATCCCCCCAGTTGTCCCAAACCACAGTCACCTACCTCAGTTTTACTCTCTCACCCCACAAGGCCGAGCCATTCCTGGGACTGTGAATGCCTTATCTCCTTATCTCCTATATGACTGTCCCCGACTCTGAAAAAGAAATTTTCTCCTTTCTCAGGCTCACTGGGTACTCTCACCTCCGGGTTCACAACTTTAGTCTTCTTGAAAAGCTCCTCTACGACATGACATGGCGAAGGGACCCCCTCACTGCGCCTGTCCCCGCCTCTGAACAAGAAATGTTCTCCTTTCTCAGGCTCACTGGGTATTCTCGCCTCCGGGTTCACAACTTCAGCCTTCTTGCAAAGCTCCTCCATGACGTGACTTGGTGAAGGGGCCCCCTCACTGAGCCCATAGATCCCAAGGCCAACATTCTCACCCCTTTAATGCTCTGAAAACTGCTCTGACCTCAGCGCCTTCTCACCCCGACCCCCTCCCCCACTCCCCCCTTCCCAAAGAACAACTTCGTTGACTGCACAGGCTTACTTAACAGTCTGGCTATTATCAGAAACCGAGCTCATTATCTCCCCAACCTTAGTACGTTATCTCTACGAAAAATGCGTCAGTTTTGAACCCAAGTGGCTAGAGGCCTGGTAACAGGCTGCGGGGCCTACTCCCTCCTCCCCCAGCCTTTTCTCCAGCCTCACACCCAGGTTCTTGGCTTCCACTGCTCCTTTCCTTCCCTTTCTCTTTTCCCTTGTCTAGCCCTCACCCAGGATATCATCCTCCGCTTTGGCTTCCCAATGTCTCTTCAATCTGATAATGACCCTGCTTTCGTCTCTCAGATAACACAGCTGGTCTCTCAAACGCTAAACATCAGATGGAACCTCCACATCCCCTACCACCCTCAGTCTTCGGGTAAAGTAGAAAAGGTCAATCATCTCTTAAAAACACTAACCAAGCTATCCGTAGAGCTCCGTATGCCTTGGACTGAACTACTCCCCCTGGCACTGAGACTGAGGGCCATGCCACGACAACCACTACTTCTAAGCCCCTTCGAGATCACGTATGGGTGACCTTTTGTCCTCCAAACCCTGGAGGACAATTCCCCTTCCCCGGGAGACTACTTCCCTGCTTTTGCCCATATGAGGGCATTCTTACAATAACACGCTGATAATCTTCTCCTCCATCCCTTTCCTACAACTTCTTCTCATCTCTCAGTCCTCCCTGGGGACTTGGTCTGTCAAGAAAAAGGGAAAGGCATCCTTAACACCCACATGGGAGGGGCCTTTCCCAGTCATACTATGTACCCCACAACAGCAAAGGTACAAGGAATACACCACTGGTATCACCTCTCACACATTAAGCCATACAAACCTCTACACAAAACACTACCTTCCTACACTTCTCCCCCCACAGGACCTGCCTCTCTCAGGCTCACCAAATGTCTCCCCACCATCCCCGAAGAAGACTCAGCGGCCCCATCCAGGACCTGAAGACTCATCAATCCTCACAGGCTCTTACCTGGCAAGGGACCCTCTGACTTTTCACTCCGGAAGAAACTCAGGTTTGCAAATTCCTTTTTATATGTCTCGTCTCCTCAACATAATCCTCCTACAGGCAGCTAGCAATGAGTGCACCAATGAAGGTTTTTGGTCTTTTCAGGTGAAACGGACTTGGGATGATGAGGGAGTCATCAAATCTACTATAATTATCTTTATCCAAACCTGTATTAATCCTCGACCTATCCCTCCCCCCCTAAAGGACATTCTCTCTCGCCCTAAGAACCCTGAACCTACTCTTTTGCCCACCCTCATCAACACAACTTTCCATCTACTCTCTAACATCAATCCTTCTTTCTCTACATCCTTTTGGATTTGTCTGTCACTAGCTCGAACCCTCATCATAGTAACTCCAATCCCAAACTATTGGACCACAAATTTAACTCTTACCTATACCAGACCTCAATGCACCCTATACAACATATCTCTCTTTATAATACGGAAAACACTACCTGTTTAACAAATACCTCTCAAACCACTACCTCAACTACTCCTACACCTTACTACTGTGCACAATCTATAAATTTACCCCCTCCCTTAGCCTGCCCTCCACCAGGTATTTTTCTCCTCTGTGGGACTACAACCTACACCTGTGCTCTCCCCAGGACCTGTCACACTTGCTCTGCCTTTACATTTTCCTAACCCCCAATCTTTCTATCAAAACAGAGGGAGAACTCGAATCCTCTCTTGGTCTTCTCAGACCTCTCCACAAAAGGTCTTATCTTAATGGGTACACAAGTCCTCACTGCAGTAGGGACAAGAGTAGGAGGCATTTCCTCCTCTGTTCATTTCTACCAAAAATTGTCTGCTGAATTTTCAGAGGATATCTCCATCATTAGCAATTCCCTTGAATCCCTTCTAAGGCAGGTGGACTCCTTAGCAGCAGTAGCCCTACAGAACCCATGTGCTTTAGGTCTTTTGACAGCAGAAGAAGGAGGTACCTGTGTCTTTCTTGAGGAAGAGTGCTGCTACTTTGTAAATGAATCAGGAATTGTCAAAGAACACATTAAATCCCCCCGGGACAGGATGGACCAAGACGATGCAACCAGCTAGAAGGGGGTATGCCATTTTTAGCTCACTTACCCCATAGCTCCTCTCACTATTAGGCCCACTGGTATTTATTCTTTTAATTTTGCTCTTTGGCCCCTGTCTCATAGGCTGTTTCACTAGTTTTTTGCAGAACAGAATGCAAGCGTTCGCCAACCAGAAGGTGGGAGAGATCTATCTGGCCTTGAATTCAGAACCTAGAGACGCCTTTATCACTGGAATCTTTGAGACCACGGGTAGATGCCCCTGAGGATGTCCCCTCTCAGCAGGATGTAGCT
>NW_006300230.1:0-1131 GCF_000327345.1 Myotis davidii | reverse complement strand
TGAAAATATGATATATATATATATATATATTCATTAGGAAATTTCTCACTTGGTAGGAAAAAGAAACTTAGGAAGCACCGAAGCCTGGAGATGCCCTAAATCTGAGACATTTCCAGACCTTTGGAAAGTCTCTACAGCCAAGCAGCAGCAGGACTCCCCCTCCTCCGCCTCCCCGCCTCATCTAATAGGCATCTCTGACATCACAACATGCTGCAGTGTTAAGAGCATCAGATGCCTCATCTCCCTTCATCCTCCTGGAGCACTGTGCGACAGCTAGTTGTTTCGTTACCGTTTTACAGAGGAGAAGGCTGTTGACTCCAGGTGCGTCCCTTTTCCTGAGCTACGGCCTAGGATGTCCAGTCGCCCAATGCATGTAGTGGCTCCCCACCGCCTTCTCAACAAGTCCACATTCCTGCCTTAATTTACCCCAACATGTCTTTCCAAGCCCATCAACCGCCACTTCCGTGTAACTTATCTATCCCAATAAAAATATCAGACTCTGCCTATAATCCCACACACACCCTGCACATTCCTGTCTCCATGCTGGAATCACCTCTTTCTACTCTGTACTATGAGAATCCAAACCAATCCTTCAGAGCCCAGCTTCAATGCCTCCATAAGTCTCAATCCCAACAGCTGGAATGATCCCCTTCTAGCTGCTTCCCAAAGAGTCCCTGCCTTCTCCCAGAACATGTACAGCCCTCTCTCACAGTAGCTTCCAAGGAACAAGGCTGATTGGTTTTTATAATCCTCGTAGCACGTAGCGCAGTGTCTTATGCCAAGCAGGCATTCAAAATGTTACTGATTGATTCAAATAGGAATAAAGAGCGATGGTTTAATAAGATGCACACATCTTTCAAAAAAACCCAGTTTTTGGTCTTTAACAAATAGGATGTGTTGTTTGTTTGTTTTCTTTATTTTAATTTTTCAATTACATATGACATTCAACATTCAGTCTCAACACAGCTTTTCCTTTATATCTTTAGTTAGAGAAGTTCTGTTACGCTAGTCCTCAGGGGTGGTTGTTCTGTAATTTAGTTGTAATTTTGATGTAGTGGTGGCAGGAGGTGAGCACAACGTCTACCTACTGCACCATCTTGACCAGAACTTCTAACAAAAAGTTTTGGTGGC
>NW_006300229.1:0-391 GCF_000327345.1 Myotis davidii | reverse complement strand
GATCCTGCCCACAGAGCCCCCCAGCCTCCTGCCTGCCTCTCCAGCCGCATGGGCACCGAGGCTGTGGCCGATGATGTGCACGTTCTCCAAGCTGTAGCCCATCTTGGTCTGTGGAAGGATGGAGTGTCAGGGCCCCCAGGCCCCAGTGGGGACGCCGTGGCTCAGGGACGGGGATGGGAACAGGTCTCTGCAGGAATGACCTGGCTCTGGGACCACCTAGGACAGCGTGACCGGACCCTGGGCCAGCGCAGTCTCCAGAGTCCCCAGTCCCCAAGTGCAGGCTGCAGGGTGGGGGCGGTGGGGGTGCAGAGGGAAGGCCGGGATGGGGAGGTTAATGGGGGGGGGTGACATGGTGGTCACAGTGCTGACCAGCGGCCTCTGTGTCCACTGC
>NW_006300228.1:0-318 GCF_000327345.1 Myotis davidii | reverse complement strand
CCCCCTTTCCAATTTGGATGCCTTTTACTTTTTCTTTTTGTTTGATTGCTGTGGCTAGGACTTCCAGTGCTATCTATAATAATAAAAGCATAACATGCAAATCAACTGAACAGCAGAACAACCATTCAGATGACCACGCTATGACACACTGGTGCCAGGCCAGCCAAGGTGAATGAGATGCAATTGGTGGCTGGGGGGGGGGCACCATCACCCCACAATCGTCCCACAGAGGGAGGCCCAGGCCACCGGCCAGCGGGGCGATCGATGAGGGGTGGAGGCTGGGGCTGCGAGGCAGCTGGGGCTGCGAAGGCCTACCCT
>NW_006300227.1:0-456 GCF_000327345.1 Myotis davidii | reverse complement strand
TCAGCCCAGCCTGCACCCTCTCTAATACAGGACTTCTTGGGAATGTCCGACTGCCGGTTTAGGCACCATCCCGCACAATCAGACATCCCTCTCACAATCTGGACTGCTGGCTCCTAACCACTTGCCTGCCTGCCTGCCTGATCACTCCTAACCACTTCTTCCTGCTGGCCTGATCACCCCTAACTGCTCCCCCCTGTTGGCCTGATCACCCCCTAACTGCTCCCTGCTGCCAGCCTGATCACCCCTATCTGCCATCCCCTGTCTGCCTGATCACCACTAATTGCTGCCCACTGCTGGACTGATCGCCCCTAACCACCTCTGCCTTGGCCCCTGCCACCATGTTTTTGTCCATAAGGATGTCCGGAAGATGTCTGGCCTAATTAGCATACTACTCTTTTATTAGTATAAATAGATACTTATTAATTGTATTTATTGCCATTTTTAGTGTTTATGCCT
>NW_006300226.1:0-476 GCF_000327345.1 Myotis davidii | reverse complement strand
AGGCCGATGTCCCCGCTGGCTGTTGGCTGTGATGGAAGAGTCCAGGTGGGTGCCATGTCGTTGGTGCAATGGATTTTGATGGCAGGGAGGGGGGGAGGGAGGGAGGGGAGTAGAGCAAGAAAGGTGGGTGTGAGAGATTGTTGAATTGTGATTGCTAATTTTCTAGACTTGTGTTGAGTGTTGCGTTTGTTTTGAATGGTTGTGGGTGGGAGCCGTTCGTCCGATGCAGGTCGTGTGTGCTTGTGTGAGTGTGTGTGGGGTCCTCGTGAACTGGCGGGTGTGGGGAAGATGGGTGTTGGTGAGTGTGTGGTGTGGTCCTTGGTGATGTGGTATTTTTAGGGTCGTCGCCTGGTCCCATTGTTTGCAAAGGACTCGTGTGGGCAGCTGTTGGAGGGAGCCGTGGCGGACTGGTAGAGGTGGCGGTGAGTTGTGAGAGCCCTGTGTGTGCAGGCGTGTGAGGCTCTCCCCCATACAGT
>NW_006300225.1:0-340 GCF_000327345.1 Myotis davidii | reverse complement strand
ACTGGAAAGAATAAGTCCAAGGCTGGATAAAACAGATGATTGAATCAATGATTTGGAAAAAAAAGATAGTAAAAATACCCAATCAGAACATATAATAGAAAAGATTTCTTTTTTAAATGAGAAAAGTGTAGGAAACTCTGGAACACATCAAGCATTATGACAGCCACATCATAGGGGTACCAGAAAAGAGGAGAAAGGGATCAAGAACCTATTTGACAAAATAATGACCAAAACTTCTCTAACCTGGTGAAGGAAAAAGACACACAAGTCCATATAGTGCAGAGACCCACAAGAGATTAATCCAACCAAACACACCATAATTAAAATGGAAAAGATTAAA
>NW_006300224.1:0-669 GCF_000327345.1 Myotis davidii | reverse complement strand
TTAACTGATTCTTACATTGTATAGAGGAAAAGAAGTAAAAACTTCTTAACTTTAAGGCTTAGTGATTGGGTAGCTGGTAGTGACATTGACCAGGACAAGAAATACAACCTGAGTAAATCTGGTGGGAGGCAATTGATGTTGAATTAAATTTTGAACATTGGTTTTAGTGGGGTTTTGCTCAAGAGAGAGCAAAAGCAAATTTGGGAGCCATGAGTATATAGATGCTAGTTAAACTATGGTCATAGATGGAACTGCCTAGAAAAACATAAGTAGAGAGAGGAATGAGCTGCTGGTGGAACCCTAGGAAAACCAACATTTAGAGGATGGTGAGTGAAAAAATTAATGAAAGAGGCAGGTGAATTGTTAAAATGGCAAGACAGCCAGAAGCTCAGAGAAGAAATTTTTAAGAAGAAAAAGTGGTCAACATTATCAAATATTCTTAGGAATTCAAGAAAAACAAAATTCTGTGGTGGGAAGAAGAAGAGTTGGTTAAAAGATGAATAAATACTAGGGATACAATATACAGCATGATGAACATAGTTAACTCTGCTATATAATATATATGAACGTTTATGTTAAGAGTTCTCATTACAAGGAAAAAAGTATTTTTTTTTTGTTTGCCTTTTCTTTTTATTGTATCTACTAGAGGCCTGATACATGAAATTCATG
>NW_006300223.1:0-4327 GCF_000327345.1 Myotis davidii | reverse complement strand
ATGGAAGAATGAATGGGAGCAAAGTCATTGTACTCTTTCATATCTTTTCCAATGTTGAATTCTGTTCACAGGCTGTGACATGAATCATACGTGAGGACATTGTGCTAAATGACATAGGTTAGGCACAAAATGACAAATACTGTGTGGTATGTATATGAGGTGTCAGAGGAGTCATACTCAGAGAGGCTTCCCCTGGAGACTCCAGAAGGGACACAGCCCTGCCAACCCAGTGTAGACTTCTGACCTCTAGAACTGTAAGGTAACACCATTTGCTTGTGTTAAGCCGCAAAACGTGTGGGTATAGTGGCAATAGGAATCTAATCCAGGGAGATGGGAAGATTTTTAAGGGACAGATGTAACTAAAGGGACAGGCCTGACTTAAAGTACATAATCTGTTGTGGGGAAAGCAAAATAAACAAACAAACAAACAAAAAACCCCATGCTGTTTCACAATTGAGTGGTGAATAGAAATAAGAAAAAGGGAGGGGGAAATTTATGGTCCTGAAAGACAAAGAGAACCAAAAAATGTGAGGAATCATAACCATTCTTCCACTGTCAAACCAACCAACAAATCCAAAGCTCTGTCCACATACATGGATTATGCTAACCTGACAGAGAGAGGTCAGCTAACCTAGGAATAGTGTAAAACACATCAGTATCATAAGAATGACCAAAATGACCTGCATCCATACACCAAGCCCATTGGACCAGGCCTGCAGTGGCCAGAGACTCAGATGCCAAGGTAGGGTGTGGCATTCCAGTGCAGAGGGCCATGGAGGCCTCTTTCACTTTGCTGCAGCCCCCTAACCTAGACACGCCAAGAACCCCTGCCAGCCTTAGCACTAGCAGGTGTGCTGGGTCAGGCACGCTGAGAGCGCCTGGAGCTGACGGCCCTGGTCTGAGGCCCAGGCAGAGATGGAGACTCAAACCCAAACCCAAGGTGGTCCAGACAAGATGGAGACTCATCCTCCCTGCTCTCCCTGTTCAGTACAACTCTGACCCCTAGACATACCACCAGGTACAAGCAGACAAGGACTCTAACAGGTGGAAGAGGAAGGCACCCTGGCTCAGGACCGGAGGCTGCAGGAAGAACACAGGGGCCAGAAATCATGGGTCACCCTCTCCTAATTCCCCAGGCATGGAGATGACTCCATATGGCTCTGAAAAAGGAAAAGTGTAAAACCAGTCATCTACGTTCCCCACCTTGATAAATGAGACAAGGGGAGCAGAATCAACCCAAAACAGAGAAGGAAAAAATTATAAAGTAAAGAGGAGACAAATAAATGAAATGAAAACAGAGAAATAATAGACAAAATCCTTGCAACAAAAAGCAGGTTCTTTACAAAGACCAATACAATTGAAAAACCTTTATCAAGACCTATAAAGAAAAAGAAGAAATGACACATTTGCAAGATCAGAAATAGAACAGAGGCTATTGCTATTGACCCCACAGACATCAGAAGAAGAAGGAAATGTTCTGATCGACTCCTCAGGCAGATATTTGTCATTATTGCTGGTTCATTGTTACAAATCCGGGGGAAAGGAGGCTGTGTTGTGACCACTCACGGTCACTTGGGTGCCCTGTTCAGACTCAAAATCCACGTCCTCAGGGCTCCCCTGTGGAACTGCACAGAGCAGTAGGTCCAGGCACTGGCTGGGGTGACATTACTGATGCAGAAGGAAAAGTCCAGGATGGAACAGACACATGAGGAGGTTAGGAAGGGCCAGGAGGAGGCAGGGGCTGACATGGCCGAGTGAATACAGTGACTGTCAGGTGAAGAATGCAAGAGGCAGACACTGTGACCAGGGTGGTCTTCTTCACTTGCTCACTTTTTCTTTAATGTATATTGATGTGAAAAGATCCATAAAGGTATGTACCAAACTCTTACCAGTGGTGACTATACAGCAGAGGTCCTCAAACTACGACCCACGGGCCACATGCAAATATAAATATTGCATTTTGTTCCTGTTTTGTTTTTTTTACTTCAAAATAAGATATGTGCAGTGTGCATAGGAATTTGTTCATAGTTTTTTTTTTAACTATAGTCCGGCCCTCCAACATCCTGAGGGACAGTGAACTGGCCCCATTTAAAAAGTTTGAGGACCCCTGCTGTAGAGTGTGAAGTTTGGGGGAGAAAGCCCACTACAACATGCTACTTTCTATTGATAGACTTCTAGATTATCCTATATAATAAAAGCCCAATATTCAAATCAATCAAATGCTGGAACAACCAGTCACTATGACGGGCACTGAACACCAGGGGGCAGGTGCTCAATGTGGGAGCTGCCCTAAGCCCGAGGGCCCCAGGCCAGCCAAGGCGGGTGCCAGTGGGTGTCCCCAGTTGCCCCACAGGTTGCCCCACAGATCGGCCCTGATTGCCAGGCAGGCCTAGGGACCCTACCCCTGCACGAATTTCCTGCATTGGGCCTCTAGTCCTATAATAAGCATGAATTAGTACTTATAACATTAAAATTAAAGATAAAATTTAAACATATCTCAATCAGTTGGAGTGCAGCTTTTCCCTGGATTTTACCTTTGTCCTTGTCTTGGTGAGCAGAGGCCATCAGGGTAAGGTTTGTGGTGAGTGCCAGGTGCCCATCGTGCTCCACCTGGCAGGTGAGCATCACATCCTCCCTGTGGGCAGACAGATCCATGAGGATCCAGCTCCTCCAGCTGAAGGTCCCATCCTGGTTCTCTACGAGGGTCGAGGCCGTTTCTGTTCGGGACGTGTTCCCGTTCTCCAGCCAGGTCAGCTGTAGGCGCCGGGGGTAGAAGTTCTTCACCAGGCAGGCGATGGCATTCACCTGGGTCTCTGACACAGTGTGTTGGGTAACCTCCAAGGTGGGCAGAACTGAAATAGCAAAGGGCAGAAGCTCTGACCTATTGGAACAGACAGATCACAGAGGGGGCTCCAGAACTTAGCTCCTCCACCATACAGGGGGCGGGTTCAGACACTGAGGGTTCTTTCATTTGAATGAAATCACTGACCACCTCCACCTCCCCACCCGAATCCCCACTCCTTTTCTCTGGGGAGGGGTAGAGACAGTGTCTGGCTTTTTGCCTTGTTTTTGTGGTTTTCATCTTACTGGTAGCTGCTTTAGGGTCATATGATTGAAATCAACCACCACAGCCTCAGGCACGCAGTTAGAACATACTAACTTCAGCAAAATAAATGAAATTAACTAGCAAATAAAAGCTTGGCTTATAGTAGGCGCTCAGTAAGTGGAGTTGCTATTGGTAAAGTAGATACAACTATCAAGCACATGGCTTGGTCTGTTGTAGATTTTTCACCTGCCAGCTGCCATTAGACAGGAGTGAGTGATGGGCAAATCCAGGTGCCTGGTGAAGGGAAGGATTGTCAGGAATTAGATTCTAGGAAAGTCAAACTCTGGAGCAAAGAGCAGGGTGAGGAGCAGGCTGGGAGGACAGGAGCCAGGTGTGGCTTGGGCTGGGTGTGAGGGGCTCTACCTCGGATGGCCTCAGACACGTTGACAGTCCCACGAAGAGGAGGGTCCGGTATTCCATCGTGTAGATGTACCACGGTTTTCTAATCCATTCATCTGCTGATGGGCACTTAGGCTGTTTCCAGATCTTAGCTATGGTGAATTGTGCTGCTATGAACATAGGGGTGCATATATCCTTCCTGATTGGTGTTTCTGGTTTCTTGGGATATATTCCTAGAAGTGGGATCACAGGGTCAAATGGGAGTTCCATTTGTAGCTTTTTGAGGAAACTCCATACTGTTGAAGCCCAGTCTTAACTTCAACCAGGGAGACGCTCGGATATCCCCTGGGACCCTACAACCACAACCCCCAGAGGCCAGCTACCCCAGCTGCAAACCCAGGAATACCAAGACTCCAGTCTCTCCAACCACGGGCGCCTAGGAAGTCTATCCAGTAGGAGACAAAGCAGCGCAAGTACTGAGATGACCCCTGTGCCTTCTCACAGAGCAGAGAGAAGGAACAGCTGAATCGATTAATATCCACCCAGAATTGTCGAATTAAACACAGCTGGTGAGAAATCCGTGAACAGTGAGGAAATCCGTGGATGGAAAAGTCAGCTATAGGCCCTAGGGCAGTGGTTCTCAACCTTGGCTGCACATTAAAATCACCTGGGAATCTTTTTTATTTTTTTATTTTGCACTGCTATAACAATTTCATTATAGACTAGGGAAGAAAAGAAAAAAAAGGATAAAACCATCACACTGAGTAAGTTACTAAAGCTTTTCTACTTTTTAACAGGGATCTTCCATCTGGTATATTTATTGTCATATCCCTTTCAAAAGGGATATGACATATTTAAAAGATTATAGGTTACCACTGAAAG
>NW_006300222.1:0-379 GCF_000327345.1 Myotis davidii | reverse complement strand
CCTGCACGCCTCCTACTAGGGATCAAGCCTGCACCTCTGGCATGTGCCCTGACCTGAATGGAACAGTGACCTCCTGCTTCGGAGGTTGACACTCACCCACTGAGCAACTCTGCCGGGAAGTATCAATATTTCTCTCTTTTTTTCTACCTGATACATTCAACCAATGGACATTTTCATTCTCAGGGAAACGAGAGTGAAAGGGCTTCCCTAGGTGATGCATAAAGGCTCTGAAGGAAAGAAACATATCCATTGGATTCAGCTCAGATGAGCAGCCTGCTTCCCACAGGACAGAGGAAAGCCACTTTCAGAAGATTCCACATTCTTCACTCTCCCAGCTGAGAAAGAACCCCTAGAGCAGCCGTGGGCAAACTACGGCCTG
>NW_006300221.1:126708-132485 GCF_000327345.1 Myotis davidii | reverse complement strand
TAGAGAACAACATAGACTGATGAACAGGGACTGGTCCAAAGACAGAGAAACAGCAATTAGAGCCAGTTGTGGGCAAACTACGGCCCGCAGGCCATATCCGGCCCATTTGAAATGAATAAAACTATTGAAAAAAAAGGCCATACCCTTTTATGTAATGATGTTTACTTTGAATTTATATTAGTTCACACAAACACTCCATCCATGCTTTTGTTCCAGCCCTCCGGTCCAGTTTAAGGGGGGGGGGGGGATGAGGAAAGATTTGTAATACCTTAACTAAAAAAGAATTTTAAAAAAATAAAAAGAAAGAAAAAAATTAATGACAAAGAATTTTCAAGGAAGCCAGCAGGGAAAGATTGTAGCCTATAACATACAAAGAAAACTCCATTAAATTATCATCAGATATTTCACTGGAAATGTTACAAGTTGGGAGGAAGGAAATATTAAAAATATTGAAAAAGAGGAACCAACAGCAGACAAGGATACCATACCCAGCAAAGTAATCCTTCCCCCTACAAACAAAAGCAGAGAGAATTTACCATCATAAGACATACATTATAAGAAATGTCAAAAGCTCTTCCACTGGAAACAAAAAGACAAAAGGATACAAAACTTTGAGTAAGATAACTAACAAACAGACAAGCAGTAAATTACAACTTTACTTCAGAACAGGATATTAAACATTTAATTACAACCAAAAGTTTAAGGGTAAAAGGGGCATTAAAAATAATGATAACTGCCTGGCTGGTGTGGCTCAGTGGTTGAATATCAACCTATGGACCAGGAGGTCACAATTGGATTCCCTATTAGGGCATATGCCCAGATTGAGGACAATAATCCCTAGTAGGGGTTACACAGGAGGCAGCTGATTAATGATTCTCTCTCATCATTGATGTTTCTATCTCTCTCTCTCCTTCTTCTCTGAAATAATAAATAAATAAATAAATAAATAAATAAATAAAAGCACAAGACTGGTTTAAAAAAATTCATCTTAATTTTTTAAAAAAAACTGTAACTACTGCACTTTGGTAATAAATGCACAACATAAAAAGAGATAAATTGCCCTAACCAGTTTGGCTCAGTGCATAGAGCATCAGCCTGCAGAAGCAAGGGTCCCAGGTTCGATTCCAGTCAAGGGCATGTACCTTGGTTGCCGGCACATACCCAGTGGGGCCTGTGCAGGAGGCAGCTGATCGATGTTTCTCTCTCATCGATGTTTCTAACTCTCTATCCCTCTCCCTTCCTCTCTGTAAAAAATCAATGAAATATATTAAAACAAAAATAAATAAATAAATAAAAAGAGATAAATTGTGACAACAAAATCATAACGGGAGGAGGAAAAGAACTGAATATGTGTAGGTGAATGAACATACAAGGAAATTAGAAGAAAAAGGACTATTGTATATATAAGACATTTTACACATACCTAATGGTAACCACAAAACAAACGTCTAGAGCTGAGACACAAAACATAAGAGAGGAAACAAAGAAAAAGAAAAAAATAGCATAGAAAAGCACTAAACCAAAATAGCAAACGGAAACACAAGGGGAAAAAAATATATGGAGATACAGAGCAACCAGAAAACAAAAGATAAAATGGCTGTAATATTTACATATCAATCATTACCTAAAAAGTAAATGAACTGAGCTCACTAATCCAAGGGAACAGAGTAGAGTGATGGATTAAAAAACAAGACCCACCCTGACTGGTGTGGCTCAGTTGGTTGGAGTGTCATCCTGTACACAGAAAGGTCACAGGTCAGGTACCTAGGTTGCATGTTCCTTCCTGGTCCTGGCATGTATGGGAGGCAACCGAGGCAACAGATCCATTTCTCTCTCTCTCTCTCAAATCAATAATAATAATAACAACAACACTATTTAAAAAACACATATAAGACCCAACTATATGTTGCCTGTAGGAAAATCATAGCTCCTGAGAAAAACAAAGGCCCAGTGAAGGGGTGGAAGAGATGCTCCAAGCAAATAGCATCCAGAAAAAAACAGGTGTAGCAGTATTTATATCAGACAAAATATATTTCAAGATAAAAAAGATAATGAGACAAAGATGGACATTTTATATTTATCAACATATATGCACCCAACCTCAGAGAACCAAAATATATAAAGCAATTACTAACAGGCCTAAAGGGAGAAACTGGTAAAAATAAAGTTTTGGACCGTAATAGATAGATCATCTAGACAGAAAGTCAGTAAAGCAATAAAGGCCTTAAATGACACATCAGACCAAATTGACTTAATTGATATCTATAGAACTTTCCATTCCAAAACAAAATACAAATTATTCTCAAGTGCACATAGAACAGTCTCAAGTACAGACCATATATTGGGGCACAAAACTAGTCACAATAAGTTTAAGAAGACTGAAGTCAGACCAAGCATATTTTCTAACCACAATATAAAACTGGAAATTAACTACAAGGAGAAAGTTGGAGAAACCACAAATACCTGGAGATTAAACAACATGCTACTAAACAACTATAGGGTCAGAGAAGAAATACAAGAACAAGTCAGTAGAAACATAGATACAAATTAAAATGAAATATGACACACCAAAATTTTAAAGTTGTAGTAAAAGCGGTACTAAAGTGGTACTAAGTGGGAAGTGTACACAGCATTACTAGCCTACATCAAGAAACAAGAAAAATGCCACCAAATTCAATAACCTAGAAACAACGGAAATATTCTTAGAAGTATACAATCTCCCTAGACTAAATCATGAAGAAGTGGAAAACTTAAATAGACATATCACTAGCAAGAAAACTGAAACAGTAATCAAAAACCTCACACACACACACACACACACACACACACACACACAAAGTTCAGGACCAGATGGCTTCACTGGCAAGTTTTACCAAACACTGAAAGAGGATTTTTTAAAAAAATATATTTTATTGATTTTCCACAGAGAGGAAGGGAGAGGGATAGAGAGTTAGAAACATCGATCAGAGAGAAACATCAATCAGCTGCCTCCTGCACACCCCCTACTGGGGATATGCCCGCAACCAAGGTACATGCCCTTGACTGGAATCAAACCTGGGACCCTTCAGTCCACCGGCCTACGCTCTATCCACTGAGCCAAACCGGTTAGGGCGAAAGAGGATTTAATACCAATCCTTTTCAACTTCTTCCAAAAAATTGAAGAGGGAATACTTTCTAACTCATTTTATGATGCCAACATTACCCTGATACCAAAACCAAACAAGGAAAACATAATAAAAGAAAATTACAGGCCAGTATCTTTGATGAATGTACAAAGATCCTAAACAAAATATTAGCGAATCAAATACAATAATACATTAAAAGGATCATATTTCACAACCAAGTGGGGTTCATTCCAGGGAATCAATCAATGTGAAATACAACATTAACAAACTAAAAGATAAAAATCATATCATATCACTAGATGCATAAAATTCATTTTATAAGAAATAACATCACTTTACATATGATAAAAAAAACCCACTCAATAAAGTGTATATAGAAAGAAGTACCTCAACATAATAAAGACTGTACATGACAAACCCTCAGCTAATATCATACTCAATGGTGAAAACCTGAAAGCTTTTTCTCTAAGAGCATAAACAAGAGAAGTCTATCCAGAGCAATTAGATGAGAAAGGGAAATAAAAGATATCCAAATTGGATGAAGAAGAAAAACTATTTGCAGATTACCTAATTCTATATATATAAAACCCTAAAATTCCACCAAGAAAACTGTTAGAAGAAATAGACAAATACAGTAAAGTTGCAGTTATTACAAAAGCAACATACACAAATCTATTATATTCCTATATACTAACAAAAAATTATCAGTAATAGAAAAGAAATGATCCCATTTAAATTGTAACAAAAAGAATAAAATATCAAGGAATAAATTTATCAAAGAAGTCAAGGACCTGTACACTGAAAACTACAAGACATTGTTGAAAAAAATTGAAGACATAAAGAAATAGAGCCTGGCCGGCATGGATCAGTAGTTGAGCATCAACCTATGAACCAGGTCACAGTTTGATCACTAGTCATGAATTGTGGACTCGATCCCCAGTGGGGGGCATTCAGGAGGCAGCCAATCAATGATTCTCTTTCATCGCTGATATTTTTCTTTCTCTCCCTCTCTCTTCCTCTCTGAAATGAATAAAAACATATTTTTAAAAAAAGAAATAGAAAGATATTCTGTGCTCATGGATTGGAAGAATTAATATAGTTAAAATGCCCGTATTACCTAATGGAATATTTACCTAATGGAATACACAAATTTAATGCAATCCCTATCAAAATCCCAGTGGCACTTTTTACAGAAATAGAACAAAAAATATTCTCAAATTTGTATGGAATACAACAGACTAGAATAGGCAAGCAATCTCGAAAAAAAAATAATAAAGCCAGAGGTATCACACTCCCTGACTTGAAACTATACTACAAAGCTACAATAATCAAAACAACATGATATCAGCAGAAAAATAGACACACAGACCAATGGAACATAGCTGAGAGCTTAGGAATAAACCCATATATACAGGGTGTCCCTAAAAAATGTATACACACTTTGAATGATTATAAAGTCAGTGTTTATTAAGATACAGTTTATTTTCAATTTTTAAAAGAATCTAAAAATGAATAATTACTTTTATCAATGCCTGTTTTTAAACTGATGACCATTCCGGTCCAGGCACTGCTGATAATGTGAAGCAATGGAATCACAAACATCAAGAATCATTTCCTTCAGTATTTGTTCATCCTCAATTGGTTAACTGTTGCATTTTGTATCGTAAACTTTATCTTTTATGTATCTCATAAAAAAATAAATAAATGGGACTACATCAAACTAAAGAGCTTCAGTACATTAAGACATTTTGATAAGGGGTCACTATATATAAATAACTCATACAAGTCCTAGCTAGTTTTGCTCAGTGGATAGAGCATCAGCCTACAGAATGAAGGGTCTCAAGTTCGATTCTGGCCAAGGACACATGCCCAAGTTGTAGGCTCAATCCCTAGTAAGGGAAATGCAGGAGGCAGCCAATCAATGATTCTCTCTCATCATTGATGTTTCTCTCTCTCTTCCTCACTGAAATCAATAAAAATATATATTTTTTAAAAAGTAACTCATACAACTCAAGAACAAAAATCAAATAATTGGATTAAAAAATAAAGAGGACCTGAATAGAAAGGCATACAGATAGCCAGAAGATGTATGAAAAGATGCTTAACATCACTAATTATAAGGGATATGCAAATATAGTCCACAATGAGAAACTGCCTCATACATATTAGAATAGCTATTATCAATAAGACAAAAAATAACGTGTTGGATTGAATACGGAGAAAAGGGACCCCTCATACACTGCTGCTGTGAATGTAAATTGCTGCAGCCACTATAAAAAGCAGTGTGTATGGAGATTCCTAAAAAAATTAAGAATAAAGCTGCCATATGACCCAGCAATTGGTCTTCTGGGTATCCACCCAGAAAATGTGAAAACATAATCACAATTGGTTGCTGGTGGAGAAGGGAGCAGGAACAGATGAATAGGTGGAGCACCAAGGATTTTTAGGAAAGTAAAAAATATTCTGTATAATTGTGGATACATGTCATTATGCATATGTCCAAACCCATAGAATGTACAATACCAAGAGTGAACCCAAAAGTAAACTATGGACTTTGGGTGATTATGATGTGTCAACATAGGCTTATCCTTGGTTAAAAAAATATACAATTCAGGTGAGTGATGTTGACACAGGAAAGGCTATGTGTGATGG
>NW_006300221.1:120213-126535 GCF_000327345.1 Myotis davidii | reverse complement strand
AATTAAATCTCCAAAACATTAAGAAGCCAGACATAAGAGGCCATATATTATAGAACTAGTGGATCAGTGCACGAATTCGTGCACACTAAACAGAAATTAGAAGAAATATTTTAATATCACTATTCGCCCTTCAGTGTGGGGGTTCCCACTGAGGTGCCTGGCCAGCCTGGGTGAGGGGCTGAGGGCCGTTTTCAGGCTGGCCAAGCCTCCCCAGTGACAGAAGCTCCCAGCCTCTCCTTTTTTTCTTTTTTTTCCCTGGGATTTATTTCCTTCTATAATTGAAACTTTGTAGCCTGGAGTGGAGCTCAGAGCCAGCTAGGGCTTGGCTTCCTCCATCGCCAGGGGCAACCCAAGGCTCCAGTTCAGTGGCCACGGCCAGCTGAAAGCAGGTATCTGGGGTTTATTTACCTTCTATAATTGAAACTTTGTAGCTTTGAGAGGAGCTTAGAACCAGCCACGGTGGTCAGGAGGTAAGCCTTCTGCTCGCTCCACCTCCTTGGCCATGGCCTGCTGAAAGCAGGTATCTGGGATTTATTTACCTTCTATCAGTGAAACTTTGTTGCTTTGAGTGTAGCTTAGAGCCAGCCACGGCAGGCGGGCAAACTTGGCTTCCTCCATCACTGGAGCAAGCAAGCCTCCTGCTCGTTCCAGTTCCGTGGCTGCCGGCTGCCATCTTTGTTGGCAGTTAATTTCCATATCTTGCTGATTAGACAATGGGAGGTGTAGCGAAGGTATGGTCAATTACCATGTTTGTCTATTATTAGGTAAGATTATATATATATATATATATATTCTTCCCATCAGTTTTGTTGTAAATCCAGAACTGCTCTAAAAAAAAAATCAAGCCTCTGAGAAAGAAAAAGATATATGTACTCCTATGTTCATTACAGCCATTATTCACAACTAGAGGCCCAGTGCATAAAATTGTGCATGAGTGTGGTCTCTAGGCCTGGACGGTGATTGAAGCATGAGAATCTGGTGTGGAAGGGAAGGTCCTAGCTGAGCTCTGTGCCCAGGGCAGTACCTGGGCCCCCATGTCCCCATGCACCACCCTCCACCTGAAACACAGTGCTACCCACCCCCACATGGAGTTGCAGTGAGCACAGCTGGATGCTGCAGGCTGGGGCACAGCACAGGCCTCTGGACTGCCCAGCAGTGCCACACGGAAGCCAGGTGGGCAGCATGCTGTCTCCCAGCTGGCTTCGCAGACCAGCTCCTATGTGAACCCATGGGGAGCCCGACTGGCCCCTGCGGTCCCCTGGCAGCTATGGCCCAGTCACCCAGAAGAGGCTGCACAGGTGTGGGGTGGGCTCCTCGCAGGTGCCTGGCACCTGAGCGGGAGGGTTTCCCCGGCGCATGAGCCCTGTCATCCCAGGGGAGGGTAGCAGGGGGAGTGAGAGTGAGCTCAGTGGACACCCTGCATTCTCACCACCTCTGTCCCCATCACCCCCGCCCCCAGGTAGCTGGTGAGAGGTTGCAGTGCGTCGCTGATGCCCGCCATGTTCTGCACTGCCCCTGTTGGTCAGCGCACATTATAGTGAGCAGTGGAACTACCGGTATCCTGGTCAAATGATGGCCCAAGGGGACAGTTTACAAAAAAAGGCTTTTACTATATAAGGAGGATAGCCAAGACATGGACACAACCTAAGTGTCCTTTGATGCTTGATTGGATAAAGATGTGATGCATATATATAATGAAATATCAATCAGCCATAAAAGATAAAATATTACCATTTATGACAACATGGGTAGTTCATGGGAGTATTATACTAAGTGAAATAAGTCAGATGGAAAAGGACAAGAAACATATATATTATTTCACTCATATGTGGAATATAAAACAAAGCAACAAATTAACAAAAACAAACAAAACAAACCACAAACCTACAGATACAAACTGAATGATGGTTACAGGGAAAGGGAATTTGGGGGGAGGATTAAGAGGGTAAAGCATATCAAATATTTGGTGACAGAAGGATACTAGACCTCAGGTGGGTGAGCACAAAATCCTATCTAATAAAAGAGAAACATGGTAATTATCATACGACAGCTACGCTTCCCATTGGCTAATCAGGGTGATATGCAAATTAACTGCCAGCCAAGATGGCGGCCAGCAGCCAGGCAGCTGGAAGCGAACATGAGGCTTACTTGCTTCAGTGACGGAGGACTCCAACATTCCCCGCCTGCCTTGCCGGCCTCTGAGCTTGCAGTTTGAAACATTGTAACAAATATAGAAGTTAAACAAAACCCCAGAAACCTGCTTTCAGCGAGCTGGGGTCTCAGAGCTGGAGTTGATACAGAGTTTCGATTATAGAACCCAAACAAACCAGATACCTGCTTTCAGCAGCAGTGGCCTCAGAGCTGGAGGCAGAGCTAAAGCTGGCCCAGAATAAAAAAAAGAAAGAAAAAAAGGACAGGTTGGGAGCTTCAGTCACCCACCAGCCCGAAAACAGCCCTCAGCCCCTCACCCAGGCTGGCCAGGCACCCCAGTGGGTGCACCCATCCTGATCCAGGACACCCTTCAAGGCAAACCAGCTGGTCCCCATCCGTGCACCAGGCCTTTATTCTATGTAGTAAAGGGTAATATGCCTCCCGGCACCGGGATCAGCGTGACAGGGGGCAGCGCCCCAACCCCCACCCCCCCCACAGGGCCTGCTCTGTGTGTGACGGGGTACAGCCATAAACTCCCCATTGGCCCTGCCCTCAGTGTGACAGTGGCGGTGCCCCAACCCCCTGATAGGTCCTGCTCTGTGGGTGATAGAGGGCGGCCCTCCAACTCCCTGACCTGCCGTGCTTTGTGTGTGACAGGGGGCGGTGTCCCAATTCCCCTATCAGCCCTACTCTGTGAGTGACAGGGGGGAGCTCCTCATCCCCCTGATCGGCTCTGCTCTGTGCGTGACAGCAGGGAGCTTCCAACCTCCTGATTGACCCTGCTCTGTGCGTGACAGGGTACGGAGCCCCAACCCTCCTGATGGGCCCTGCTCTGTGCGTGACAGGGGGCAGCGCCCCAACTCCCCAATCAGCCCTGCTCTGAGCCTGACCAGGGGCTGCACCTAGGGATTGGGCCTGCTCTCTGCCACCCAGGAGCAGGCCTAAGCCAGCAGGGCATTATCTCCCGAGGGGTCCCAGACTGCAAGAGGGCACACGCCGGGCTGAGGGACCCCCCTCCCCACCGGGTACACAAATTTTTGTGCACCGGGCCTCTAGTAGAGTATATAAATGTCATAGTATAGCTGTTCATCTGAAATTATTAACCAACTAGAAGCCCATTGCATTAAGATTCATGCAATAGGCCTTCCTTCCCCTGGCTGCTGGCACCAGTGTTCCTCTGGCACACGGGACCCAGGCCTTTGGTCTGGCCATCGCGGAGAAGCCAAACCTCTTCAGTCTTCACTCCGTGCCTGCGTATGCAAATTAACCATCATCTTTTGTTGGGTTAATTTGCATAGTCACTCTGATTGGCTGGTGGGTGTAGCAGAGTGACACCAATTTGTGTGTTTCTTTTATTAGTGTAGATACTATCCCAATACATTTTAAAATTCAACTTAACACTGATAAAAGAATGAATTTACTAGGTGTGCCAAAAAAGAAAAATATTTAGCAAATCTATGCTCACAGGTTTGTTGTGTTCAAATGTAAGCAAAAACATATATTAAAATCATATAAAACATTATTTAGTGACTAGTCCACAGGGTAAGATGCAAAATGTTAATATTTTAAGCTCTATAAGGATGAACACACCCTACAACAGAAAAAAAAATCACTTGACTTCCACATATATTTTCATGAATGTATTAACACTGTAGGAGATTGAATAGCATAGGCTAGGTATGTGGTTCCCAAACTTTGCTAACATACTGGAATCACCTGGGGAATCTTTAAAGAATATGATTGAAAACAGTATATATGGAGGTTCCTAAAAAAATTAAGAATGGAGCTGCCATATGACCCAGCAACTGGTCTTCTGGGTATCTATTATCAGTCATTGTTATTTAATTGGCATAAAGAAGGACTTGGGCATTGGATATTGTAAAAGTATCCCAGATGACTCTAATGTGCAATCATTAAACTAAGTTTTGATTTAAATCTTTAAACTAAGACTTAAAAAAAATCTCCAAACTTTCAATGACTTAAAAGTAAAAGTTTATTTCTCATTCATGCTGCAAGTCCAACGTGAAGAGATCCACCATCTCCAATAGTGATATCTTAACCCCAGGCCTCAGGGTCCACCACAGCAGGGAGGAATGAAACCCATATATTGGCTCTTAAATGACTCATTTCACTTCTCCCTAACATTTCGGTGGCTGAAGCAAGCCACTTACCCATGAAGTACTTCAAGAGGATGTGGAAGTATAATTCTCCACATGCCCAGATGGGAACAAGAAATATCAGAATATCTCTCATCTCTTAATTTTTATTTATCCTCACCCAAGGAAATGTTTTTATCAATTTTAGAGGAGAGATATATTGAACCGAGAAACATTGATCAGCTGCCCCCCGCATGCATCCCAACCTGGGACTGAACCCACAACCCAGGTATGTGGCCCTGACTGGGAATCAAATCCATAACTTTTGGTGTATGGGAGGATGTTCCAACCAACCAGGCCAGGGATCTCCCATCTTTTTTAAAATTAGTATATGCTTGCTATAATGATTTCCCCTGGTGCTAAAGACTGAATGTTTTTGTTTCCCCAAAATTTATATTGAAACTTAATTCCCAGGATGATGGTATTTGGAGGTGGGGCAGCTGGAGGTGATTAGGTCATGAGGGCAGAGCCCTAATGAATGGGACCTGTGCCTTTATAAGAGAGAACCCAGACAGCTCCCTCCTCATGCCCGCACAGCAAGATGGCTATGAACCACCTCACCAGACATCAAATCTGCAGGTGTTTAAACTTCACAGCCTTCAGAACTATGAGAAATGTTTCTGCTGTTTATAAGCCACCCAGTCTATGGTATTTTGTTACGGGAGCCTGGATGAACTAAGACACCTTGCCATATCTTTTGGTACTAGGCCTCAATTCTTCAATTTTCTTCTTTTTCATGAACCAATCTTACATCTACAAATAACTTGACATTACTGAATGGTACATTGTATTTCCTTTATAGCCTGCACTGTACTTAAGTTAATCAAGTAGCTTTAAAAACAGTGTGATGGTAATTACTTCTAAATCTGGTTTGACTGCCCTCACCGGTTTGGCTCAGTGGATAGAGTATTGGTCCATGTACTGAAGGGTCCGAGTTTGATTCTAGTCAAGGTCAAGGGCATGTACCTTGGTTGTGGGCTCATGCGATAGGCAACCAATCGATGTTTCTCTCTCGCTGTCTCTCCCTCTCCCTTCTACTCTCTCTAAAAATCAATGGAAAAATATCCTTGGGTGAGGATTAACAAAAAATAATCTGATTTGACTTTGTATTGGTAGCTGCGGATGACCCCAAGAAATAGGCACCTGCTGTCAAACTTATTCCACTATTCCTCCTTCCTTCCAGAACAAAACACTCAATTCTTGCCAGTTTGCTCTGTTCTGAATATTAATTTGCACAGGTGGAAGAACTCAGAAACTGCTCTGAATTCTCCCTTGAATAAGAATTCTTGCTTGGCTGGTGTGGCTCAGAGGTTGAGCGTCGATCTATAATCTCTTTTATCAGGTCACGGTTTGTTTTCTGGTCATGGCACATGCCCAGGTTGGGGGCTTGATCCCCAGTGGCCGGGAGGGGGGGAGGGGCATGCAGGAGGCAGCAGACCAATGATTCTCTCATCATAGATGTTTCTATCTATCTCTCCCTCTCCCTTCCTCTCTGAAATAATATATATATTTTCTTAATATTTCTTAATATTTTCTTAATATTTCTACCTGCCTTTCTAGTATTTTACTAAGTCAAAGCAATACAGTGGTCTGTTCATAATCAGTTTTTAAAAAAATGTTTTTATTGATTTGAGAGAGAGAGGGACATAGACACATTGATGACAGAAAAACGTCATCTATATGCTGCCTCCTACCTATTGAGCTTGCATCTAGGCATGTGTCCTGATTGGGGACCGAACCAGTGACCTCTTGGTTCATGGGTCAACACTCAACCACTGAGCAACACTACCAGGACCCCCTTATTCAGTTTTTCTTTCTGTGGTTTCAGTTACTGTGGTCAATTGTGTTCTGAAAATATTAAATGGAAAATTCCAAAAATAAACCATTTACAAGTTTTAAACTGCACACCACTCTGAGTAGGGTGATGAAATCTCACTACTCTGCCTGGGTTGTGAATCATCGCTATGTCCAGCGTATCCACGCTGTATATGCTATAACCCACCCACCGTTTGCCA
>NW_006300221.1:105805-110724 GCF_000327345.1 Myotis davidii | reverse complement strand
CCTCCCATCGCGGGCTCCACCCCTACTTCCTGCTATCACTGGCTAGGGCAGAAAAGGCGCCTGATTCTCCGATCATGGCTGGGGGGAAGGGCAAAGGCGGCCTTTGCCCTTGCCCCCAGCTCTTAGGTCCCCCCTGGGTTTCTGATCACTGTCTGTGGCAGGGGGCTTCTTCCTGCTTTCCCTTTCCCTTCCCTGCATTGTGCCTACATATGCAAATTAACCGCCATCTTGTTGGCAGTTAACTGCCCATCTTAGTTGGCAGTTAATTTGCATATAGCCCTGATTAGCCAATGAAAAGGGTAGCGTCGTACGCCAATTACCATTTTTCTCTTTTATTAGTGTAGATTGTTATAGTTGTTCTATTTTATTATTATTGTTAATCTTACTCTGCATAGTTTATAAATTAAATTTTATCACAGGTATGTATACGTAGGAAAAAATGTATATGCAGGGTTCAGTACTATCTGCAGTTTCAGGCATCCACTGGGGGTCTAAGAATGTATCCCACTTGGATAAAAGGGGACTACTGTATTTTAAATCTCATTTCAAGCAAACTTTCATCGCCACTCTTTTTTATTTCTACCACCTAACTTTTACTCCCTGAGGATAATGTATTTAAAAGAAAAACCAAACAAAATGGGTAGTCAAAGAACACCTCAGTGATTTTTATATTGATGTGTGCTCAGTAATTTTTTACCAATAATTAAATGGCTTAAATCATTACAGAAATAAAGAAAATTCTTTTAAAAAATGAGTCTAAGAATTTTGGTGAAAATAACAAAGTTTCTATGATACTACCTCTGAGATAAATCATTTTATAAATGATTAATAAGTTTATTATAAACTGTGCTATAAATGGGAATTAACCAAACAACTGTTAGGCTTCTAAGCCAAAAAAACATTACACTGTTTCAGAATGCATTATTTAACATTTTATTAGAAAAATATTTTTAAAGTAATATATTATAAAAGTAATGTGTCAATTTCTAATATCAGAAATAAATGTTGAAAGCAATTATATGTACATATATGCACACATACACTCCACAAAGAAAAAAATTAAAATGCCACTCAAATTTAATGCATTAGATCTTGACCAAAGCTTGATAGAAACTTTGGGGCATCAGCAAACTCAGTCATCTGTTTTGCTTGTCTCTCAAGGTGTTTCTGGATTCTTTTCCTTTACATACCAGATTAAATATTAGCCGTGGAAAATGAAAACCTATATCAATGCAAATGAAATAAAAATAATTTCAAATGTAAACCTGATGAAAATAATTAATTGTAATATGAATTGGTTTTGATAATCAAATGTCTGGCATTATCATTATATCATTTTGTCATCATATGAAAATACAACCAAAACAATCATTGTCCATGTTTGGAACACATTTACCTCATCCTCACATCTCTAGGTTTATTATTTGAAATACCAGAACAAAATATTTTACTCTATTTTTAAAGTCTATATTTACTTTAGAACTAAGAAAAACTTTACTTCAGATAATACAAATAATATTAATACTTTAACTCATTTACTACAACCTGGTTTTTAAAGATTTATTTAAAGTTTTAATACAGTAATATTTTAGGATCAAAAAAGCCACATTATACATTCAAAGGCAATTTTCCTAAACTTGCCTTCTGAATTAATAAAGGATTTCTTGAGTGAAAAACGTATAACAAAGCCAAAATTGATTAAATTTAAAATGCCTTTATTCATTTATATGGTAAATACTGTCTCCTCCTAAAAAACAATGACATTTGTCTTTCAATATGTCAAACTTCAATATGTCATGTGTCTTTTTCTTTATTTCATATGTTAACATGATCTAAGATGCAGGACACAAAAATAAATTTTAATAGGCATTATTAAATAATTTCACGCATACGCAGAACTTTGGAAAATGGTTAAAATTAGAGATGAATGTTAAATGTGGGCACATGAACGTTCCGTATACACCAATGAACTTAGCAGAAGATGAGTTCCCACTGATTTCTGGTAATAACTTGCTTTCTGTGACTCTTTAAATACCCAATTCCAAATCTTCTAGCTCCTGGAGAAGGGCTTTCTCTTTTTGAATTTTCTCCAACTAGAAAAGTTTAAAACAATAAAGTTATTAAAAAGGAAATTTAAAAAAGGAAATAAAATAATTACTGGCTCTACAGCCAAATAGCAAAGAAGAAAATATTTACAGAGAATATAGCTGACAATTTATCAGATCCACTGGTAAATAGATTTAAAAGTACAGATTGGATGCCCAGCTGGTGTGGTTCAGTGGTGAAGTGTTGACCTATGAACCAGGAGGTCACAGTTTGATTCCAGTCAGGGCAGTAGAGGACATGTAGGAGGCAGCCAATCAATGATTCTCTCTCATCACTGACGTTTCTATCTCCCTCTTACTTCCTCTCTGAAAATCAATTAAAAAACAAAAATAAAATAAAAGTGCAAATTGGAAACACGTTCTAATTTGTTATCTGGCATGAATCAAGGGGGCAAAGGAAAGAAGCTGTCTTTAGGTCTTTTTTTTTTTTCAGTGTATTTTTATTTATTTCAGAGAGGAAGAGAGAGGGAGAGAGAGAGAGAGAGAAACATTAATGATAAGAAAGAATTATTGATTAGCTGCCTCGTGCATGCCCCCCCCACTGGGGATTGAACCCGCAATCCTGGCATGTGCCCTGACCAGGAATTGAACCATGACCTCCTGGTTTACAGATCCATGCTCAACTACTGAGCCACACCAGCTAGGCCAGAAGCTGTCTTACTGCATTCCTTCAGGTCCAGTAAACTTTCCAGTCTACACCTGGGGGTAAAAGAGATGAGGAAAGGAAGAGGGAAGGGCAAAAAAAAAAAAAAAAAAAAAAAAAGAGCGGTGCAACCTGAGACACAGTAAAAAAGAGAATTTTCGATTTGGCTAACATAATAAATGCTCTTATTTTCAGCAGCAATAGCATTAATACACCTCTTAGAAATAGTGACGTTCTCAGTCACTTATCTACATCATGTCTCCCTCTATCCATGTTTAAGAGTAAGAACATTAAAAAATATATGGCATATATTTTCTAAGAGACGTTTTTAAAACCTATGTGTTCTTTTACCCAATGAAACAATTGCTTATAATAAAAAGGGGAAGAGTAGTCATGACTATGACCTCAAATTAAAAATGCAGAATATACCTGATTTTTTTCTAGCTGTTTTCCAGTTGCTGCTTGTTCTTTCAGTTGTTCGATTGCTTTCAGTTTCTACAAATATCAAGAGGAAGGAAGAGTAAGTCATTTTAGAATGCAAATGTCCTTATTAACAACTTAATTATATGAATGTGAACCCTGAATAAGGAGAATCAATTATCTTACATTTGTATTAAGAATAGTCTGTTAAAATGCTAAGGTAAACTATTTTTTTAAATTAAATGCAAAATTAGATATATTAACAATATGGGGGGGTAGCGGGGGGATGTAAAGTACAGCATAGGGAATATAGTCAATAATATTGTAATAAGGATGCATGGTGGCAGGTGGGTACCAGTCTTATTGGGGACATGGGGAATCACTTCATAAGCTGTATAAATGTCTGACCACTATGCTGTACACCGGAAACTAATATAATATTGACTGTCAACTTTAATTGAAAAACTAACTAACTAACTAACTAACTAAATAAATAAAATGTGCTCCAACTCTGGGAAAAAAGAATATAGATTTGGTGAAATATTTTCTAAGTTTTTAATTAATGTTATATATGTATGTGTGTGTGCACGTGTGTATATATGTACACATATATGTATGTAAATATATCACCAACTTCATTATTTATTCTAGCATTTCATTGTACCAGGATGACATCTTTGGCTTTAAGAGAAACTTAATAGTGCAACCTGAGAAGGGCTCTAGAGACCTGATTTTTTTTAAAAATATATTTCATTGATTTTTTACAGAGAGGAAGTGAAAGATTTATAAACATCGATCAGCTACCTCCCGCACACCCCCCACTAGGGATGTGCCTGCAACCCAGGTATATGCCCTTGACCGGAAATGAACCCGGAACCCTTCAGTCCGCAGGCCGACGCTCTACCCATTGAGCCAAACCAGTCAGGGCTAGGGACCTGATTTTACCTCCATTTTACCTGGTTGCAATTTGACAAACTAATCAACTTATTTCTGTCTCTGTTTGCTCATCTTTAAAACTGGGACAAAGGTCTGTTCCTACCTGTCTTATATGTGTCTAATAAAATACTAAGTATAAGTATTCAGCATATTTCTGTACAAATGTACATTTATTACTTCAAAATCAATAATGAAAATAGGCATTAGATGATTGTGAATAGAACTTAAATCAGCGCCATTCCTATGACAGCATTTCATAGTGAGAAAGCAACGAGAACTGCTATAAACTTCTTAGATGCCTATTTAGGTGTCTAATTATTATTTTCTTTATAGAATCCTCACACATTTCTGGTTGTACTGCTCCAGAACACATCTGACTTGCACTGAATTCTCACCTTCTTTAGGTTCTTGATTTTTTTGTCTACCTCAGGGTCTCCAGAAGTTGGCTGAGAGACCGTATTTTGAGCTGAGCTCTGTGATGTAGGTGTAGGTGACAAATCCAGACTCTTGTCACTTCTTGCTTCCTGCAGGAAAAATTCAATTGTCTAAAATGAAAACATTGCCTTCATACATAACATGCAGAAACCAAAATGTGATTTTTATCTTTTATGGTACATCTACACTAATAAAAGAGAAAAATGGTAATTGGCGTATGACACTACCCTTTTCATTGGCTAATCAGGGCTATATGCAAATTAACTGCCAACTAAGATTGGCAGTTAACTGCCAACAAGATGGCGGTTAATTTGCATATGTAGGCAAAATGCAGGGAGGCAAAAGGGAAAGCAGGAAGAAGCCCCCTGCCACTGACAGTG
>NW_006300221.1:104327-105740 GCF_000327345.1 Myotis davidii | reverse complement strand
AAGTAGGGGTGGAGCCAGCGATGGGAGCTGGGCATGGTCGAAGCTGGCAGTCCCAGGAGCTACGGGTCCCTTGCCTGGGCCTAAAGTGAAGCGCACAATCGTGGGGCTGCTGCAGCTGCGGGTCCCTGCTCCCAGGCTCAGACGCCTAGGCCAGAGGCGTTAGGCCTGGGGAGGGGCGGATCCTGCAACCGCGGGGAGCAGGGGGTCCCCTGCCCAGGCCTGATGCTTGGGCCAGAGGCATCAGGCCTGGGTGGGGGGCAGAGCCGGGGATTGGGGGGATATGATGGTCCCCTTGCCCAGGCCTGAAGCCGGGGTCAGGCTTCAGGCTTGGGCGGGGAGTGGAGCAAGCGATCAGTGGGAGATGGGGGTCCCCTGCCCAGGCATGATTCCTGGGCCAGAGGCCTCAGGCCTGGGCGGGGGTCAGAGCCAGTGATCGGGGGGAGATGGGGGTCCCCTGTCCAAGCCTGACACCTCTGGCGGAGGCGTCAGGCCTGGGTGCCGGGGTCCTATCCACCCTCTTCCTATGGTGGAGTCCTATCCGTCCCGAGTGTGGGGTGCTTACCTAAGGGTCCCTGTATGGGCGCCATATGCCGGGCTCCAACCCCAGCAGGTCCAGGGGTCCCCAAAGGTGCGGACGGAGTCGGCGAAGAAGGAATGACACGGAGACAGCACTCAGTTGATCAGAAGCCTTCCCTCTCCCCTTTCTCATACTGGGAGCCCTCAGGCGTTGACCCCCATCTCCCTCCAATCACAGGATCGGCCCCTTGCCCAGGCCTGATGCCTGGGCCAGAGGCGTCAGGCCTGGGCAAGGGGCCGATCCTGCGATTGGAGGGTGATGGGGGTCAACGCCTGAGGGCTCCCAGTATGTGAGAGGGGGCAGGCTGGGCTGAGGGACTCTCCCCCCCCCACACACACCCAGTGCACGAATTTCGTGCACCAGGCCCCTAGTTTTATATAAAGAAGGGATCTGAATTGAAGGTCTCATAAAATATGTGACACTGTACCACAATAAATATAATGCAGCTTAAAAAAGTACCACAGTACAATGAGACACCCAAAAGGTTTTTATATAATACTAGAGGCCCGGTGCACAAAAATTTGTGCACTCGGGGGGGAGGTGGGGACAACTCAGCAGTCTGGGACCTGTGCCCTCTTGCAGTCTGGGATCCCTCGGGGGATGACCAACTGCTGGCTTAAGCCCACTCCCCGGAGGATTGGGCCTAAGATGGCAATCAGACATCCCTCTGGCAGCCCGGCAGCCCTCGGTGGATGTCCACTTGCCAGCGGGGAACAGGCCTAAGCTGCAGTCAGACATCCTTAGTGCTGCTGAGGAGGCAGGAGAGGCCCCCACCACCACCACTGTACTGGCAGCCATCAGCCTGGCTTGTGGCTGAGCAGAGATCCTCCCATGTG